>NC_069071.1:33735178-34335178 GCF_025698485.1 Gossypium arboreum | reverse complement strand
TTTATAGGAAATTTCTTTGCTTCCACGGTCTCTTTTATAAGAAACTAGACCAACTAAGCTTCAATTACATATCTTGTTCAGCCTATAATTCCACACCAACAATTTATAGTGATTTTCTAAAATCACGTTACTGTTGCTGTCCAAAGCAAATTATTACAATTTGCTCTTAAATTTCCAAGTCCAAACACCTATGAACTTACCATTTGAGTTTAAGACATATCATGGCCACATCATATCTTATCAAATCAACTCATTATGTCCTATTATGATTGAATTTACTCAACGATTAATCGCTTAAAACTTACCTCGGAAGTGGTCGACGATTAGATGTCCACGGCTATTCGTTTACTTTCTCTTTTCCCCTATCCGACTTTGATCCTCTTTGCTCTTACGCTTAAGTAAAACAATAGATTGCTTAAGTACTTAACTAATATTATTCACTTAACAATCACATTTGGCAATCACCATTCAAATTCAACTCAATCACAACATGGCGAATACACACTTCTCCTACTTCCATTCTAAATAAAAGTTTATCGAGCTTCCATCTTCATTTAACTATGTACCATTTAGAACTATCAATACTTTACACCCTTTAACAAATTATAATCAATTGCCAAATGCATCTTTGACAATTTAAACCACACAACTCAATTTCTTACAATTTAAGCTTAGAAATTTCTATTCATGAAAATTTTAGCAACATGGAGTCTATTAAACACTCCAAAATTTCATTTGAACAACAATTGTTCAACCTTCTAGCAAAATTTCAATCTGGACAGCAAGCATTATTTTCTTTTATTTCAAGCATGTAGCAGACCAATTTCTCCACATTTTACAGCACATTCAAATCAGCATTTACATGCTGGAACAATTTGTTTTCAAGCTGAAATTTCCAGCAGTCATTTATGCATTTAATTGTCAAATGGTTACGTCACTACTAACAATTGAAACTTAGTAAGATTAACATAATATTTTAGCTATTAAACTCAATTTATCAACCCCTAATCGGCATGAAAATAGAACCATTAATTTGTTCAATTTTTGGACAGCATAACGAAGGCACAAAATTGGACGGTAGTAATTTTTTTTACAACTAATCTAAGAGCTTTTCTTTTCTACAACCCACATTCATGCCTTCCAACCACAATCTATCATCATTTTTCTTTAAAACAAGGTTAAAGATAGAAGAGAGCTTGGAAAACTTACCAACTTAGGATACAACTCCTAAACAAGCTAAATCCTTAGTTTCCTTCAACATGCAAGCTGTCTCCATTTTTCTTTTTGTTGCAGCCCTCTTCTTCTTCTTCAATGGATTACCGAGTTACTTGAAATTTCAGCTACCTAACTAGCTAAAATCATAGTTTTTCCTCCTTCTTGCCATCTTCTAAGCTAAAAATTAAAGCAACCCAACTTTCTTCTCCCTCCCCCAAGTCACGGCAATGGAGGAGCAAGGTGAGACAACTTTTTTTTTTTTTTCATCACCCCTCTCTTTTCATTTCTTTTATACTAACCTCTTATTTTATTCTTTCTAACATAACACACTAACACAACATGTTTCCAACATGTTTCCACCCATAGCATGGCCGGCCACTATGCTTAATTTTGGGTAATTTGCCATGCAAACCAATCTTTTTCACAACATGCATTATTAGGCCACTTTACATTTGCCTAGCAAATTTCTAAATTTTCTCACATAAGTCCTATTTGATAAAATTCACTTACAATTAACAAAATTCAAACATGAAATTTTCACACATGCATATGTACATATAATGAGCATCAACTATAATGGTTAATTATTTTTATGACTCGGTTTTGTGGTCCCGAAACCACTTTCTGACTGGGGTCACTTTAGGGGTGTCACAACCACACTCCTTTTTGTGTCATCTTTTACCCCTTTACTCTTAAAAGCCCAAACGCAAATTGCAACACTTGTTCATAAAATTAAAATTCTGAAGACTACCACAGATTTAACTTAAGTTTGGGCCTTCCAAAGGCCCACTAACCTACTAAAATATATATTTTAACCAACCAGAACACACACAAATTTTAAAAATCACAGAAACACAGAAAACCCAAAAATTGGGGCGTTACAACTCTACCCTTCTTAAAGAAATTTCGTCCTCAAAATTTTACCTGAATCAAACAAATGAGGATATTGTTGACGCATCGCCACTTCTGGCTCCCAAGTAGCTTCCTCTCTGCCATGATTATGCCACAGCACCTTTACTAGCGGAACTGATTTCCTCCTCAAAATCTTAACATCTCGATCGAAAATCTGCACAGGCTCTTCCTCAAAAGTCAAGTCTGTTTGGACCTCGATCTCTGCAACCGGCACAACATGAGTAGGGTCAGAACGATACCGCCTTAATATGGAGATGTGAAAGACATCATGAATCCTATTCAACTCTAGAGGTAGCTCCAACTGATAAGCCACTGGACTTACTCGCTTAAGAATCCGATAAGGCTCAATGAACCGCAGACTTAACTTGCCTTTCCTCCCAAACCTTAATATTTTCTTCCAAGGCGAAACCTTCAAGAAGACCATATCACCCACAGAGTACTCAATTTCCTTGCGCTTCAAATCTGGATATGACTTCTGTCTATCAGATGCTTCCTTCAACCGGTCTCTAATCAACTTGACCTTATCTTCAGTATCTGCCACCAACTCAGGTCCAAGAACCTGTCGTTCACCCAACTCGGTCCAACAACTAGGTGTACGACATCTTCGCCCATACAGTGCCTCATAAGGAGCCATTTGAATACTTGCCTGATAACTGTTGTTGTATGCAAACTCTGCCAACGATAAGTAATCCTCCCAACTGCCTCGAAAGTCGATAATGCATCACCTCAACATGTCTTTCAAAATCTAAATAACCCTTTTTGACTGACCATCAGTCTGTGGATGAAAGGCTGTACTAAAGTTCAATCGCGTACCCAACGCCTCATGCAACTTTTTCCAAAACCAAGAGTGAATCTAGGATCTCGATCAGAAATAATCGACACTGCCACTCCGTGAAGTCGCACTATTTCCGCCACATACAATTTGGCTAACTTCTGAAGTGAATAATCAGTGCGGACATGTATGAAATGAGCAGATTTGGTCAACCTATCCACAATTACCCAAATCAAGTCCTTCTTCGACGGTGTCAAGAGTAACCCACTCACAAAATCCATAGTTACCCTCTCCCACTTCCAAAGTGGTACTTTCACTGGCTGCAAAAGTCTGGAAGGTAATTGATGTTCAGCTTTCACTTGTTGACAAGTCAGACATTCTCCCACAACTTCCGTTACCTCTCGCTTCAATCCAGGCCACCAATACAACTCCTTTAAGTCACGATACATTTTACTCCCTCCAGGATGCATAGCACACAGACCTCCATGAGCTTCTTTCAGAATTGCTTGCCTCAAGTCAGAATCCTTCGGAATACAAACTCTACCTCGGTAACACAAAACTCCCTCACTGTTCAGTCCGAACTCAAAAGTATCCCCATTCTTAACTTGCTGGAATCGAGAAACCAATGACTCATCCCTCGACTGTTTTTCTTTAATCTCATCCACCCAGGTCGGCCTAACTTGCAGTTCTACTAATAGACTACCGTCGTTATACAGAGTCAAACGAGCAAACATGGTTCTCAGATCAGATACAGTTCTACGACTTAGGGCATCAGCCACCACATTAGCTTTGCCTGGGTGATACTCAATCGCACAGTCATAATCCTTAAGCACCTCTATCCATCTCCGCTGCCTAAGGTTCAGCTCCTTCTGAGTCAGTAAGTACTTAAGACTCTTATGATCTGTGTATATAATACACCTTTCTCCGTACAGGTAATGTCTCCAAATCTTAAGCACAAAGATTACCGCTGCCAACTCTAGATCATGAGTAGGATAGTTAACTTCATATGGTTTAAGCTATCGTGATGCATAAGCAACCACTTTACCCTCTTGCATCAGCACACAACCCAACCTTACATGTGATGCATCACTGCATACGGTAAAATCTTTTCCAGACTCTGACTGAATCAGTACAGGTGCCTCGGTCAGAACTTTCTTCAGCTTCTCAAAAGATTCCTGTTGTTTCTCAGTCCAAACAAACGATACTCCCTTCCTTATAAGCTTTGTCAAAGGCGCTGCCATCACAGAAAATCCTTCCAAAAACCTTCTATAGTTCCCAGCTAAACCCAGAAAACTTTGAATTTTCGACACTAACCTCGGTGGGTTCTATTCCAGAATCGCTTCAATCTTTCGAGGGTCCACATTGATCCCTTCAGCAGAGACAACATGCCCCAAGAAAGTTACCTCTCTCAACCAGAACTCACACTTACTGAATTTCGCATAAAGCTCCTTCTCCCTCAGCACTTGCAGCACAATACGAAGATGCTCATCATGCTTCTCCTCAGTTTTAGAATAAAATAGAATATCGTCGATAAAGACGACCACAATCGATCCAAGTATGGCTAGAACACTCGATTCATCAGATCCATAAATGCCGCAGGTGCGTTCGTCAACCCAAATGGCATAACCAAGAACTCATAGTGACCATACCGAGTTCTGAATGTCGTCTTGTGAATATCCACCTCCTTAACCCCCAACTGGTGATACCCAGATCGAAGGTCAATCTTGGAAAATACTAAAGCTTCTCTAAGTTGGTTGAATAAATCATCGATTCTTGGCAGTGGGTACTTGTTCTTAATCGTCAGTTCGTTCAACTGGCGATAATCGATGCACATCCGCATTGACCCATCTTTCTTCTTTACGAACAACACTGGTGCTCCACACGGAGACACACTTGGTCTAATGAAGCCTCTATCCAATAACTCTTGAATTTGGGCTTTCAGCTCTACCAACTCCTTCGATGCCATCCTATAAGGTGCAATGGACACCGATGCCATTCCAAGCAACAAGTTGATTCCAAACTCAACCTCTAGGTTCGGGGGCAAACCCGTAAGCTCCTCTAGAAAAAAATCTTGAAAATCCTTGGCGGTTCTAACTTTATCCACTGTCAGATCCTCAGTTTCCAATTGGCTTACAAATGCCAAATAAGCCTCACATCCCTTTCGAATCCACTTCTTGGCTCTCAATACCGACACCACATTAGACAGATAATCCCTACGCTTGCCTATCACCAAAACTTCCTCATCCTTTGTGGTTTTTAACATTATTCGCTTAGCAGCACAATCCAGAGTAGGCCTATGCTTAACAAGCCAATCCGTTCCCAAAATGAGATCGAATTCTCCGAAAGGTAGCTCCATCAAATCTCCAGAGAAAACTTTTCCTTGCGTTTCTATAGGCACATTTCTATATAGTTTATCTACCCTAACCGAGTGACCCAAAGGACTTAGTACAGATACCCCACTGACGGTCTCCTCAGAGCGCACACCCAGCAACCCAGATATAGCACATGCAACATATGAATGGGTAGATCCAACATCTATCAACGCAGTGTATGGCATACTGGAAATAAAAAACGTACCAGTTATGACGTCAGGTGCATCACCCTCCTCTCAGCGACGAGCTACATGCACCAATGCCGGCTGACAAGCCTCAGCAAATCCAGCACCCCTGCCAAGTGCTCTTCTTCCTCGACGATTTCCATTACCACCTCTGCCTTGCCCATGTCCTCTCAGAGACTGTGGTCCACCTCTTACTAGTTGAGCGACCCTTTACTCTAAAACTTGAACCTGATCTGGTTCCTGGGGACAATCCTTAACCCTATGCTCCATAGATCCGCATCAGAAACAAGTACCAGAACGTTTCCGACACTCGCCCATATGCATCTTCCCACAATTCCTACAATCCTGCGGTCTAACAGCATTCATCGGTATTGCTCGAACTGGCTCCATTACCCTTGCTCTCTTAACATTCCTGTTCATACCACCTGAAAGTCCTGAATCTCTCCTAAAATGGTTTCGATCTTTCTCACGATTCTGTCTTTCTGTATGCTTCACTTCCTCAGCTATCTTAGCTTTCTCCACTAAAGTAGTGAAGTTACGCTCCCTTTGTGGAGTAATCAGCACCCTAAGTTCATCTCTCAGACCATCCTCGAAGCGTACGCTACGCTCATACTCTGTAGCGACAATCCCAAAAGCATACCAGCTCAGTCTCAGAAACTCAGACTCATACTCAGCCACTGACTTACTCCCTTAGACCAGGTTCAGAAATTCTTTCCGGTGAGCATCCACATAACTAGCCCCAACATACTTTCCTTTGAAGGCTATCTTAAGCAGCTCCCAAGTCACATTGTCAGCAAGAGTTCCATCTCTCACCGTGAGCCACCACTGATAAGCCTCATCCCTGAGTAACGATATGGCTCCCTTCAGCTTCTGCTCCACAGAGCAGTTCAGATCATCCATAATCCGCTCTGTGGCTTCTAACTAATACTCAGCCACATTCAGAGCTACACCAGATATGCCCCTAAATATCTTTGCTCTATTGGCCCGGAGCCGCTCAGAAATAGACCCCCGAATTTTGTTTCCCGTACTTGCCCCAGCAACCCTTTCCAAAACTCGGAGCATTGCCTGGGACAGAGCATCGTCCCCGGCACCTCGATCATGAGACTTTACCTCCGTTGCCGGTGGTACCGGTGCATCTACTGCCGGCACATGTCCTGAAGACGAAGATTCAGCCTGAGCATTACCTCGGCCACGTCCACGGCCTCTTCCACGAGCTGCTCATGTACTCATTTCGTATTATCTGATTGAGAATTTTATGAATCAGTTTAATATTTCAGTGTTTATTACAGATGTCTTATGAATAACAGTAATTCAGAGTTTGAGTTTATTTCCTTTTGCGGTAGCCTAGCTACAGTCTCATTCTACTTATCAGAGTTTCTATAGTTCCAGTGTTACCCTAACTAAAGTACCATGATAAGGTTTTGTACAAGCATATAACAGATATTTCAGAAACAATCAGAAAGGCTCAGAAAACTTACAGACTTGGGCCGGAGATTCAGTGTGCCACCTTCTAAAAAACCTAATTTTAGAAAACCAATTTTAATCTTTAAAATCATCTATTTGTAAAGAGAAAATATTGGAAATATTCTCGAAAACAATTTATAATCAAGTTCCAAAAAAAATGATTTTCGAAAACCTTTATTCAGTGTTTCTTTACAAACTCCCGTTTTTAGACTTGTTCCACAGCCGAGTTGTTGTAACTTGGCTCTGATACCACTAAATGTAACAACCCAAACCCGGCCCAGAGTTGTGCCTAGATCTGACGTGTCACATGGACTTACGACTTAGTATGCATTCGCTGGTTTAAGTGATTGGGGTGGTCTTTATAAAAACAGCGATTGAATGAAAAGCCAGTTTATCAATCTTTAGGCTATCCATTTGTTGTGCTTGTTGAGTCTTGAAAACGTTCATTAATTTTGAAAACTCGCGCAGCCTAACACTAGCAATTTCGTCATAGTATAAATATAATCAGAAAATAAAACCATAGCGGAAAAAAGAAATTTAAATAGCGGCCTTATTACAACTTAAAACCCAAAATTAAATCAGAATATAAAAATAATAAAAATAAACTAACTTAGAAAAGCCAACTTTACAGATGATGTGGCCACTCCGAATCCCTCACAGCTTCAAGCCCACTATGGTTGGGGATTTCCCGGTTGATGACGATTGATGACAATATCTCCCATGCGATAATCCTGTTAGGAGTGCAGTTAATCCGCGCTCCAAACACTCTTAGCTGATGCCCAACCTAAACGAGCACGTCACAAAGCGAAAGGGATCAGCCACGAAGGGTATGCCTACTCTCCTCATGGTTTGCTCTATTTAAAGCCAGCTCTCCATCTACTCTTATGTTAGCTTCCCGATGTGGGATCCCTCCATCACCAGAGTTTAAAACCAACACCAACTCTTGCCCTCCCAACATAGAAAAATAATCAACCTTTGCGTGCCAAGGGATTCAAACCAAAGTCCTCTCTCATGCCAACTCACGCCACCACTACTAGGCCATCAACTTATTTGTGTCATAAATCCAACACATTAAACTTTAAAGCGCACCTACTTGCTTCTAGATTTATTGAAAATAAAAACCAAAATATATTGCAAGAGCCAAGACTTGAACCTTGGACCCCTTGCGTCCTCTATGGCGTCACTTCCTTGTCTCCTAAGTGGCGCCACCTTGCGACTACACAACACTCCTGTTTGTGTCATCTTTTACCCCTTTACTCTTAAAAGCCCAAACGCCAATTGCATCACCTGTTCATAAAATTAAAATTCCAAAGACTACCACGGATTTAACTTAAGTTTGGGCCTTCTAAAGGCCCACTAACCTACTAAAATATATATTTTAACCAACCAGAACACACACAAATTTTAAAAATCACAGAAACACAGAAAACCCAAAAATTGGGACGTTACAAGAAAAATTGGGAAACAAGGGGTCACACAGCCGTTTGACATAGCCCATATCGTGTGGACATTCGATGTAGGGGAACACGGCATGTGGTTTTTGCATGCAAAGCAAACTAGAAGAAAATATTAGTTTATTGGTTGTCTAATATTTAGACTAATATTAAGCGGTATTACGTGGTCGGGTCGTGATATAGAAAGACAACTTGTATTAGTTGATGAACCTTAACATGTCCTTAGTCTAATAAAAAGTGAGCAAATCGATTAAAAGACTAATATGTTGTCTATCAAGTCCAATGAGGGAGATGCTTTCTCTTAGGCATCGGAATGGATGAGTCTTAGAAGATAGAGCAAAGATATGTCTAATTGGACTGACAGTACATCAGACTGGACTAAAAAAGAATAGACACTAAATTTGTTTATGGATTAATCCACTTATGACGTTCGTAGTGTGGCATATCTAAATCTAAGTGGATAATGAACCATGTATACGTGACTCATATACTTTGATGTAAGTAAAAAATTGAGTTCAAATAGATAAGGAACAAAAAGTTGGTGCATTGGGTATATGGCTTCTGAAGTATATTGCACCATTCAAAATAGTGGAATTCATAGCCCGGGACATGAGTAAATGATATACTTTCATTAGCATTACAAGGTAAATAAAAAGTAAACGGGGCCACGAGTCGTTCATCTTAATTACTACTTGATAGTAATTGACTTTTTATAAAGGAAGATGTAACTATTACCATGAGATAAAATAGGAGCATGTTGAAAGAATGTATGTGTAACACCTTTAACCCATCTTCATTGTTAGATTAGGGTTACAGCCATTACTGTACAAAACGAAATCTTAAACTTCAAAATAAAACAATAATACAATATAATATTAATTACTAATAACTCAATACATGCATGGAAAATATACACATTTGGGCCTTAAATTCAGCCTTCAGGACCTTGGAAATAAGTTAGGAATAATTGATGATCAATTTGAAACAAATTGGAAAATTTTGGAAAAACAAGAAAAATTGGGAAATAGGGGGTCACACGGCCATATGACATAGCCTAGACTGTGCGGGCATTCGAAGTAGGGACACACAACATGTGGTTTTTGCATGCAAAGAAAAATAGAAGCAAATATTAGTTTATTGGTTGTCTAATATTTGAACTAATACTAAGCGGTATTACGTGGTCGGGTTGTGATACGGAAAGACAACCTGTATTAGTTGACGAACCTAAACATGTCTTTAGTCTAATAAAAATAAACAAACTGATTGAAAGACTAATATGTTTTCTATCAAGTCTAATTAGGGAGATGCTTTCTCTTAGGCATGGGAGCGGATGACTCCTAGAAGACAAAGACAAAGATGTGTCTGATTGGACTGACAGTATATCGGACTGGAGTTAAGAAGATTAGACACTGAATTCGTCTACGGATTATTCCACTTGTGACATTCATAGTGTGGCATACCTAAATCTGAGTGGATGACGAACTATGTATGCGTGACTCATATACTTTGATGTAAGTAAAAAAATTGAGTTCAAATAGATAAGGAACAAAAAGTTGGTGCTTTGGGTATACGGCTTCTAAAGTATATTGTGTCATTCAAAATAGTGGAATTCATAGCCTGAGACATGAGTAAATGATATACTTTCATTAGCATTACAAGGTTGATGAAAAGTAAACGTGGCCACGAGTTGTTCATCTTTGTGATGAATGACTTGATTACTATTTGATAGTAATTGAGTTTTTATGATGGAAGATGTAGCGATTACCATGAGATAAAATAGAAGCATATTGGTAGAAAGCATATGTAACACCCTTAATCTGTCTCTGTCATCAGATTAGGGTTACAGAGCATTATTGTACAAAAAAAATCTTAAACTTCAAAATAAAACAATAAAACAATTTAATATTAATTGCTTATAACTTAATAAATTCATGGAAAATATACACAGTTCGGCCTTAAATCGAGCCTTCGGACCCTAGAAACAAGATAGGAATAATTAAGGATCAATTTGAAACAAATTAGAAAATTTTGGAAAAACAAGAAAAATAGGGAAATTGAGGGTCTCATGGCTCTGTTACATAGCCCAGATCGTGTGGACATTCGTAGTATGGACACACGGCTGTGTCTCAGCCTGTGTGGGTATTCGAAATAGGGCTACACGGTTGTGTCGTAGGTCGTGTGCCAAACTATTTGTACATTCGATGTTGGGCCACCATGTCACAGGCTGCGTGAAACCTACACCTAAAATATAAATGGCACACAGTCGTGTGGGGTGATCGTGCGACTGTGTGACAGCTCGTGTGCTCCAATTTTAGTCCCTAAAACAAGCCATTATAAAACCAATTCTTGCACACCAAGACACATCATTTGAACATACATTGCCATTATCAAAACACTCTCTAAACACACACACACACACAAAAAAAAAAAAAAACCAAATCAATCAACCTATAAGTTCTAACCAATATATCATTCAAAGGCACCAAAATTCATACCAATTCAAAATCACATTATACCCTAAACATACATCGCCACATCCACACACCATTCAAAAATTTCAATCACATATAAACATGTCTCAAGTCATATATTTACAATGCACTTAAAAGTGACGAAAAGTGACAGATACTTGCTAAAGCATTACAAGTCCAAACAAACATGTACACAAAAGTTAACCAAAATGATTATTCAAAACACCTATTACATATTAACCCTATACATGCCATTTATAACCATAGCCAAAGTAACAAAAACTACCAAAGTGATTGCTGGATAGTGTCATAGGACTCTGACAAGATTTCAATTGATCGAGCTTCCGAAGATCTACAAAATAGAAGAAAAAAAACTACGTAATCAACTAATGCTTAGTAAGCTCGTATAAAAGAAACTCAAACTTACCGAATATTAAATGATAAATCATTAAACCATGCTTACTAAATCATTTAGACATTATACTTTCCTATTCATTGCAATCCACATAGTTAGTAGATAACTTGAAAATATAACATCTTTGTACCATAACACATAATATGAAATGAATTCCATACATTTATCCTTCATCACATGATAAATTCTCTTCCTTTTAAATTCATTTACACATACCATCTTTCCATCTCATATGATCATTAGTAACAATAAGTTTTCATACATGCCTTTCCATTAACCTTAACTTACCTGTTGAACCATATAGAATAACATCAGATACTTGGGAATGCTCACACAAAGTGTGTCTTTTCATGTAACCGTAACCTTTTCAGTAGTGCTCACACGAGCTGTGGAGAATCCACAACAAATGAAGGACCTCAGCCATCGGTAGAACATCTAAGACCAGCACTCGAAACCATATGACCCCTAATGACATGTCATTTGTATACTAAGCATTCTCTAGGTTCAAATGGGATTATTAAACCGTCAAGTATTCAAGACATCATACCATTATCATTTCCAATTATATCTAACATATCATTAACTAATAATCAATCTAGACAATAATTAACAAGCATATAACTCATAAGAACTTCTCTTAATCACCACGGTTGTTACAGCTAAGTCAAAAACTAATACGAGATTTTTGCTTTCCTTTAATTCAAGTCTAGTTGATTCTTTTCTTGATCTAAATAGTAATTTAACTCAATTAAGTATTTCAAATAGTCAAAAAATCAATAATTCTAGTTCATAACTCATTTTAATGTGAAATTATAAAATCACCTTGAATATTTTACCCTTTATGCAATTTAGTCCTTAAACCCGAAACTCCTAATTTAATTGTTTCTTTAACCAAAACCATGATAACAAATTTTATTAAATGTTCCGTACAACCCATTTTTACCAAAGTTTCACATTAATACTAATGAATTTTATGCTTCCAACAATTTAATCCCTAATACTCAAAATCACCAAAAATCTCTTAACAAAATAAACTTATTCAACAATCAACCTTAATATTCTATCAATCAACTTCACAAACTCATCAATTTCATTCATGGAAAGTCCCTTAACCTTTAACAATTTTGCAAATTAACCCCTGGGCTAACTAGACTAAGCTAAAACAAGCTCAAAAATAGAAAAATACTAAAAGTGGGGCTCAAACACATACCATGCAATTGAATAACCCTAGCTGAAACTTCAAGCTCTTTCTTTAATGATGTTTTCGGTTGAAACAAAGTAAAAGAAAGAATATGATAGCATTTTAGTTTTTTTTGTAAGAATATGATAGCATTTTAGTTTTTTTTGTGTTTATTTAATTAATTACTATTTTACCCTTAGTTTAAAAGCTCATAAAATAACTAAATCATGTCCATCATTGTCCACCATTAATATATATGAAATAATTACCATCTTTGTAACACCCAAACCCGGCCCAGACGCTATGGCCGAATTTGGTGTGTCACATTGAAGTGTTTTAGCGAAAACCATGTTTTCATTAAAAACCCTTCTTAAATTAAAAGAAACTAAAAAAAACCTTTCAGTTGCCAAAACATTGTTTAAAACATTTGATTTAAGAAAACTTATCATTTAAAAATTTAATTGCGGAAACGTAGAAAGCATACTATAATTTAGGAAACCCATGTTCAACTTCGTGTGATTACAGTGAAATTAATAACAATAATTCAAGTAAACATAATGAAAACCTTATTACAATCTGATCTGAAACATGCTTAATGAAATAAAAACTTATATGCTTAAAAACAACAAGTCCAATTTATCTTGCTAGCTGGCCTCCCAGAGTCCCTCCAGACATCGAACCTTCTACAGAGCATCACCTGAAAATAAAATAAAAGAGGGGTGAGTTTTTGCAAACTCAGTGTGTACAACCCTTGAAAAAAACAAGCATTAAAAAAAAAAACATCATTCATCAATCATGCAATGCAATCCCATCCAAATTATCCATCAGCTACACACCAGCTTCATCCCCCATCACACCATGTGGGGATATAAATATCGACCCACCCAGCCCACACACCATGGTAGCCCGGTTGCAGAACTACCTTCATATACATATTGAGCTTTAAAAGCTGTCGGTGGATCCACGATTGTCAGGCAACCATGCGATCCTCATATACTTCCTCCGTTCTATAGTTCCCACCCATATGTAGCCTAAGCAGAATATCATATGTATGCATGTCACATCCATAAAACTTACATTCTACATCTAGGGGTATTTTGGTCATTTTCGCCCTTAGGGGCATTTCGGTAATTTTCCCATAATTATGGTTTTCACTTACCTTGGCCCGTTAATGAGTCCCGTGAGCTAAGATGAACGAACACTATGCACCAGGTAGGATTCCAAAGAAGAAGAGGTGAGTCATTAAGACCGCTTAAGTACCAAGCTCTCCCTAGATCCAATCCTAGACATGCATATACCCGTTGCCACACCTTAACCCATTGACTTGTCCACGGTCGCAATATATTAATTAAGTCTTATGTGGATATCATATACTAGGCCCAAAACCCCTTACAAAGCCCAAACAATTTCACATACTTGTATCTGGCCCATTAAGCCCAATCATATTCATGTGGCCCATTAGGCCCAAATCACCTGTATATGGCCCATTAGGCCCAAATCACATTTATATGGCCCGTTAGGCCCAGTCACATTCATATTCATGCTCACATACAAGTTCCTATCACATAGCATCAACATTCAGTTTTTGCCTATTATGAGCCCTACAGCCCATCGGGCCCATTTAGCCCATTCCGGTCCATAAGGCCAAATCAAAACCCAAGACTACGAAATCGCCCATGGGCCTCAGGAAACCTATCGGTCTCCCCCTTACGAGTGCTCACTCACTCGCAAGACTACCGTAGCCAAACTTTCGGCTTTTCGGCATTTCAGCTTTTGCCGATACATAATATGTGTGCAGTGTATGTACACACCTAGTAAGCAAGCGTGATGCGATCCCCTTAGCCCAAACTTACAATCGATATCACTCAAAGATTAATCACATGTACTTATCGATTACTTTACCAAAAGCCGAAATCTCACCTTAACCTTACCTGAATGCCAAGCCTTTACTAGCTTTTACTTTGATCACTAAACATGCGTATTTCTCAGATCTGAAGAGCAAGTTGGCAGGAATCCAAGATCGAGTTCTGACACTAATTCCCTACCAAAGTTGATTAGAAAGAAGTAAGGGACTGAATACTCGATACTTATCAAAAACTGATTGGGAGAGTGAACACTTACACTAGAATCGACTGGGTGGAAAGAATAGTGGCAGCACCAAGGGTATTCGGCTCTTAGAGATTTGAATGGCAATAATTGATTACTCAGCACCAAAGAAGAGAGGAAGAAGAATTGGCTAAAGTAAAGAAAATATTGAGTAGAGAAGGGATAAAAATTTGGCACAAAGAAAGAAAAGAAAAAAAAGGTTTTCGGCTTTTTAGAGAAAAAGGGTTTCTGTTACAAAGTGAAGGGAAATTCGTCATTAGCTTTTCAACCCTCCCATTCGACACCTATTTATAGCCCTATAGCCGAATTATTCAAGCCCAAGTTCCCAATTGGGCTCCACTTACTCCTCACTTCTTATCTCCTCGTTTTTCTCCCTGATAACCCCTTGATCATTTCCTTAATTTTCTCTTCTGAACACTCCCCTTGGAGTCTATCTTCACACCACTTCCATCCTTCTAGAAAGCCAAAATTAAACTCTAAAAATACTAAGCTAGGATTCGAACCTTGGACCCCTTTGCTAGCTACTAACGCCACTTCACTACACCTTATGTGGCGTCACTTAACCACTCCACCACAGGCTCTTTTTGTGTCCAATTGTTTCTTCATTATTCAAAAGCCCATCTACTTGTCAGCCGTGATTCTTTTAATAATTAAATTATGATTTCTTCTATCCCTTAAGACCTACTAAAATTATCGCTTGGATAAGAATATTAAACACAATTTTTATCAAAATCAAAAATAAAGAAAATTCGGGATTCCGAGATTTTTGGGGCGTTACAATTTAGATCCATTAATTTTTATTTCCAAAGCCATTTAATCCATTTAACTAATAGAAACCAACTATTGCATCTTTTACGATTTAGTCCTTTTTACCTAATTAACTATCTAAACTTCAAATTTTCTTAACGAGAATTTAATACGACCCTAATATAACCCTATAGACATTAAATAAACATTAGAATACTAACTCACTTATTGGAATCGTGATCCCGAAACCACTATTTCTGACACCACTGAAAATGGGATGTTACAGTATATTATCCCAAAGAGATTTAAATATATCCTATGAGGGTAACACACTTATGATAAGGTTGTTGGATGAGAATTGGTCGAGTTGGATTTCATAATGGTATGCCATTGGGGAGAGCTCAGTCACGATGTTGTAGTGGAATGATTTCATGAGTAAATAAGCTTATGTAATGACCCCCAATCCGACCCAATTCACCAAGTTGGATTCTGACTGTTACTACATAAAACTTATTATAGGAAAACAAAGGAAGTATTTAAAATATATTTGGTTACATCAATCTTGATACAAATATTTATAAGTTAAAAGTTTATTCCAGACAGACTCAAAAGGCATATTCAAAGATTATGCCTATATCCACTGTCTACATAATAGCCCACTCCACCACCGCCTTGGCATACTATTGGCGTTATCCTTAGAAGCGAATTCTCATCTCAAATACCTTAAAAGAAAAAATAGATCTTGTAAGTACAAGGATACTTAGTGAGCTTATTAACTATACTTTGATGGATACTTTGCAATCTTGCTCGATTTGCTATGTCAACCATCATTCTACAGCGTTTATTCTGGTGAATACCACCTCAGTTTTATCATTCTCTTATACACCAGTTATCATGCTCTGATCATACTAAATCTTCCTTATTTATCTAATTGAGGAATCCTTCCAATCATTTCATAAATCTCTTGTCCCACAATAAATTCTTAACAGTACATACCTTTAGAAACCACTTCTAATAATCCTTACATTAATTCATACTTTTATCTCAAACAGTGTTATTGATATTTATCACAGGCAGATACATATATGTTTGGAAAATTCTTACGTACAATATAATACTATCAATTCATACTCAATCATATCCTGATTCAGTATCACACATATCCATACTGATAAACCATTACATAGCTCAGTCTGACGAATTCCATGTCGTGATACATCAGGATCCCATAATTCAAGATAACATTAACTCTGGTTCAAAATAATTTTAAAAGAAGATACAATATCCCTCACTTTCCATATTTACAGATCATCATAACAGATACATTTCTTGACAATAGATACATATATCTTTTTCATGGAAAACCTTTAAGACTTAGTCCCTTATAACCTAGAACATATCAATACCTCACTTCAGCTGTACTTATTACAGAACTAAAGAATTTACTCGTATCTTACCATAATGATAGACTTTTAGATTTAAAACTTACCAGAAATTCTAGACAGTTCATGCTACAAAGTTCTAACAAAACATACCATGCTAGTAGTCTCGTGTTAACTATCATGGCAAACTTCATAGAACACATCAAAGACAGACAAACAATATACCATACAAATTATATTCCCTTATTACAGAATATGCCACAAAGGCTATTCATTCAGAGTACGCCATAAAGGCTATTCATTCAAAGTACGCCATAAAGGCTATTCATTCAGAGTACGCCACAAAGGTTATTCATTGTTATCATGGTTACGATATGGATTTGCCTAAACTTATATTACGTGAGGTTTGCCCATCATTATCCTGGGACAAGCAGAGAACTCCATTTGGAAATCACCATTCATTAGTTTCATATCAGAGTTTGTGTTTTCTATCCCTATGGACTCCATTAGATACCACCGTGGTGACTAGACACAAACTCTTTATGCACTGACACAATCTAGGCCCAACATTTTAATTCACTAACATACACCCAACAGAACATGCATCTCATAGCATATATTCTAGGCATACATATACAACTATACTTCAATGTTTCAATACTCATACACCAATCATCACATATTTGAATGTAACAACCCTTACTCGTATCCATCGTCGGGACAAGTACAGGGCATTACTGAGCTAAAACGTAAACATACATACAGAACTGAGCCACAAAATTTCTTTGGAATACAAAACTGTACATACACATGCACAACATCCCTAATATGGGCCTACAAGACCCAAAGCATACATCGGAGGTGATTCAGGATTAAACCGTGAAATTTAGGAAATTTTTTATAAAATAGGGTCATACGCCAGTGCGGACACAGGGACACGTCCCTGTTCCCTTGATACATCCATGTCCCTAGGCTGTGTAACTCTCTGTTTATGATGTCAGCATAAATTTAAGATCATACGGCCAAGTCACACCCCCGTGTGCTAGGCCGTGTGGCGAATTTAATTTTCGCATTTAAGGTGCAGACTTCACACGGCCTGGGCACACGCCTATGTCCTAAGGCCGTGTCCTCCATACGGCTAAGACACACAACTGTGTCTCTGCCCATGTGTTTACTACCATGCATACTGACTTGTAAAACTAGGGTGCAGGGGACACACGGCTGGACTACACGCCCATGGGGTTGACCGTGTGTCACACATGGCCTAAACACATGCTCGTGTGTCTACCCCTGTGGAAAACTTTGAGGATATTTTCCAAGCCTTCTTGTCACCCTTAACAACCCCAACACACACTCACATGTTGGTTGTCATGGCATAAAAGGGTTACTTAGACATCCATGGCTTTAACTCATGCATGATAAATTCATATAAAGTATACCTAATTGGGACTCTTTGACTTGTTAAGTTCATTCAATACATTTCTTTACCTTTTTTAATATAGTGACCATGCCAACAGGGGCGAAGCCAAAACAAATTTTTAGGGGGAGCGGATAAAATTTTAATTTTTTATAGTTTATATCTTTATAATTTGTAAAGGATTAAATCGAAATTTTATAATTTTAAGGCGGACCAAAGTGTAATTTTACCTTTACTAGTTTAAAATTTTTAAAAAATTTTAAGGGTTAGAAGAGTAAATTTACATTTTAGGGGGGTCGGGGCCCATGCTAGCCCCCTTGGCTTTGCCCCTGCATGCCAATTGACATCATTTATCTGTCAAGCATAAATTCCACATTTTGTCAACCATTTGGCACATACCACAAAAGTAATAACACATCTCATGCATGTAACAATATTTAGGGATTTCAATCCAATAATCAATACGAGTCATATTTCATGGCCATATACAATATGGAACAATATACTAAAAGGAGCTATCACTTTGGCTAACAAATATGACACATATAACAAAATACTAAGTCACCTATACATTCCATACTTAAATGTAGTAAACCAATTATACCCCAAAAGATTTGTTGATAGTGTGACTCGAGCTCCGACGTCCACGATCCCCAAGCTAGCTTGATGATGCTATAAGAAAGAGAAAAAGATAGAGGGGTAAGAATATAGCTTAGTAAGTCGAGTGCAAATAATAAACAACATAAGTCATGAAATTCATGGATTAGACATACTATCAATTTCCAACACATCATCGTATTACACATATTCAACACATTGAGAATTGATAATAAATGCCTTTGAACATCATGCTTATCTTACTCTTTCATAACCATACCAAATTTCCTAACATGAATCGAGTCCAATACTCATGAAGTTTACGTACATACCTGTACCATACATTCTTACTCTTTCTACCCCACTTCTTAACAATAATCTTGAACGGCCCGTTGAATCACCCGGAATATTAAAGGATGTTCGAAATCATCATACACCACATAGAATTCCAAAGCCATGTCCCAGACATGGTCTTACATGGGTCTACATATCGATGCCATATCCCAGATATGGTCTTATATGAAATCTCAAGTCGGTGTCGATGCCATGTCCCAAACATGGTCTTACACGGGACCTCATATCAATGCCATATCCCAGATATGGTCTTACATGAAATCTCATATCAATGCCATATCCCAGATATAGTCTTACATGAAATCTCATATCAATGCCATATCCCAGATATGGTCTTACATGAAATCTCATATCAATGCCATATCCTAGATATGGTATTACATGAAATCTCATATCAATGCCATATCCCATATATGGTATTATATGAAATCACATACCGAGGCCGACGCCATATCCCAGATATGGTCTTACATTGGCACACATATCAATGCCGATGTCATGTCCCAGACATGGTCTTACACTGGTTATCATATCAACGTTGATGCCATGTCCCAGACATGGTCTTACACTGGCTCTCATTAATCATGGTGTCATGGTATCTGAATCGTAAGCACTCCTCAGGGTCACCCGAAACTTCCGAGATATAAGGCTATCACCTAACTTTCAGTAAATCATCACAAGTCACTTTCATACATGTATAATAGAACATCAATTATTAAACGCATGATAATGGAATTGTTAAATTACTTACACCCAACTTACCTCGGTGCAAAATATGACAATTTGCGATTTAGTCCACAAACTTGTATTTTCCTTGGTCAAGGTCTATCCCTCGTTCCTTTTGATCTATAATAGCACATTTAGCTTATTTAATACATGCACTATTCAATTCAGTCCAAAAATCACAATATGGCAAAATTATAATTTTACCCCTAAAATTTCACAAAATAATGAAATTGCCCCTAGGCTCGTAAAATGAAAAATACCCATTTTTCCCATTATTCAAGCCTAGCCGAATCATTTTCTCTCTTATACCAACTCACAATTTTCATTTATTCTTAGATTTACACATAGTTTCCACAACTTTTATAATTAGGTCCTTTTTTATCAATTTCACCAAAAACCACCTAGTAAAAGTTGTTCATCACACCTCAAGCTTTCATATTCTTCCATTAGACATCAAAGCACAATCATATCATTCATGGGTTTATTTTTGAACATGAACCCTAGCTCAAATTAAGGGTAGAAATAAATAAATCGAGCTACAAGATTTCAAAAATATAAATAACATTAAAAACGGGGCTAGGATGCACTTACTTTGATCTTGAAATATTAAAGAAACCCTAGCTATGGCTTCTTGTGAAATTCGGCCAAGGAGGATGAAGATGTACATAATTTTTGACTATTTTTCCCTTTTAATTCTTTTAAAACTAATGGACCAAAATGCCCTTCCATTAAAACTTTGATATTTTATCCCTCTTATGTCTATTTTTGTCCATAATGTCATATAATGGTCTAATTTCCAAATAAGGACTTCAAAATTCAACTCTCATCACAATGAAGCCTTTAAATCAACTAGAACACATGTTTTTCACTTATTGCAATTTAGTCCTAATAACTCAATTAGACACCTTATCGGTAAAATTTCTCATCGATATTTTCACACAGGCATGCATATATATCATGGACCACATAACATTCATAAAATAATTATTTCTATCTTGGATTTGTGGTTTTGAAACCATTGTTCTGACTAGTCCCTAATTTGGGATGTTACATTGAATTTATCAGATTGATTACCAATATACTTACTATAATTGTCATAGTTTTGTATTCAATTTCCTACAGGTACTTCTCAATATGAATAATATACATGCAAGAGTTAGCATAGAACTCACCTGGTTCACACTTACTGTAGTTCAAAACTCCAAATCCAAATATTCATCTTGAACCAGCAGCAACCACTACATTTAGAACATAAGAACATTATTAAGACTCATTTGTATAAAATTTAACACTAATTCGAACACTGAAAACTCCCATGCAAATCCTCATACTTACATCTTACTATTCATGCACCTTTTATAGACTTACTATTTTAGAATTTAACAGATAGAATAGTAATACTTACCTTTGAATGGAATAACCACTGATCATAATATAACCATAGCCTCTAGATCACCGAAGTAGGATAGATTCAAATTTAAAGAGGGTTTTAGTGTAACAGCCCTAACCCGTATCCGTCATTGGAATAGGGTTACAAAGTATTACCGGAGTTTACAATTCAAACGAACACATATTTATAAACATTTCATATCATATCATTAAACATATTAAACCAAACCAAATCATTCATATTGTCCATTATACGAGCCCTCGAGGACCTAAAAACACGTTAGAAACAAGTCAAGACTAAATTAGAAACTCAGAGACTTTTTTAGGAAACAAAGAAAATTTTCAAAACTGTAGGGGTCATATGGCTGTGTGGGCATTTGATGTAGGGACACATGGCCGTGTCCCAACCCGTGTCTGTGCTCGTGTAACCCATTGACTTGGGTTACACAGCCAAGCCATATGCCTGTGTGCCAGGTCGTGTAACAGCCTAACTTGTAACCTTTTGAAAGCTACAAGGGACACATAGCTGAGGCACACACCTGTGTCTCTGTCCTTGTGGACAAAAATAGGCCATTTTACAAGCCATTTTTCTCACCCATCTTGGCATGTACCTACACCCAAAATTGCATATATATACAAGCCATAACAATGCACCAAAATCATACATAAACAAGTTATATCCATAAGGTATAATAACATACAACCAATATGCCCATAAGCACCTCAGATGACAACATGTAAACTTGTATAACCATGTACTCAATTTGGCCAAATTAATCAACTAACTTCTAGGCATATTGCATCAATACAGACTATTGAATTTAATTACCAAAACATGCCAAATGGTACCAATTATACCATTCAATCACTAGCATCAACAGTCATACAAGCCATCCAAACCAAAGTACCAATTCACAACATCTCCAACAAGTTACAAGCCATATATAATATTCATATTCACACTATCATTTCATCTTCCATAATTCAAACATATCAAGTTAAACATCAACCATATCAAGGCTAATATTTACATACCAAAACTAAATTCATTTTATCATTTCTACAACCATATCAATGGATAATGTGATATAGCTCTGACAAGATTTTAACATGGACGAGCTTCTGATGCACTATAGACACAAAAAGTAACACAGAGTAAGCATTTAAGCTTAGTAAGTTCATATAACTTAAAACATAACTTACCATTTAATCACATAATAGGTAAGATAAACATGGAAAAATACAACACAATTTGGACAAATGCCTAAGCATATAAATCAAACATGTTAGTCATGTAAATACATATATAACTAATATACATGGATGAGTACAACCATTGATTAAGTTTCCTATACATGTATCATCCGTTTTATTTCTCGATATACCTCGTATCATTATTTCAATGTCATGTGTCCCCATAATAGTTTATATCGAACTCTCACCATGTTGTATCAGAATAGTGATCGTTAAACCATTTAGAATATCTTGGATACTCGGGATAGCTTACACATAGTGTGCTAACTAATATAACTATAATCTATCAAATCCTGTACATGTATGCTAACACGAGCTGTAAATTAGACTGTTGACACGAGCTATGAAAATAGGCCTACTCACACAAGCTATGGGTCGAAACGTAGCTACACGATGCACCTTACATGACCTGTGGAATATCCGCAACACATGCCGGACCTCAGCCATCGGTAGGACGTTCAGGACGAGCACCCGAATCATGTAAACTAATGACATGTCATTTGTATCCTACGAATTCCTAAGGTTCAAACAAGGCTCAATAATAGTCGTACGTCATTGGATATGCAATCGGTATGTATGTATAACAATTCACAATACAACTTTAATTCAATTAAAACATATAAGCATGATTTAATTACACGAACTTACCTCGACGAGTATACGTAGATACGAAGACGATTAATCCGAGACTTTCTCTTTGCCCCGATCTAAAGCCGTACAAGGTCTGCCTTGATCTATATAGATAAATTTAACTTAATTCAATATGTAATTTATTCAATTTTACCCAAAATCATATTTTATCAATATTATCATTTTACCCCTATACTTTAATTTTTTTACAATTTAGTCCCTATCTCATAAAAGCAGAATTTTATGCAATTTTACCACAACCCGCCATAGCTGAATATCAGTTAGGTCCCTAGCAGGCCCTATGTTTCATTTATTTCACAATTTCACCATGTATAATTTTTTATTTTTCAATTAAATCCCTATTTGACATTTTCATCTAAAATCTCTTTACAAAAGTTGTTAGATCCATTTTCTTCCATCAAACATAAAAAAAAAACCTATATTCATTCATGGTAAAACTCAAATCGTTTAATAGTTTTCCAAATTAGTCCCCGAGCTAGTTAGATTAAGCTACAACAATCTCGAAAACATAAAAATCATTAAAAACGGGACAAAAATCACTTACCTGTGAGCAAGATGAAGTTTCCGAAAGCTTAAGCTCAACAATGGCTTTCCCCAAGCCCTAATTTCAGTTGTAAGTGTAGAATAAAGATGAAAGCTAGTTTTTATTTTATTTAATTTATCATTTAATTACCTAATTACCATTATAACCTTTAAATTTTTTTGAAATTTAGAAAATTGCCAAGCCATGTACATCCACAATCACTATTTATGGTCTAATTACCATTTAAGGACTCTTACTTTAAAGTTCTATAGCTATTTAATACCTTTAGCTACTAGAACTCAACTTTTGCATTTTACGCAATTTAGTCCTGTTTATCAAATTGAACATATAAACAGTAAAATTTCTTAACGAAATTTTTATATGGTACTACTATCATGCTGAAGGTAATAAAATAACAATAAAATAATTTTTTTGACTTTGGATTTGTGGTCCCGAAACCACTGTTCCTATTTCATTGAAAACGGATTGTTACATTCATTAAATATCACTTAAAGAAGAGGAAAAAGAAAGAAGAACCCTTTTAGAACTCATCTCTCACACTTATATATATAACTTAACTTACTTAGTGGAGTTTAACAAGTGTCATATGTTTCAGAACTTGCCTTCTCAATGGCCTACAGTTTCCGAGAGAAGTATAAATAAATACCATGAAATCACCATTACCCAACTTAGCTATCTCGTTTTTTTTAGCAAAATACTTAAAATCTAACTAGCAAAGTATTCCAATCAAATCAGGCGTACTATGCCTTAGGCGAATACTTATTCCTTGCTTACCATTTATCTCTTAACACGGACTTCTCATTAATATAACAGAATACCATGAAGTCAAGTCATTACTTTCTTATGTGGTAGATATTATATGCCCACACGTATACACCAAAACAATCATTTGGGCGGTTAACACTACATTAGACAAACTATTTACAACTATAAGCCAAAACTTTTGACCCACCAAATCTAGGGTGTAACAACTTTCCTCCCCTTAACAGAACTTCGTCCTCAAAATTTCCATCTTTGGTTAATTTCAATCGTATAACTGATAACTAAATATCCATGTTAGGCGCGTACCATGAGTTGCGTGAATTCAAAATTCGATGATTACTGCATAAATTTAAATGTTACATACTAGTCCTTATGAAAAATGTCAAAATTATATTGGAGAACCTGAATAGTTTCCATTAGTTGCTTCTAGCATACATTTATCTCTATAGAACGGATACTTAACTTCCCCCCTAAACACTTCCACTGAATTGGTCAAAACCATAATTTCCTTTTTCTATTTAATCTTTGTACTCATTATCGTCTTTAAGCTTCACATTTCCTTAGAGGTAATATTTGCTTATTTTTTTCTTTACTTCATATCACTATTATTCATAGTATGATCAAAACTGATACTAGAGGGAGAGGCCAAGGCTAGACTAATCGAATCGTTACTCCTGCAACTCCACTGATGTTATTAGAGGCATGTTTCCATTTGCCACTCAATCATTCTTTTTTGCTCTACTAAATGGATATGGTATTGCACCAGGGCAATTATCAGCACTATCCTAGTGGACAATGATGGCATTTTACATCGACTGTTGTATGCACAATGAGTTACCACTATTGGTTGTAAATCAAAAATCCTATCAGGTAAAGATAAAGAGGAAAGGAAACTATGTTGGCAGTGCTCACTCTAGTGTATGACAAGGATGTGAGCCTATAATTCTGAACTAGATTTCAAATCTTCATCAAAGAAAAGACAAGTACATAAAGGTTGTATGCAAACTTGATTCGAGATTTGGTTTTTTAATGCAATGGTCCCTTTCACAAGAGAGTGCCTGTACACAAAGTTAATCAGTTGATGCTTAAATTGCCACATCAATTAATAAGAGGGTGTATACTTGATTTGGTAGAGTTTGTTTCAGTTAAAAACGTGTTTCAACATTGTTTGCAAAATTTAAGCCCAAATGGTTACTGAACAAATGATTCTACTAATCAATTAAATGATCGTATCGTACTTTGTTCTTTTGAAGCTTGGACTTACAACTTAGATAGCGATATGACACACATCTTATTAAGGTGAAAATGAGAGCCTTCTTTTTACTTTTATAGTATTTGTGGTCTTTGCCTACAAAATTGGAAAATTATTACTATTGTTATTTCAGCTTCTACCTCTTCATCAAATCAGGCTAATTTGAATGTTGCTGGTACAGGGTCTTCCTCCCATTCACATATTTCACCCGATTCTACTCAAGACATGGATATTAATTCAATTCTTAAGGAGGCTTGGATCAAGGAAAAAGTTAACAATGCTCCATCAAGGAAATCATCAACAAATACTTCTAAAAAAGAGGTTCAGATTAGATCATATTAATTAATAGATTGGGAGCAATTAGTACCTTCCATTAAGATGTAAACTAAATAAGGATCCTATCATAGCAGATACTCACTCTACTTTAGTTCTTTGTTTACCTAAAGTCCCTTTTACTAACTATAAAACCTACCTACCAAATAGGCTCTCCAATGCAATTTACTAATCCCTTATTTTTCGAAAATTAAATAGAGATAATACCTATGGTTCACTTTACTGCTCCTTCTAGAGAAACAAAAAGAATATTTCCTTGGCTAGATCTTTTGGAGTTGGTACCAACTTCTATCTCTCTCAGTTCCATCTCTCAGCAACAACAAAATTTAATACCTCAATAGTTAAGAGAGGCTTTCTCCTTTTACCTTACATCCAGTTCTACAACGTGCCCTCTATCTCTCATAGTCCAAATTTTAGAAGTCCGATCTATAGATCGTAATCTTTGGAATGGAGCTCTCAAGGATACCATTAAGAATTATAACAATAAGATAGCATATATAAAGAAAATTATTAAATCTTGGGAAGATTCTTTGGCTGAACTACACCAAAAATATCAAGATTCTAGCAATTTGATCGAAAGATTTGGTGAACAGATCAAAACTTTGATGGGTAAGCATAGAGATGATGAAACTAATAATGAACATTTAAAAGAGGAGGTCAATCATTTGAAGGATAAGAAGTCTGTTTTAAAAGAGAAGCTCAAAACTCAAGAAGAAGTTCACTGTAATATCCTAAATTAGGGCTTAATCGGAATAGTGGTTTCGTGACCACAAATCCGAGATAGAAATAATTATTTTACAATGATTTTGATGTTTATGATATGATTGCATGATTGTGTGAAAATTTCATGATGAAATTCTATGCCTAAAGTGTTTAAATTGAAAGTAGGGACTAAATCGAATAAGTTGCAAAACTTGCATTCTAGAAGTTTTTAGTATGAAATTGTTTTGGAATATTAATGAGGAGGTCTTAAATAGCAATTTTACCAATTTTAAGTTCATGGACAAAATTAGGACATGGAAGGAATTTTTGGAAAGTTTAGTAGTAAGGGTATTTTGGTCATTTAGTTATTAAAATGAATTAAAAACAAAATTAAAAGCCAATTTTGTCCATCTTCTTCATTAGGCCGAAATTTCAAGGGTTCTCCATAGCTAGGGTTTGTTTCAAGCTTCCAAGCTCCATAGTAAGTGATTCCAAGCCCGCTTTTAATGATTTTTACGTTTTTGAGATCCCTAACTCGATAAAGCTTATGTTAGCAATAATTTAACCTAGGGTTTATATTTGGAAAAATACCCATAGGTGAAATTTGTGTATTTTGATGTTTTATGATAGAATATAAAGTTTTAAATTATGTTAGACAACTTGTACTACTCGATTTTAAGTAAAAACGAGTAAAAGGGCTTAATCGGTAAAAATACCTAATAGTCACAAGTACATGTTAGAGTGAGAATTTGATGTTTCCATAGAAGAGAAAAGTGATCAGCATGTTGTAAAACATAAGAATAAGGAATAAAGTTTAATCCCGAGCCTAGGGGTAAAAATGTAAATATGCAAAAGTTTAAGGGTAAAATTGTAATTTTGCCAAAATTTGAGTTAAGGATTAATTTGATAATGTGAGTATTAAATAAGCTAAATGTGTTATTTTAGATCAAGAAAGACGTGGAATCGACCTCAATCGAGGAAAAGAAAAGATTGTGGACTAAATTACAAAATCTTTGTATTTTGGTACCAAGGTAAGTTCATGTGTAAATAATGTAGCATAATTGTTATTTTTAAGTTATTGATATTAATTATGTGTTATGCTGAATTTTATTATGAAATGTATGCTTTGTGGTTAATTTCAAATAATATGTAAATTATGTGAACTACTTGTTAAATATAATTGTTACCGAGTATTGATTTCGGCATTCTACGGAAGGCGACAAGGATAAGTGTTCGAGGAAAAGCCCGTTTGAACCTTAGGAATAGATTAGGATACAAGTGACATGTCACTAGGATGGTTGAGCATCCGAACTCGTTGAGTTGAGTCCGAGTTCACTTATGGATGCGAATGTCCGAACTCGTTGAGTTGAGTCCGAGTTCGTGAGATGTAACTAGGCATCCGAACTCGTTGAGTTGAGTCCGAGTTCACTTATGGATGCGAACGCTGAGCTCGTTGAGTTGAGTCCGAGTTCACTTATGGGCGGGTTACATGATTGCTTGATTGCATATATGGCACTTATGTGCAAGTTATCCATGTATCCGAATTATATTCGATGTGTTCAACGGGTAAAGTTCTACTCAAATGGAGGAAAATTTCGAGATGTAAAGAGACGTATTGGTAAGTGATATGAAATGGATATTTTGGACAGGTATGTATTTAACCCTCGGGTTGAGTATTGATACAACCACGATAAGGTAATAAGATGATGAAGAATGATTAAAAATGTGATATGTGTTTTAGTGATGTATGCTAATGTTGACTGGTATAACTGTTTGTTATGTTACTTATTATTTGCATATGAACTTACTAAGCATTTATGCTTACTCCCTCCTTCTTACTCATTGTAGTTTTGGACAAGCCAGCTGTAACACCCCTTACCCGTTACCGTCGCCGGAACAGGATACAAGGTATTACCAGAACATAACATATACCAAGATAGAAATATGTCATCCCATTTGATAATGCATCGTATAACATATATCTTGAACAATATTAGCCAACTTTTATGGCTTGTACAAAGTAATGGTCGAAATCTTGTAACTAATATTTTAAACCTAGACAAATATGACACATAACAAAATAATTTTTGCCTACTATACATGCCATAATTCAAAACATTTAGTTCAAATACCCCAAAGTATGATAGTGCGGGTAGATCTTCACGATCCTTGACTCCTGAGCAAACTGGAGAACACTATAAGACAAAAGAGAGAAAACGAAGTAAGCTTATAGCTTAGTAAGTAGTATGTAAATACTAATTTAAGAATCTAACATGTTTACACAACAATTCAAGTATGTCTACTTTAACTTCACTACTTATTCCACTTCGATTAAGCTGTCTCTGCTGTGTCATATTCACTAAATAAATCATAACTCGAGTTACAAAACTCGAAATTCATATCCGTAAAATTTCCCTGAATCTAGACTCATAAAGCTTCTTGCTAAATTTTTTTATTATTTTGGTTCAGCAGATTAGTACAGTTTATTAGTTAAAGTTTCCCTGTTACACAGCTCGACTGGCCTGACCTCTGTCCACTACGAATTGAATTTCTCTCAGTACATAACTCAAACAACCCTGAAGTCTGTTGTATTTAAAACTAGTCTCAATAAGGAATTTAGGCATGTAAACTATATTTCTTAGTTTGCTTTGTACAATTTTTAATGATTTTTCAAAGTGGAAACAGGGATCACGTATTCATCCTGAGCAAGTCAGTTACAATTGTAAATATCTCAAAATATAGAATTCCTTTGCTTGCCCTGCTTCTTTTATATGAAAATAGACTCATTAAGCTTTAATTTCACATCTCATTCAACCTCTAATTATATTCCTCCTATTTTGGTGATTTTTCAAAATCACGTCACTGCTGCCATCTAAAAACAGTTTTAATACTAATTTCACTCTTTCACACATTCTTTATGCTAACCTCATTTTATCGTATATATGTATATGCCACAATTCATTTTCACCACATTTCATTCACTATAAGTGTAGGTCCAAACCACAATGTCACCACAAAACCATCCCGTTGAACAATTCGGATCAATCCTCGATATTTAACGGTTTCAAAGCACACAGCCCCACCATCATACTTCATTTAGTTCGGCTCTCTTGTACACATGGGGAACACTTAGTACCACTCATGCGACCTAGTCGATTTGTCTCGTAGCTCTCTTGTCTACATGGTGTCCTTCACTTGGAATCACGCATGCGACCTAGCTACATTTATCTTTCACGTAGCTCTCTTGTCTACATGGTGTCCTTCACTTGGAATCACGCATGCGACCTAGCTACATTTATCTTTCACGTAGCTCTCTTGTCTACATGGGATACATCTCGTATCACGCATGTGACCTAGCTACTACAGGGTGTCTCGTAGCTTTCTTGTACACATGATGTGCACTCAGCATCATACATGTGACCTAGCTACGCTCCCTCTATTTCATTCGATCTCTCCGAATGTTCAACCGGGATCTCTCTCTCTGTATTTATTTCCATTCTTCCCATAGTCAATTTATATTTTAACATCAGCTAGTATATTTATATAATAGGCTGAAATATAAGAATGTACATGAAATTATTGTAATATTTACATACAACTTACCTTGGTGCAAAATATGGAAATTTTGCAATTTAGTCCAAAACTTTTTCTTTCCCCGCTCGAGGTCGGGTTCAGCGCCTTTCTTGATCTATAATAACACATTTAGCTCATTTAATACTCATACTATTTATTTCAATCCAAAAATCACATTGTAGAAAAATTACATTTTGCCCCTAACTTTTACAAAATTACAATTTTGCCCCTAGGCTCGGAATTTAATTTCAGCCCTTATTCTTATGTTTTATGATATGCTGAACATTTTCTCTTCTACAACAACATCAAATTCCCACTCTATCATATAGTTATGAACATTAGGTATTTTTACCGATTATGCTGCTTTTACTCGTTTTCACTTAAAACTGAGTAGCACAAATTATTTAACACAATTTAAAACCTCATATTCTATCATAAAACATCAAAATACACAAATTTCACCTATGGGTATTTTTCCAAATATGAACCCTAGGTTAAATTATTACTAGCATAAGCTTAATCGAGCTTCCGGATTCCAAAACGTAAAGAACATTAAAACGGGCTTAGAATCACTTACTATGGAGCTTGAAAGTTGAAGAATCCTAGCTATGGAGAGAGTGAAGTTTCGCAGCAACTAAATGGGAAGATGACTATTTTGTGTTATTTTTCCCATTTTATTTCATTTAATATCAAAATGACTAAAATACCCTTACTACTAAACTTTCCAAAATTCCTTCCATGTCCTAAATTTGTCCATGAACTTAAAATTGGTAGAATTGCTATTTAAGACCTCCTAATAAATATTTCAAAACAATTTCATACTAAAATTTCTAGTATGCAAATTTTGCAACTTATTCGATTTAGTCCCTACTTTCAATTTAAACACTTTAGGCATAGAATTTCATCACGAAATTTTCACACAATCATGCAATCATATCATAAACCCCAAAATATTTATAAAACAATTATTTCTATCTCGGATTTGTGGTCACGAAACCACTATTCCGATTAGGCCCTAATTCGGGTTGTCACACCAGCTCAGGAGTCGGGATAGGTCGAAGGCTCAGTCACACTATCCAGAAGATTTTTGGTAAATGGCTTGTAAATTTAAGTATGGCATGTATAGCAATATACCCATTTTGTGTAAATGATCTTATGGTATGGTTGTGAAATGGTTGAGGAAATGCTTTATAATGATAAATTATGAAAATGGTTAGTTTAGATTATGTTTGATGTTAAGGAAAACTATTAAGATACTTAGTGCATAAAAACTCATAAAAAGGATGAAATTTACCATAAACAGAATACCGCTGCAACACTAACGCGAGCTTGAAAATTTACTAAAAATCATAGAAATTGAATTTGGTGGTGAAATACATATCAAATTGAATCTTATTATGTCTAGTTTCACATGAAACAGATGAAACAAGTAAAGGAAGTATATGTTAGAAGATATTTTAATTTTAGTGAAACAGAGTCATAGCAGTTTCTGAATCCCCTGTTCCTACTTTAGAAATTCACCATAAATTGTAAAGATATAATTAGGTGGTGTATTTTATATCCTCAGAATCCTTATTGAGTCTAGTTTTAGTATAAACAAACCTCATAGTCATATGAATTTTCTACAGAGAGAAATATGGTTCGTAGTAAACAGAGGTCAGACCAGTCGAGTCTTGAAACAGGGGTAACTTTAACTAATAAACTGTACTAATTGGCCCAACCAAAAATTCTAGAAAAAAATTAGTAGATATTTTTATGAGTCTAGATTCAGGGAAAATTTATGGATCTTAATTTCGAGTTTCGTAACTCGAGATATGATTTTTCTTGTAACTGTGACGCAAGTAGCTTAAAAGCTGTGAATGTAGAAACAAATAATTCAAAGTTCTAAAAATGTTAAACTAAGCTTAGTAACACCTCATACTCGACTCCGGCGACGGTCTCCGGTGTGGGGGCGTTACATTCACAGAGCAAAATTAGAAAATCTATGCCGATCTCATGAAGAAACCTTCAAGAAGTATCAAGAGGATACCAGAAATAATATTAATGATGTTTTACAAGAACGATGATAAAATTTTATTCTACACGCCCAAGTGGTTATAGGTCATTTTGATCTTAGTCACATAGATTTTAACTACCTCGAAAACATTTCTACAAAGCCTCTTAACTTTAACATTTATCATCTTGAGGACAAAGAATTGGAAACCTTTAAAAGAGAATGGAAACAATCAGGCGATTTATTCATTCAAATACACCCAGCATTAAAAACAATGCTGAAAGTTCATCATCTGTGGGTTAGAATCTTGAAGACACTCATCCAATTGAAGGGGCCTCAATTGCACCCGCCGATTAGCCTTATGAAGGAGAAGACTGAGATTTTCTTTGTTTAATCATGTTCCTTGCTTTTTCATTAGCTTTGTAATTTATTGAAAATTTAGAAATGAAATTGAGTTTTATCCTTCCTTTTCCACTTCATTACAACATTATTTCACTTCCGTAATTATTGTTGTAACAATCATCTATCACTTTATAAGATATTGCAACATGTAACACCCCTTACCCGTATTCGATGCCGGAGCAGCGTACGAGGTGTTACCAGACATAAACTCACACAATCATACAAGACCGGGCCATAAAATTTCACCCAAATTTAAAACTTTTCATTCACATGCATATCGTCCCTTATATGGGCCTTCAAGGCCTAAAACATACATTGGATATGGTTAGGGACTAAACCGAGAAGTTTTGAAACTTATACAATACTTAGAAAATTTTTCTATTTTGGAGGGTCACACGCTCGTGTGGCTTGGGACACACCTGTGTCCTCAGCCCGTGTAACTCTCTGTTTATGACATCATCAACTAAATTGAGGTCACACGGCCAAGTCACACGTTCGTGTGCTTAGGCCGTGGCCTCCACACGGCTGAGACACACTGCCGTGTCTCTGCCCGTGTGTTTACTACTGAGCATTCTGTTTTAACAAATTAGGGTATAGGGGACAAACGATCGGATCACATGCCCATGGGGGCAAATCGTGTGTCACACACGGTCTAGACACGCTCGTGTGCCTACCCTTGTGGACAACTTTGAGGCTATTTTCCAAGCCAGTTGCCACCCTTATTTGCACATACACATACATGACTTCAAAGGCATTTAGCATGGCATAAGTGAGCACTTAAACATACACAAACAAGACATGACCATGATCATTTCATCTTTACTTATACATGCATAAGACTTCATACTTTGTCAAGCCCAACTTACCAATTCTAATTTAAGCCATGTTTATCATCATACTAAACAATTCCAAATTAAATAATCAAGCATTCATAACCACAACACATCACCATTTCATGGGCATGTATACTTAAATAAATAGGCTTACAACCCAGTAATCAATATAAGCCACATCTCATGACCTTATACCAAACAAATCAAATATCAATATAAGCCAATATAAGCCAATTTACATGGCTTCACATTACATGAAACCCTAACCATTACAAGCCAATACCTTTGGCTAAATCATAATGACACATCCACAACTGACTAAGTCCTTATACATGCCATAAACTTAAGAAGTTTTTATTCATTTTTACCCACGATGATAGCTTGATAGTGTGATGACATCTCCTTCTGTCTCCAACTCGAGCTAGCTAATTTTAACCTATAAGACATGGGAAAGGAAAGGGGTAAGCTATATAATATAGCTTAGTAAGTTCATATGTAAATAATAACAACTATTAACATTCATTTACTTTATCCATCCATAAGAGTACTATAATTTCAATTAGCATCAGATTTTAAGATTTCTACCTATTCATTCATAGTGATTACTCTTTTAATTTATAAACACCATTTACGTGCCTTAGCATTAGCCTAGCCATTATAGTTTTCCTATTATAACATATCACATTAACTAACAAGTTATTTCCATCCTCTTAATCACATGCACATTATTTGTGAGTAATCATAATTTCAACATATAGTTCAATCACCTTTCACTTGTCTAAGCTCGTATCTTATATATTCTCATAATGTCTTTATTCGACAATTATGCCTGTCTTTCTTTTCCTCAAATCCAATGAAACACAATTTTAATAAATGAACTGTAATCTATCACAATCAATTAGGCTCCTAAGCCTATCACACGATCATTATCAAATCTTATCATGCATCAATTCATCATAAATGTAGACCATTTTTCGCAAGGTTATTAATGTTTCACAAGAATAACTTGTTCATGTACATTCCCACCAAGAATTCATCATATATCAAATTCACTTCACATGAGTTCCGTGTACATATCTGTACCACTCGTAATATAGTCACATAATTTCTCATTCTTAGCATACCTGTTGAAATACAATTCAAGCATATAAACATATTAGGTCATATCTCAATTCGGCCAATCAGCCTAACTCACTCATAATCATCATTCATATTCATCATATATCTAACATCATGAGTATGTGCACTATCAATCACTATGGGTAATAAACAATTATTTCCACAATAATAATAAATTTCCAATTATAGGCTTATGTACATTCCTGTTTACTCGTAGTAATTTCATTCTCATACTCATCTTTAATTTATCGTTGAACACATCGAAATACTAAGTATGCTTGGGGATCTCATACTCTTAGTACCATGTCAATGCCATAACCAGGATATGATCTTACAGGAAATATCATATCGACGCCATGTCCCTGACATGGTCTTATACTAAATCTGTAACACCCCTCACCCGTATCCTTAATCAAGATAGGGTTCGAGGTATTACCGGAATTTTACATTTAAAACATACTGAATCGACTCACCAGGTTTAGCTCAGATCTGAAACTTTCAGGCATTCACATCTTGCCCCTTAAATAGGCCTTCAAGGCCCTAAATATACATAGAGATAGTTCGGGATAGGACCGAGAACATTTAATAACTTTAAAAAAATTTCCTTATTTAGAAGTGTCACACGCCCGTGTATGAGGGGCCGTGTGGTCACCCACGCCCGTGTGGCCTAGGGCACGTCCATGCCTTTAACCCGTGGGCAACACAGACTTTTAGGCACACCCAAGACACATGCCCATGGGCTCACCCCGTGTCCAAAACTTGAGCATTCTGTTAAATTAACACGGCTCAGACACATGCCCGTGTGTCCTACCCGTGTGCTAATTTGACTTAAATTTTTAGGTGTAGGGGACACACGGCCATACCACACGCCCATGGGGATGGACCATGTGTCACACACGGCCTAGACACACGCCCGTGTATCTAACCATGTAGACCTTAATAGGCTATTTTCCAAGCCTTTAGTCACCTATTTCTACTTCTTTTTCTTAATAGATACCAAATTCAAAGTAAAACATGATTATACACTTGTAAATGATCTTGATGAAGTTAGTTGTATGGAAACCTCATATCATTGGTTTCATACAAAAAGGTTATTTCCCATCTAGTATTTATGGGTTCTTATGTTATTGTAGCACTTTCAAATTTGCCTTGTTTTTGAACTCACTGCCAATTGTAGCAACCCATCATATAAGAACATAAACATGCATATAAAGGCTGGTCATAGCCTACTTCCAAATGTTCCAATTTCCATGGCCTTATACAAAAAGATGAATACATCTTTACATGCCTTCATTTGGCAATTCAAATGACACATATGACAAAATACTCAAAGCCTTATACGTGCCATTAACAAAGTAGAAGTGTCTTTATACCAAAGCTTGACAAGTTGATAGTACGTTGGTTCTCTAACCGTTTTCCAATCCTTATGAGCCCTCGAGCTCTGTAAAACGGGGAAAAAAAGAGAGGGGGTAACCATTTTCATGCTTAGTAAGCTCGAATAACCGAAAAGTAAACTTACCGAGTAATTAGCATACATCCACACTTAAATCATGAAATCATCAATTATGAAATGATTTCCTATCACATGCACTCAATCAATAAGTTAGTCACATAACAAAACATCATGTAATTTATGTAGATGAGCTCATTATTCATCATCTTATTAACATACATCATATTAATCCCGTTGAGTTTCTAGGAAATCTCGATGGAATACCCATTATCCGTCATTTCTTACGAATGATCATTTCACATACATGTACTCCCGCGAACCTTACATCTCATGGTAGGATTACTAGTCCAGGCTAAATCCCCCAAATCATAAACTCATAAGGTGATGTCGAGATTACCAGTCCAGGCTAAATCCCTTATAGCGACAAACACCCTTAATGAGCTCGGATCTGAATTACCAGTCCAGGCTAAATTCAGACCCTAATAGGATTACCCGTTCGGGCTAAATCCTCAATGCACATATATTCTTAAGGAGGCTCGATCATTCAAGGAACACCCGTCCAGGCTAGATCCTTTTCATACTCGAGATAACGGATTACTCGTTCGAGCTAAATCCTTACTACAACACATGCAGGATCTCTTTACACATATCAATGAGGGTTTATGCATCGAATTCCCTTTGTCAACCTCATCCGAGACATTTTTCACATGTAACCATCAAATATGCATTTCCATGATATTTCATGCTAATAATAAATGCAATCATCATGCATTCATAAATCATTCAATTATGCATATTAGGGGTTTACTTTAAGTTATCTGAAATTACCTGTTATTCTTTTCGGGATTGTGTTTTGGTTATTCCGAAACTTGCGTTTACCACGATCGACCTTCGGAATTTATTCCTCGGGGTCTATAACAACAAAAATTAACTCATTAATACCCCATATTATACATTTCAAGTTTAATATCTACCCCTGGTCCAAATGACCATTTTGCCCCTAACTTTGACATTTTTACGATATAGTCTGTAGGCTCGTATAATGAAACACATGCACTTTCTATCTTACCCAAGTCTAGCCGAACATTTTTCCTTCTTATGGTAGCCCACAGTACCCATTATTTTCTCATTTCTACCACACATTTACATCTTTTGCAAAATAGTCCCTATAAGGGTTTTTCATTAAAATCAACTAGGAAAAGATGTTTAATACACATTCATCTTCCATATTCCTCCATAATCCATCAAAATAAAAGCAACTCATGCATGGGTAAACTTTTAAACATTAACCCTAACATGAAATATGGGTAGAAATGGAGAGAGCAAGCTACCGAGATTTCAAAAATACATAGAGCATGAAAAACGGAGCTTGGGAGCACTTACTATTGAGCTTGGAAAGCTTGAAACCCTAGCTATGGAGAACCCTAAATTTTCGGCTGGATGAAGGAGAAAATGGCTGATGTTGGCTTGAATTTTCCCATTTTAATTCATTAAAATGACAAATGACCAAAATGTCCTTATGCCCTTTCTTTAAAATTTCATCCATGCAAGCCTATTTTTGTCCAAAAATTTAGAATTTGGGCAAATTGCTCTCCAAGACCTTATAATTCATAATCTAACGCAATTTCATACAAATTGCTTCTAGAATCCAAGTTTTGCAATTTATTTAATTTAGTCTCTAATTTCCAATTGGACACCTTATACTTAGAATTTCTTCATAAAACTTTAACACATGCATATACTCATATTCTAGGCCTCATAATAATCATAAAATAAATATTTTGATATAGGATTTGTGGTCCCGAAACCACTATTTAGACTAGGCCCTATTTCGGGATGTTAAAAAATCACACACTGATGCCATATCCTAGATATGGTCTTATACGAAATCTCAGTAGCTCTAATATCATGACATTTGTATTCTACCCATGAGGTTAAATAGAGATTTCTCATTTCTCGAAACCTCGTCAAAATCATCATTAATCCATTTCATAAAAACAAATGTATACAATTCATGCAGCATCGAAATGTTTAATACATAACATAAAGTTGCATTATTTACGCATGAACTTACCTTGACACCAAAATGGCAAAAGGGACCTAACCGTCAATTTCTCATTTTTCCCCCATTCTAGGTCCGAACCTTGTTTTCTTTTGTCTATAATATCACATTTAGTTTATTTATTAGTCACATTAGTCAATATGATCTAAAAATCATACTATGGCAAAATTATGTTTTTCCCCTAAACTTTGTCATATTTACACTTTTGCCCCTAGGCTCGTAAAATGATTTTTATTCAAATTCTTTGCACTTTAAGCTAAGCCGAATCATTTTCATAACTATAGCAGCCCACAATTTCCACTAAATCACACATTTATGACAAATTTTATAACTTTTACAAATTAGTCTTTTTTAGAGTTTTCACCGAAAACTACTTAGTAAAAGTCGTTTGACACAAACAAACATTCATATTCCTCCCTTAAACATTAAAATACACACATATAGCACATAGGTAAATTTTTAAACATCAACCCTAGCTCAAATAAATGGTAGAAATAGATAGATCTTGTTACGTGGATTGCAAAAACATAAAAATCATTAAAAACGGGGCTAGAACGGACTTACAATCGAGCTTGGAAGCTTTAAAAACCCTAGACATGGTTTCTCCATGCAATTTTTGGCCAAGGGTTGAAGATGGACAAATATTGGCTTTTAATTTTGTTTTTAATTCATTTTAATAACTAAATGACCAAAATGCCTGTAACGCCCCAAAAATCATGAAATCGAAAAAATCCTGAAATCCCAAACTTTCTTTGTTTTTGGTTTTGATAAAAATTGTGTTTTATGTTCCTAGCCATGTGATAATTATAGTAGCTCTTAATTAAGGTTTGAGTTCGAACCTAGGAATAAATGAAATTATAGTTTAATTATTAAAAGAATCAGGGTTGGCAAGTAGGTGGGCATTTAAATAAAAATACGGGAAAAATAACATCAAAAAGCCTTGTGGAAGAGTGGCTGAGTGACGCCACTTAGAGTGCAGGGAGGTGGCATTAGTAGCTAGCAAGGAGGTCCAAGGTTCGAATCCTAGTTTTGTGTTTTAGAAGTTTAATTTTGGCCTTTTAGAAGGATGGAAGTGACGTGAAGATGGACTCTAAGGGGAATGTTCAGAAGAGAAAATTAAGGAAAGGATCAAGGGGTTATTAGGGAGAAAAACGAGGAGATGAAAAGGGAGAAGTGATTGAGCCGAATTGGGAATTGGGCATGGAAAATTCAACTATAAGGGCTATAAATAAGGGCCGAATACAGGGTTCCCAGGCTACTACCAAAATTCTTCTTCACTTTGTTGCTAGAAACCCTTTTCTCCAAAAGCCGAAAACCCTTTTCTTTTCAAGATCCAAAAAGTCGAAAACCATTTTGATTTTCTTTCTTTTCTTCCGGCTGATTTCTATTCTTCTCTACACAATTTTCTTTGTTTCACTTAGCCGATTTCTTCTTCTACTATTCTTCTTTAATTTGTACCAAATAAACTTTATTCACCATACTAATTTTGAAAAGTGAAAAAGCCGAATCTCCCAAGGGCTGAATACTATTTGACCTAATCTAGTGGAATTAGTATCGGATCTTAGATCTTAGCTCTCTATCGAATCGCTCTTTAGGTGTTTGCGGTTTTGATCTAGGAGTTGATCGTGGTTAGTGATTTAAGAAAGGGCTGATCGCGCAAGGTAAGGTTAATGTGAGGTTTCGGTTTTAGTAAGGATATGTATTAAGCATGCGATTAATGGAAGGGTGATATCATTTGTAGGTTTGGACTAAGGGAATCGCAGCACGCATGCTTACCAGGGGTGTACATACACTGCACACACATTATGTATCGGCAAAAGTCGAAATGCCGAAAAGCTGAAAGTTTGGCTACGGTTGATTGAGGAAAAATAAATATAGAGGAAAAATAACATCAAAAAGACTTGTGGAAGAGTGGCTAAGTGATGCCACTTAGAGTGCAGAGAGGTGGCGTTAGTAGCTAGCAAGGAGGTCCAAGGTTCAAATCCTAGTTTTGTGTTTTAGAAGTTTAATTTTGGCCTTTTAGAAGGATGGAAGTGGCGTTAAGATGGACTCTAAGGGGAGTGTTCAGAAGAGAAAATTAAGGAAACGATCAAGGGGTTATTAGGGAGAAAAACGAGGAGATGAGAAGGGAGAAGTGATTGAGCCGAATTGGGAATTGGGCATGGAAAATTCAGCTATAAGGGCTATAAATAAGGGCCGAATACAGGGTTACCAGGCGACTGCTGAAATTCTTCTTCACCTTGTTGCTAGAAACCCCTTTCTTCAAAAGTCGAAAACCCTTTTCTTTTCAAGATCCAAAAAGCCGAAAACCCTTTTGTTTTTCTTTCTTTTCTTCCCGCTGATTTCTATTCTTCTCTACACAATTTTCTTTGTTTTACTTAGCCAATTTCTTCTTCTACTCTTCTTCTTTAATCTATACCAAATAAACCTTATTCACAATCCTAATTTTGAAAAGCCGAAAAGTCGAATCCCCCAAGGGCTGAATACTCTTTGACCGAATCTAGTGGAATTAGTATCAGATCTCGGATCTTAGCTCTTTGCCAAATTGCTCTTTAGGTGTTTTCGGTTTTGATTTAGGAGTTGATCGTGGTTAGTGATTTAAGAAAGGGTTGATCGCGCAAGGTAAGGTTAATGTGAGGTTTCGATTTGAGTAAGGATATGTATTAAGCATGCGATTAATGGAAGGGTGATATCGTTTGCAGGTTTGGACTAAGGGAATCGCAGTATGCTTGCTTACCAGGTGTGTACATACATTGCACACACATTATGTATCAGCAAAAGCTGAAATGTCGAAAAGCCGAAAGTTTGGCTACGGTAGTCTTGCAAGTGTGCGAACACTTGGAAGGGGAAGACCGATAGGTTGGCTAAGGCCCACGGGCGATTCCGTGGACTTGGGTTGTGATTTGCCCATATGAGCCGGAATGGGCTAAATAGGCCCGATTGGCTGTTGGGCCCATAATAGGCAAAAACTGAATGTTGATGCTATGTGATAGGAACTTGTATGTGAGCATGATTATGAATGTGACTGGGCCTAACGGGCCATATAAATGTGATTTGGGCCTAATGGGCCATATATAGGTGATTTGGGCCTAATGGGCCATATGAATATGATTCAGCTTAATGGGCCAGATATAGGTATGTGAAATTTTTTGGGCTTTGTAAGGGGTTTTGGGCCTAGTATATGATATCCACATAAGACTTAATTAATATATTGCGACCGTGGACAAGTCAAAGGGTTAAGGTGTGGCAACGGGTATATGCATGTCTAGGATTGGATCTAAGGAGAGCTTGGTACTTAAGCGATCATAATGACTCACCTCTTCTTCTCTAGAATCCTACCTGGTGCATAGTGTTCGTTCATCTTAGCTCATGGGTGTAACACCCCTAACCCGAATCTGATCGCCGGATTAAGGCTAAGAGGTATTACCGAACTAAACATTTAATTATCTCATTCACACTGTCAAAAAACATAAACAGAGATCGAGCTGAAATACATACTGATATCTAAGTTATACGCCATTTTCGTATGGCCAAAATATTTACAATTTCAAAACATCGCTATCATCAGCCTAACCTATACATGCCATATTGAGTCCAAAATACAACTGTACCCAAAAAGATCAATAGTGTGATGAACTGCTGACGATCCCCGAGTCGGTGGCCAAAATCAACAATCTATGCAACGCCCCCACGCCCGAAACCATCGCCGGAGTCGAGCTTGAGGAGTTACCGAACATAATTTATCAAATTAAGAACTTCAAATCATTTGTTTCTACATTCACAGCTTTCTAGCTACCCGCATCACAGTTACAAGAAAAATCATATCTCAAGTTACGAAACTCAAAATAAAAATCCATAAATTTTCCCTAAATCTAGACTCATATATATATTTATTAATTTTTTTTCTAGAATTTTTTGGTTGGGCCAATTAGTACAGTTTATTAGTTAAAGTCTCCCCTGTTTCAGGGTTCGACTGCTCTGACCTCTGTGTATTACAAATCAGATATCTCTCTATAAAAAACTTAAATAACTATGAGGTTTGTTTCTATTAAAACTAGACTCAATAAGGAATCTTTAAATATAAATAAAAACTTATAATTATTTTTTTAAAATGTATTATGAATTTTTAAAGTCAGAACAGGGGATCCAGAAATCACTCTGGCCCTATTTCAAAAAAGTTTAAATATCTCATAAAATATAATTTATATGCCTGTTTTATTCAATCCACATGAAAATAGACTCATTAAGCTTGAATTTCATAACTTACTCATCATTTAGTTCCATTTATACTATTTTTAGTGATTTTTCAAATTCATGTCATTGCTGCAGCAATATTCTATTTTAAGGCAAGTTTCATCTTTTCATGAGTTGTTATGAACTAGATAACCTATTAAACTTCCATGATATCAAACATGATCTAAATTTAACCATCACCATGACTTATCAATATCAAACATTTTTCTCAACCAATCATGGCTATATCATAAAATTATTTACACAAAATAAGTATATTGCTATACATGCCATACTTAAGTTTTACAAGCCATTTACCCAGATGAAAGTCCTTTAGATAGTGTGATCGAACCTTCGACCCGTCCCGATTCCCGAGCTGGCTTGTTCAAAACTATAGTAAATAAAGAGGAGGGAGTAAGCATAAATGTTTAGTAAGTTCATATGTAAATAACAAGTAACATAACAATACAAATATACCAAACAACTTTAGCATGGTATCACCAAAACATATGTCATATTTCTAAACATCATTCATCATCTTACCACCTTATCGTTGTTGTATCTATTATCAACCCGAGGGTTAAGAACATACCTGTCCAAAGTGTCCATTTCACAACACTTACCAATACGTTGCTTACATCTTAAGTGTTCTTTCATTTCACAAGAAATTTCACCCGTTGAACACATCGAAATACAACTCGGATACACGGATAATTTGCACATAAGTGCCTCATATGTAATCAAGAAATCATGTAACCCGCCCCTAAGTGAACTCGGACTCAACTCAACGAGCTCAGGCGTTCACATCCATAAGTGAACTCAGACTCAACTCAACGAGTTCGGATGCCTAGTTACATCTCACGAACTCGGACTCAACTCAACGAGTTCGGACATTCACATCCATAAGTGAACTCGGACTCAACTCAACGACTTCGGATGCTCAACCATCCTAGTGACATGTCACTTGTATCCTAATCTATTCCTAAGGTTCAAATGGGCTTTTTCCCTTGATCTCACATTTGTCGTCTTCCATGGAATATCGGAACCGATACTCGGTGATAGTTCATACTCATCAAGTAATTCACATAATTACATATTATTCAACAATAACCACAAAACATAACGTTTCATGATAATAATAAGCATCATATCATATAAACAACATTAAATTCCTTAAAACAACAATTATGTTACTACATTTACACATGAACTTACCTTGGTACCAAAATATAAAGATTTTGCAATTTAGTCCACAATCTTTTCTTTTCCTCGATCGCGACTTGAATCTCATTTCTCTTGATCTATAATGCCAAATTAATCTTATTTAATACATACATTCATCAAAAAAGCATTTAATACGAACTTTGGAAAAATTACACTTTTGCCCCTAAACTTTTGCATAATTACACTTTTGCCCCCAGGCTCGTGAATTAAACTTTATTCCTTATTCTTATGTTTTATAACATTCTGATCATTTTTCCCTTCTATGGCAACGTCAAATTCCTACTCTAACATATACTTGTGACTATTAGGTATTTTTGCCGATTAAGCCCTTTTACTCGTTTTCACTCAAAACTGAGTAGCACAAGTTGTCTAACATAATTTAAAACCCCATATTTTATCATAAAACATCAAAATACACAAATTTCACCTATGGGTATTTTTCCAAATATAAACCCTAGGTTGAATTATTGCTAACATAAGCTTAATGGAGCTTCCGGGATTCCAAAAACGTAAAGAATATTAAAAACGGGGCTTAGAATCACTTACTATGGAGCTTGGAAGCTTGAAACAAACCCTAACTATGGAGAACCCTTGAAATTTTGGCCTAAGAAGATGGACAAAAATTGGCTTTTAATTTTGTTTTTAATTCATTTTAATAACTAAATGACCAAAATGCCCTTACTACTAAACTTTCCAAAAATTCCTTCCATGTCCTAATTTTGTCCATGAACTTAAAATTGGTCAAATTGCTATTTAAGATCTCCTAATTAATATTTCAATGCAATTTCATACTAAAAACTTCTAGAATGCAAATTTTGCAACTTATTCGATTTAGTCCCTACTTTCAATTTAAGCACTTTAGGCATAGAATTTCATCACGAAATTTTCACACAATCATGCAATCATATCATAATCATCAAAATAATTATAAAATAATTATTTCTATCTCGATTTGTGGTCACGAAACCACTATTCGATTAAGCCCTAATTCAGATATTACAACTCTCCCCTTTTAAGGATTTTCGTCCTCGAAAATCTTACCGATAAACAGGTGTGGGTAATGGTTTTTCATAGTTTCTTCAGGTTCCCATGTAGTCTCTTCTACCCCATGCTTTTGCCACAACACTTTCACAAGTGCAACACTTTTATTTCTTAGTTGTTTGACTTCTCGAGCTAAAATCTTAATCGGTTCTTCTTCATAAGTCATATCCGGTCGTAGTTCAACTTCTGTCGGTGAAATTATATGTGAAGGATCCGAACGATACCGACGTAACATAGATACGTGAAACACATCATGAATCTTCTCTAATTCAGGTGGTAGCGCTAGCCGATATGCTACCGGTCCAACTTTTTCAATTATTTCATACGGTCCAATAAAACGCGGACTTAGCTTGCCCTTTCGTCCAAATCTAAAGACTTTCTTCCATGGAGACACTTTCAAAAATACCTTATCACCAACTTGAAACTCCATATCTTTTTGTTTCAAATCCGCATAAGATTTCTGTCTATCTGAAGCTGCTTTCAAAAAATCTCGAATCACTTTCACCTTTTCTTTGGTTTCTTTTATTAAATCAACTCCATAAATCTGATTTTCCTTGAGTTCAGTCCAATACAATGGCGTTCGACATTTACGACCATATAATGCTTCATAAGGTGCCATCTTCAAACTCGTCTGATAACTATTATTATAAGCAAATTCTACCAATGGTAAGTACCTTTCCCAACTATCTTGAAATTCCAATACGCAACATCTGAGCATGTCTTCAAGAATCTGAATTACTCTCTCTGATTGTCCATCAGTTTGTGGATGAAAGGCAGTGCTAAAATTTAACTTTGTACCTAATGTCTCTTGCAACTTTTGCCAAAACCGTGAGGTAAACCTCGGATCTCTATCCGAAATGATTGACAAAGGTATCCCATGAAGTCTAAAAATCTCTCGGATATACAATTCAGCCAACTTATTAAGAGAATAATCTGTATGTATCGGAATAAAATGAGCTGATTTAGTCAGTCTGTCAACTATTGCCCAGATGGCATTTTTTCTTCCCTGGAGTTAACGGCAACCCTGATATAAAATCCATAGTAATCCGATCCCATTTCCATTCAGGAACCATAATAGGCTGAAGTAATCCTGAAGGTACTTGGTGTTCAGCTTTCACTTGTTGACAAACTAAGCACTTTGATACAAACTTAGAAATATCTCTTTTCATTCCACTCCACCAGTACATTTTCTTTAAGTCATTATACATCTTTGTACTGCCTGGATGAACCGGCAAACAACCATTATGTGCTTCATGCAAAATCTTTTGAATCAACTCATCATTTTTTGGTACACAAATCCAATTTTTAAACATCAAACAACCATCAGAACCGATTCTGAAATCTGATCCCGTATCAACATCACACTGTTTTCTCTTGGCTAGCAAATCTTGATCATTTTTCTGAGCTTCAAAAATCTCTTGTAAAACTCGGTCTTGCTCTTAACTCGCTAGAATCAAACCGTCATCGACATTTTCAATCGAGTGTTCATAACTCTCAAAGTAAACAACAACTTTCGCTTGAAGCATCGGCAACCACATTCGCTTTTCGGATGATAATCAATAACAAGCTCGTAATCTTTCAATAACTCTAACCATCTTCGTTTGTCAAAATTCAAGTCTTTTGTGACATCAAGTATTTAAGAATTTTGTGATCGGTATATACTCGGCACTTTTCACCATACAAATAATGTCGCCAAATCTTCAAAGCAAACACCACTGCAGCCAATTCCAAATCGTGAGTAGGATAATTCCTCTCATGAGGTTTTAACTGCCTCGAAGCATAAGCCACCACTTTTCTTTCTTGCATGAGTACACACCCCAAACCATTTAGAGAAGCATCACTATACACCACAAATTCTTTACCTGATTCGGGTTGTATCAACACTGGTGCTTCAGTTAATAATTTTTTCAATTCTTCGAAACTCTATTGACATTCTTCCGTCCATTCAAATTTAACATCCTTTCGGAGTAGTCTAGTCATAAGAGTAGCAATTATAGAAAATCTATTTACAAACCGCCAATAATACCCAGCTAGCCCCAAGAAACTCCTAACTTCAGTTACATTTTTCGGTGGTTTCCAATCAACAATGGCTGAAATTTTACTAGGATCAACCCGTATACCATCACCTGAAACAATATGACCCAAAAATCCAACTTTCCGGAGCCAAAACTCACTTTTGCTAAACTTAGCATACAGTTGCTTATCTCTCAAAGTTTGCAAAACTATCCTCAAATGCTCAGTATGCTCTGTCTCATCTTTTGAATAAATTAAAATATCATCTATAAACACCACAACAAATCTGTCCGTATGGCGAAATATGCGATTCATTAAGTCCATAAACACAAGGAGCATTTGTCAACCCGAATGGCATAACTAAAATTTATAATGACCGTACCTTGTTCTAAAAGCAGTTTTAGGCACATCTGACTCTTTCACTCGCAGCTGATAATACCCAGATCTCAAGTCAATCTTTGAAAACCATGTCGCTCCTTTTAGCTGATCAAACAAATCATCAATTCTCGGCAATGGATACTTGTTTTTGCTTGTCACCTTATTTAACTGCCGATAATCAACACATAATCTCATAGAACCATCATTCTTTTTCACAAATAACACGGAAGCACCTCAAGGTGAAAAACTTGGTCTCACAAAGCCTTTATTAGTCAACTCTTGCAACTGTGACTTTAATTCTTTCAAATCTGTTGGTGTCATTCTATATGGAGCAATCGAGATCGGAGCTGTTCCCGGTATCAAATCTATACCAAATTCTACTTCCCTAACTGGAGGCAAACCCGGTAATTCTTCTGGAAATACATCCGCAAATTCACACACAACCGGCACTGATTCAACTTTCTTTTCAACTTCTTTTGTATTAATTACATACGCCAAATAAGCTTCATAACCCTTTCTCAAATATCTCTGAGCCGACATCGAAGAAATCACACTAGACAATGCCTCTGATTTATCTGATTCAACCCACAAAGTTTCACCGTTTTCACACTTTAATTCTATAACCTTTTCTTTGCAATTTACTATAGCATCATGCAATGTCAACCAATCCATACCCAAAATAACATCAAATTCAACAAACGGCAACAACATCAAGTCGGCCGGAAAGTAATGACCCCGAATCATTAAAGGGCATTTCTTGCTTACTTTATCAACTATCACGCATTTGCCTAGCGGGTTCGACACTCTAATCATAAATTATTTGTTCTCAACAGTATATTCATACTAGACACCGCCATGCATACATATGAATGAGTAGAACCAGGATCAATCAAAGCAATAACATTAATATCATAAAGAGAAAATGTACCGATAATCACATCGGGTGAGGAAGCATCTTCACGCACTTTAATAGCATAAGTTCTAGCCGGGGCTCTTCCTTCAAATCTAACTCCTGCATCTCTGGCTACATTCTTCTTGCTTGTTTCACTTTCACTTTTCTCGGATACTTTCCCTCGAGTTTGCACCACTAGCTTTTACACTCAAATTTTTCTTTCTCACTCTCTCAAGCGTCTCTAATAAAATGATCCGCAGAACCACATCGAAAACATTCATTTGCTCGCATGGACCAAAATGATTTCTACCACACCGGCACTCGGGTTTAACAAATCTCGAGTTCCCTACACTCGGGCAGAGTATTCGAGATTTAGGACCCACATTCGCTTCTTAAAATTTCCATATGATTGCCCAGCTGAAACTTGGGAACGAGGATTCATATTTCTTAACTTTTCGGTTGCTGTGAGAGTTCATTACTCATTGGTCTTTTCTTCCAATTTCGTGTTTCAGATTCTACCTTTTTCTTTTCCTTCAGTAATTCTTCAGCCTTGCAAGCTCGATCGATAAGTACCACCATTTCTTTTAGTTCAAGGATCCCAACAAATACATTAATGTCTTCGTTAAGCCCGTCTTCAAATCGTCGGCACATCTTGGCTTCTGTGGAAACATATTCCCTAGCATACTTACTCAATCGAAGAAACTCTCTTTCATATTCTGAGACTGTCATATTACCTTGCTTCAGTTCAATAAACTCTTTACATTTCTGATCAATAAATCTTTCACTGATATATTTCTTCCGAAACTCTTCTTGAAAGAATTCCCAGGTTACCCTCTCTTTCGGTACCACCGAAATCAAAGTCTTCCACCAATTATAGGCTGAATCTCTCAACAAAGATGTAGCACATTTCAAACATTCTTCAGGTGTACAAGATAATTCATCAAATACCCGGATAGAATTTTCAAGCCAGAACTCTACTTTCTCATTATCAATATTTGCTCTAAATTCTTCAGCCCCTTGTTTACGAATTCAGTCAACGGGGGTTCTGTGAAATTTTATCATATCCACTCCACGAGGCATCGGAGGCATAGGTTGAGGAATTGGGGAGGCGGGGAGGTCGTACATTTGGGTTCGTGCGAACGAACTCGATGTACCATGCACTCATCATTTGGAGAAAGGCTTCCGATCCCTTTCTCCTCCTCTCGACCAACAAGAGGAGGTGGGTTTTCAGTCAAGTTCCCAAATGATCGAAGTCATGCGCATACTCTCTACTTCATCTGCCACAATGGATCAGGATCCATTTACTATATAAAAATCATTTAAAAAGGTCAAAAGTCGTCACACTATCACAATTCATACATATGACATGTATAGCAAAATCCGTACATACAACATGTAGTCCGAGAACCGACTAAACCTGGCTCTGATACCACTAAATGTAATGCCCCACACCCGAAATCGTCTCCGGAGTCGAGCTTGAGGAGTTATCGAACATAATTTATCAAATTAAGAACTTCAAATCATTTGTTTCTACATTCACAGCTTTCTAGCTACCCGCGTCACAGTTACAAGAAAAATCATATCTCGAGTTACGAAACTTGAAATCAAAATCCGTAAATTTTCCCTAAATCTAGACTCATATATCTACTTACTAATTTTTTTATAGAATTTTTTGGTTGGGCCAATTAGTACAGTTTATTAGTTAAAGTCTCCCCTATATTAGGGTTCGACTGCTCTGACCTCTGTGTATTACGAATCAAATATCTCTCTATAAAAAATTTAAATGACTATGAGGTTTGTCTCTATTAAAACTAGACTCAATAAGGAATCAGTACATATAAATAAAAACTTATAATTATTTTTTTAAAATTTATTATGAACTTTTAAATTCAGAATAGGGGATCTAGAAATCACTCTGGCCCTGTTTCACAAAAGTTTAAATATCTCATAAAATATAATTTATATGCTTGTTTTGTTCAATCCAAATGAAAATAGACTCATTAAGATCCAATTTCATAACTTACTCATCATTTATTTCCATTTATACTATTTTTAGTGATTTTTCAAATTCATGTCATTGCTGCAGCAATATTCTGTTTTAAGGCAAGTTTCATCTTTTCATGAGTTGTTATGAACTAGATAACCTATTAAACTTCCATGATATCAAACATGATCTAAATTTAACCATCACCATGACTTATCAATATCAAACATTTTTCTCAACCAATCATGACTATATCATAAAATTATTTACACAAAATAAGTATATTGCTATACATGCCATACTTAAGTTTTACAAGCCATTTACCCGGATGAAAGTCCTTTAGATAGTGTGATCGAACCTTGACCCGTCCCGATTCCCGAGTGGCTTGTTCAAAACTATAGTAAATAAAGAGGAGGAGTAAGCATAAATGCTTAGTAAGTTCATATGTAAATAACAAGTAACATAACAATACAAATATACCAAACAACTTTAGCATGGTATCACCAAAACATATGTCATATTTCTAAACATCATTCATCATCTTACCACCTTACCGTTGTTGTATCTATTATCAACCCGAGGGTTAAGAACATACCTGTCCAAAGTTTCCATTTCACAACACTTACCAATACGTCGCTTGCATCTTAAGTGTTCTTTCATTTCACTAGAAATTTCACCCGTTGAACACATCGGAATACAACTCGGATACACGGATAATTTGCACATAAGTGCCTCATATGTAATCAAGAAATCATGTAACCCACCCCTAAGTGAACTCGGACTCAACTCAATGAGCTCGGGTGTTCGCATCCATAAGTGAACTCGGACTCAACTCAACGAGTTCGGATGCCTAGTTACATCTCACGAACTCGGACTCAACTCAACGAGTTCAGACATTCGCATCCATAGGTGAACTCAGACTCAACTCAACGAGTTCGGATGCTCAACCATCCTAGTGACATGTCACTTGTATCCTAATCTATTCCTAAGGTTCAAACGAGCTTTTTCCCTCGATCTCACATTTGTCGTCTTCCATGGAATATCGGAACCAATACTCGGTGATAGTTCATACTCATCAAGTAATTCACATAATTACATATTATTCAACAATAACCACAAAACATAACGTTTCATGATAATAATAAGCATCATATCATATAAACAACATTAAATTCCTTAAAACAACAATTATGTTACTACATTTACACATGAACTTACCTTGGTACCAAAATATAAATATTTTGCAATTTAGTCCACAATCTTTTCTTTTCCTCGATCGCGACTTGAATCTCGTTTCTCTTGATCTATAATGCCAAATTAATCTTATTTAATACATACATTCGTCAAAAAAGCATTTAATACGAACTTTAGAAAAATTACACCTTTTCCCCTAAACTTTTGCATAATTACACTTTTGCCCCTAGGCTCGGGAATTAAAATTTATTCCTTATTCTTATGTTTTATAACATGCTGATCATTTTTCCCTTCTATGGCAACATCAAATTCTTACTCTAACATATACTTGTGACTATTAGGTATTTTTGCCGATTAAGCCCTTTTACTCGTTTTCACTCAAAACCGAGTAGCACAAGTTGTCTAACATAATTTAAAACCCCATATTCTATCATAAAACATCAAAATACACAAATTTCACCTATGGGTATTTTTCCAAATATAAACCCTAGGTTGAATTATTGCTAACATAAGCTTAATTGAGCTACCGGGATTCCAAAAACGTAAAGAACATTAAAAACGGGGCTTGGAATCACTTACTATGGAGCTTGGAAGCTTGAAACAAACCCTAACTATGGAGAACCCTTGAAATTTCGGCCTAATGAAGAAGATGGACAAAAATTGGCTTTTAATTTTGTTTTTAATTCATTTTAATAACTAAATGACCAAAATGCCCTTACTACTAAACTTTCCAAAAATTCCTTCCATGTCCTAATTTTGTCCATGAACTTAAAATTGGTCAAATTTCTATTTAAGATCTCCTAATTAATATTTCAATGCAATTTCATACTAAAAACTTCTAGAATGCAAATTTTGCAACTTATTCGATTTAGTCCCTACTTTCAATTTAAGCATTTTAGGCATAGAATTTCATCACGAAATTTTCACACAATCATGCAATCATATCATAATCATCAAAATAATTATAAAATAATTATTTCTATCTCGGATTTTTGGTCACGAAACCACTATTCCGATTAAGCCCTAATTCAGGATATTACAATCTATAAAATAGAGAAATAAAGAATAGAGTAAGCTTTCAATACTTAGTAAGTTTTAAGCATCACTAACAATTAAAGACTTATCGAAAATCGAAACATTCATTTAAACAAACTTATTCTCAATTCAAATTGCTTCATTGCCGAATACACATAAACATATACATAGATTTCTCGGCACATATTTTTCTTCTACTTAAAGCTCATACGATGCATTTAAATTAAATAATCTCATAAATTAACAACACTTGACCGAATAGGTCATTATTTTACTCGTAGATATAACAATCATTCACATTTAAATATCATTCTTTAATACTAATAATTTACAAAATCATTGACTGAACATACATGAGTACATAAAGAAATTTGAACATACAATTCATATACAAATATACCATGACCGATTAAATCATTCTCATATTCGCAGATATAACCATCAATCATATTTATATATATTCTTCTTTGATGCTAATGATTCACTTTGAAATCAATTCTCCGATGAGTAAGTAATACATACCTAAACATCTTAAATGTATAGTACTTACTCGGCGATGGTTTACTACGTACATTCAATATCGTAATCTTACTTAACTTACTGGCATTAAGCCTATCAGGTCTTAGAACTTGAAACCAATTACCAGCACAAGCCTGTGGGAATTTAAACCCGGTATAATACCAGCTCGAAGCCTACGGGACTTTAGCCTGGACATATTTCCAGCACGTAGCCTGTGGACCTTAAGTCCGGTTATAATTCCAGCACATAGCCTACGGACCCCAAGTCCAGATATAATTCCAGCACATAGCCTGCGGACCCTAAGTCCAGATATAATTCACTGAATGTCATGTATACTTATTCGCAAGAAAATTCAATTCACATAACATCTCACAATCATAGTTCATTTATTCCATTCGAATAATAGCATAACATGAGCACCATTCATATAACTTTTGGCTCAATAACATACATAATAATATATATCCATTTTACTTTCCAAGCTTAACTTCTAATGCCTATTCGGCTTTAAGCCTTAAACATAAATTATTTGTCACTCAACTATATTCAAATAGAATCAATAGGTAGCAGTACAGTTATCATACACATATCAAGACATTATCAATTACGTACTAAATGTGACTATTCAAAACTTACCTCAGATATACTTGAACGGTTGCGGAAAGGCTACTCAATTACTTTCTCTTTCCCCTATCCAACTTCGACCCTCTTTGCTCTTGAGCTTAATTTAAAACAAATAGATTTATTTAATTACTTAACCAAGATCATTTACTAATTAATCACTTATCAAATAGGCAATTTAATATAATACATGTATATCATATAGTTAAGGTACAAATGACCTTAATAACTAGTTATTTAAACACCATATATATATTCCCTACTCATGCACAACCGAACACATTACTAGGCATTATCAAGTTTTTAATTATAAGCATGTATACGTTAATACAAATTATATATTTAATAAATTCTACAGGTATGGTTATTTATATTTTAATTGCCAAATCACAAGTTGATCAAAACCATTTCAATTGACTTCATTTATAGCAAACAATCAATATGGTCACCTATGCCAAACAATGACCGAACCATTTAATCATGCTCATGGCCGATCCTATCTTGCTCTAATCAAGATCATAACCCACTTTAAAATTTCTAGCCTTTCTTGCACTCATCTCTAATGTTAATTAAGTAATGTCGAATGTCACCAAATAAATGTCATACACACACTCACATGCATAAAAGTTATCCACACCTCCTATAGCTCATTCGGCATTTACAATTAACCTTACTCAAGCTTCATATAAATTTTTCTTGACCGGATATAAAATGAACTTAAAATCCAATCGATCAAACTTTAACATGTTCATAGCTCTTGTAACAAAATTTCATTCATGTTTCTATCACCACGTAATTATGAACTATTTAAAAACTTTCATATTACACCATTTCAATTTATGGCAATATGCCAAACGCACAAAATTAACAAAAACTCAAAATTTAACCATCTTCACTTCAATTAACCACTACTTATTCTTCAAAACATCAAATACAATATGAATAACACCTAAACATTTATATCCGAATTTACTAGCACATAGGGCCTTTGGCCGAATGTCATTAAACTCAAGCCACAATAATATTATTCCTTAAGACACTTCCAAAAACCACATTCGGCACCTCCCTTCAACAATTTAACAAATCTCAAATTCACTTACAAGCACACATATATATATATATATATATATAACATATAAAGCATTAACATTTTTCATCATAAATCTATAACATAACCGAATGCTTAATTCATCACCCAAATTCAAAATTTTGACATGGGCTAAGTAAGGAACTTGATAATTAACTTAAAATAAGCTAAAATTTCAAAATCTAACATAATTTACTAACCTTGTCTCAAGCTTAAGATGACCGAATGGTTTGCTCCTTTTCTTTCTTTAAAATCGGCTAAAAAGAACAAAGATGAACACTTTGTTTTCTTCACCCCTTTTTTTTCTATTTTTAATTATCATTATTATAAAATATAAAGCCATTTAGTTGCCATTATACTAATAGTTAATACATATATTTTATATTAAATAACAACATGGCCGGCCACTAACTTAAAATGGATAATTTGACATGCAAGTCCATTCTTTTTATGTCATGCATTAATAGACCATTATAATTTAACCTATCACATTTTCAAAATGTCTCACATAAATTTCACATACAAATGATAAAATCAAAACATGAAACTTTCACACATACACTTACACATATAAATAGCCTAGAATATAACGGTTAATTATTTTTGTGACTCGGTTTTGTGGTCCCGAAACCACTTTCCGAGTAGGGTCAAAATAGGGTTGTCACAATGGGACTCGTTAACGGGCCAAGGTAAGTGAAAACCTTAATTAAAGGAAAATTACCAAAATGCCCCTAACGACAAAAATGACCAAAATACCCCTAGGTGTGCAATGTAAATTTTATGGATGTGGCATGCATACATCTGATATTCTGCTTAGGTTGCATCCACCAACGGCTTTTAAAGCCCAATATGTAAATGAAGGTAGTTCCGCAACTGGGCTACCATGGTGTGTGGGCTGGATGGGTCGATATTTATATCCCCACATGGTGTGACGGGGGACGGAGCTGGTGTGTAGCAGATGGATAATTTGGATGGGATTGCATTGCATGATTGATGAATGATGTTTTTGTTTTAATGCTTGTTTTTGTCGAGTGTTGTACACACTGAGTTTGCGAAAACTCACCCCCTCTTTTATTTTATTTTCAATTGATGCTCAGTAGAAGGTTCGATGTTTGGAGGAACTCTGGGTGGCCGGCTAGAAAGATAATTCAGACTTTTTAAGTATTTTTTAAGCATTTAAGTTTTTACTTCTTTTTAAGTATGTTTCAGACCAGATTGTAATAAGGTTTTCATTGTGTTATTATTACTTGAATTATTTGGTTTATTTTTTTATGCGATGTAATTATAATAAGTTGAACATGGTTTCTTAAACTATGTATGTGTTTCTACACTTCCGCAACTCAATTTTTAAATGACATGTTTTCATAAAAACATATGCTTCAAACAAGTGATGTTAAGGAGTTTGTTTTTTTGTTAATTAAGGTTTTTTTTTATTTTAAGAAGGGTTTTCAATGAAAACATGGTTTTCGCTAAAACACTTCAATGTAATGCACCAGATTCGGCCATAACGTCTGAGCCGGGTTTGGGGTGTTACAATGCCCTTAATGAAAAACTTTGGAAACATGCCTAACCATGTCCATTCTTTTCCACCAACTTAACCAATGGTTTAATTACCATATAAAGACCAGCAATTTAAAATTTCATAACAATTGGTCCCCTCTAGCTTGTAGAATTCAACTTTTGTACTTTTTATAATTTAGTCCGTTTGACTAAATTGAGTGCCCAAACGTCAAAATTTTCAAACAAAATTTTGATGAAATCGTAGACCATAAAAATATAATAAAAATAAATTTTGTTACATCGTATTTATGGTCTTGAAACCACTATTTTGACTAGACCCTAAATCGGGATGTTACACAACATATCTGATAGACTAAGCCAGGCTCGACATATTATGCATATAGGGCTCCTTTCATATGCTCTATCTGAGAACCGGCTGAATAGGGCTCTGATAAAAAACTTGTAATGACCCCAAACCCGACTCGATTCATCGGGTCTGGATTTCGGGTGTTACTACACAAAACTTAATCAATAACAAAAAATAACTTTACGATTTCCTATTTCCTTAAACATGTTATTTGGCATTCTAAATTAAAAATTTATTACAAGAAAATAGTGGGAGTATTTAAAATATATTTGGTTACATCAATCTTGATATAAATATTTGCAAGTTAAAAGTTTATTCCAAATAGATTCAAAAGGCATTTCAAAGACTATAAACACTTTATACATAATAGCCCACTCCACCACCACCTTAGCGTACTACTAGCGTTGTCCCTCCAAGCGAAGTCTCATCTCAGATACCTGAAAAGCTAAAACAGATCTTATAAGTACAAGGATACTTAGTGAGCTCAATAACTATACCTTGATGGATACTTTGCAATCTTGCTTGATTTACTATGTCAACCATTATTCTACGTCATTTATTCCAACGGATACATAACATTCTCTTATACATCAGTTATCATGATATTACCAATAACATCCCAAATTAGGGTCTTGTTGGAATAGTAGTTTTGATACCACAAATTTGAGACAGAAATAATTATTTAATGATTTTTATGAGGTCCATGATAGTTATGTATGAATGTGTGAAAAATTTCATGGATAAATTCTATGCATAAAATGTCCAATTGAACCTTAAGGACCAAATTGAATAAGATGCAAAACTTGTGTTCTAGAAGCTTTAAGCATGAAATTGCTTTAGATTGTAAATTAGAAAGACCTAATAAGCAATTTGACCAATTATTAAAATTTTGGACAAAAATGGACATGCATAGGAAAAATTTGGAAGAAAGGCCTTAAGGGCATTTTGGTCAATTAGTAATTAAAAGAATAAAAAAGGGAAATTAAAGAAAAAATTGGCTCATCTTCTTCATGTAGCTACCGAAATTTCTAAGCTCTCCATAGGGTTTTTGACATTTTCAAGCTCAATAGTAAGTGTTCCCTAGCCCGTTTTTAATGTTCTTTACATTTTTGAAGATCTCGTAGCTTGATTTACCTATTTCCACCCTTATTTTGAAGTAGGGTTTATGTTTAAAAATTTACCCATGTGTGACATGCATGTTCTTTGATGTTTAATGAAGGAATATGTGAGCTTGATGTGTGTTTAACATCTTTTACTAAGTAATTTTGCATAAAACACCTAAAAAGGAATTGAAAAAGGTGTAAATTAAGTGATAAAAATCTATTTTTGATGAGTAATTTGGGCTACTATGAGTACAAGAAATATTCAGCCAGGCTTCGGTAGTAAAGGAAATGAGTATATTTCATTATACGAGCTTAGGGACTAATTTGCAATTTCGTGAAAGTTTCAGGGAAAAACTATAATTTTTTTAAATTGTGATTTATGGATTGATTTGAACAATGTGATTATTAAACAAGTTAAATTTGACGTTATAGATCAAGAAAAACGAAGTCCGAACCTAAACTGAGGGAAAAGCAAGGTTTTAGACTAAAATGTAAATTTGGCAATATTTTGGGATCAAGGTAAGTTGTGTGTAAGTAACTCAACAATTTTGTTATCATGTATTTAATGCTTGATGTTGTATGAAATATGTGTATATGCCCTTCTGGAATTTGACTTGAGATGATTCAATAACAATTTGATGATAGCTTTGTATCTCGAAAATCTCGAGTAACCCTAAGGAATACTTAGGATTTGAAAATCATGACACCATGATTTATGAGATCCTGTGTAAGACCATATCTGGGACATGGCATTGGCATCGATACAAGATCCCGTGTAAGACCATATCCGGGATATGGTTTCAGCATCGTTAAGTGATTTAGTATAAGACCATGTCTAGGACATGGCATCGATATGAGGTCCCGTATAAGACCATGTCTGGGACATGACGTCGGCATTGATTTGAGACTTCCTATAAGACCATATCTGGGATATGACATTGATGTGCGGTTCCATGTAAGACCTTGTCTGGGACATGGTTTTGGTCCCCTATTTGGTGTATGATAATCCCAAACGTCCTTTCGTATTCCAAGTGGTTTAACGGGCCATTCAAGATCAAGGTTGAGAGATCGAGAAATATGAATACGCTATGAGTAGTACAGATATGTACATAATCCTCATGAGTACGAAATTCAATTCATGATGGAAAAATTTAGCATGAGTAAGAAAGAGTAAGATAAGTTATGAAGTTCCATGACATTTATTGTCAATTCTCACTATGTCCATGGTGTGTAAATTGATAATGTGGTGGTAATTAGTATCATGCTTAATTCATGAAATTGTATGATCTATGTTGTTTAATAGTTATATACAACTTACTAAGCTTTACGCTTACCCCCTCTTTTTTCCCTTCTTCTCAGCATCACTCAACTAGCTTGGAGATCGTGGACATCGGAGCTCAAGTTACACTATCAACAACTCTTTTGGGGTATATTTGGTTTAATACATTTAAGTATGGGATGTATAGGGGACTTAGTATTTTGTTATAAGTGTCATATTGGTTAGCCAAGGTGGTGGCTCATATTGGTTTACAACTTCCTTTTGTATATGGCCATGAATTATGGCTTATACTAATTTTTGGGTTGTAACCATAAATATTGATGCATGCATGAGATTTTTTATTACCCTTGAGGTCTGTGATGAGTTGGTTGCTAACAAGGAATGATAAAATATGGAATCTATACTTGATGGATGATTGAAGTCACTTGGTTAGATTATAGTATGGTTTAAAGTAAGGAAATGTTTTGAATGAACCTAATAAGTTATAGGGTCCCAAATATGTATACTTTGGCATGTAATTGTTATGCAGGAGTTAAAGTTATGGATGCTTAAGTAACCCATTTATGCAATGATAATCATCACTGACATATGTGAGGGTGTATGTGTTAATGAGGGTGACAAAAGGGTTTGGAAAATAGCCTCAAAGTTGTCCACAAGACTAGACACTCGGGCTTGTGTCTAGGCCGTTTGTGATACACGGTCAGCCCTATGGGCGTGTTGTCTGATAGTGTGTCCCTTGCAACCTAGTTTTACAAGTTAGTATGCATGGTAGTAAACACACGGGCAAAGACACGACCGTGTGTCTCAACCATGTGGAAGACACGACCTCAAGACATAAGCGTCTGCCCAGGCCGTGTGAAGTCTGCACCTTAAATGCGAAAATTAAGTTCGCCACACGGCCTAGCACATGGGCGTGTGACTTGGTCTATGCCTTTGATTAATGTTGACGTCATAAACAGAGAGTTACACAGGTTGAAGACACGGGCGTGTCTTAGCCACACGACCGTGTGAAAACCACACGACCTACCGACACAGACGTGTGACTGTTCAAATTTGGAGAATTTTTTTAAGTATTGTACATTTTTTAGATGTTCTCTATTTAGTCCTGAACCACCCTTGAAGTATGTTAAGGGCCATGTATGCCCGTAGAAGGGACATTATGTTTATGTTTGAATGTTTTTTTAAGATTGCATGAAATTTGTATGGCTCGATTTGCATTAAAGTGTATGTTAAGGACTGGTAATGCCTCGTACCTTGTCCCGACGTAAGACACGGATAAGGGGTGTTACATTTATTATTATCAAAGCTACGGTTTAGTTGGTTCTAGACTACGTAGGGAGTGTAAGTGTCTAGATATACATGCCATATGCATATTATGATAGTGTGACAACTCCTGACAATTCAAATTGTGTTTTATAATAGTAAATAGATCCTGAAACGAGCAGTTGCTGACGATGTAGAGAGTAAAGCGCCGGCTCCCGCTCAAGGAGCAGCGCCTTCCGATAGTAGACCTGAGACCGTTAGTCTGGGAGGAGAGGCTAGAGAAACCTTCTTAAAGATGATGAATGACTGGTACACCGAGTTTGTTCGGATAAACCTGGCTGTTCGACCTCCCTCACCTCCGCCTATTCCTCAGCCTACCCTTGTAGCTCCTCGAGTTGTTGAGATGGTGATAAGGGAAAGACCTCTGGTTGACCGAATTAGAAAGTAAGGAGCCGAAGAGTTTCGATCTAATATAGATGATGATTCGAGAAGAGCGGAGTTTTGGCTTGAGAACATAATCTGGGTCTTTGATAAGCTGTCATGCACACCGGAAGAGTGTATGAAGTACGTTGTATCGCTTCTAAGAGACTCAGCCTATCAGTGGTGGAACACCCTCGTGTCGATTGTGTCGAGGGAACAAGTGACTTGAGAGTTTTTCCAAGAGGAATTTTGTAAGAAGTACATCAGTCAAAGGTTTATGGACCAAAAGAGAAAGGAGTTTCTTGAGTTGAAATAAGGTAAGATGACATTTATCGAATATGAGCTTGAGTTTGTGAGGCTTAGAAAATACGATTGGGAATGCGTATCTATTGAGGTCATCATGTGTAAAAGATTTGAAGATGGGTTAAACGAAGATATCCGATTGTTGGTTGGTATCCTTGAGTTAAAGGAGTTTGTGGTGCTGGTTGAGATAGCATGCAAGGCTGAAGAATTAGCTAAAGAAAAGCGGAAAGCCAATTTGGAGTCCCGAGACTTGAAGAAGAGTTAACTGGGTAAATCTTTTCAATCTTCATTCAAAAATTCGAGAGAGTTCACTACTCCATCTAATGCTTCTATTGGGTATCCGAGCAAGAATCGGGGTAAACAATACACGGTTTCAAAAGCTCATACCACTTCAATAACTAGTGTTGGGAATGCTCAACCCAATAAACTAAAATATCCCTAGTGCGGGAGACGTCACCCCAGTGAGTGCCAAGGTGGTGATAAGACTTGTTTTAAGTGCGGTTCCCCTGGCCACTTTATTAGGGATTATCTCAATAGGACAGAAAGAGGAAATTTTTAAGGAACATGGTCAAATAGCACTGCTAATAAGGGGAGACCTCAGAAGAATCTGGGTAGTGGAACGAGTAGTAAGGGTGCACATAGGGAGTCTACTGTGAGACCCGAGGGCAGGGCACCTGCAAAGACTAACTCTATTCATGCTCGCGAAGAGGCTTTATCTCCTGATATGATTATAGGTACATTTTCTATCTATGACACTACTATTGTTGCTTTGATTGATTCGGGATCTACCCATTCAAATGTTTGCATGAAATTGATGTCTGATCTGAACTTGCTTGTTGAATCTACTAAATTCGTGATGAAAGTGTCAAACCCGTTAGGTAAGTATGTGTTAGCTGATAAAGTGTGTAAGAATTTCCCTTTGATAATTATGGGTCATTGTTTTCCGGCTAATCTCATGCTATTATCGTTGATGAATTTGATGTAATTCTTGGTATGGATTGGTTGATCGCTCATGACGTGGTAGTAAATTGTGGAAGAAAATTTATTGAACTGAAATGCAAGAATGGTAATTTTCTCCGGGTTGAACCAGGTGAATTAAATAGCATGCCTATAGTGATTTCTTCCATGTCTACTCAGAGATGCATAAGGAAGGGTTATGAAGCTTACCTTGCTTTTGTATTGAACACTAAAGATTCTAAATCAAAGATTGAGTCGGTACCAATAGTATGTGAGTATCCAGATGTGTTTCCAGAAGAATTGCTAAGGTTATCTCCTATTAAGGAAGTTGAGTTTGGCATTGATTTGCTTCTCGGGAATGCACCTATTTCGATTGCTCCGTATAAGATGGCCTCGATGTAATTAAAAGAGTTGAAAGTTTAGTTACAGGAGTTGACTGACAAAGGTTTTACGAGATCGAGCTTTTCACCTTGGGGTGCTCTCGTGTTATTTGTGAATAAGAAAGATGGTTTGATGAGGTTATGTATAGATTATCGATAGCTCAACAAGGTGACGATAAAGAACAAGTATCCTTTACCAAGGATTGATGATCTATTTGATCAGTTGAAGGGAGCCACAGTATTTTCAAAGATAGACCTGAGGTCCGGTTACTATCAGTTGCGGGTTAAGGTGTTAGATGTACCGAAAACTACATTTTGGATAAGGTATGGTCAGTATGAGTTCCTTGTCATTCCCTTTGGGTTAACCAATGCTCCATCGTATTTGTGATTTGATGAACAGAATATTTCAGCCTTATCTAGATAAATTTGTTGTGGTGTTTATTGATGACATATTGATTTATTCTCGTGATAAAACCAAACATGCTGAGCACTTAATGACGCTTTTGCAAACTTTGAGAGATAAGCAGTTATATGCTAAGTTTATTAAAAGTGAATTTTCGCTTCGCGAAGTCGAGTTTTGGGGACATATTATTTCGGGAGATGGTATTAGAGTTGACCCGAGTAAGATTTCAGCCATTGTTGATTGGAAATGACCGAGGAATGTGACAGAGGTCAGAAGCTTTTTAGGCTTGGCCAGTTATTACAGATGGTTTGTCAAAGGATTTTCAATGATTGCTACTCCAATGACAAGGTTATTACAAAAGGATGTTAAGTTTGAATGGATAGAAAAGTGCTAATAGAGTTTCAAGAAATTGAAAGCGTTGTTAATTGAGGCTCTGGTGCTAGTTCAACCTGAGCTGGGAAAGGAGTTTGTGATTTTTAGTGATGCATCCTTGAATGGATTAAGGTGTTTACTATTGCAAGAAGGCAAATTGATAGCCTATGCATCTAGACAACTGAAACCACATGAGAAAAATTACCCGACACATGATTTGGAACTAGCCACCATTGTGTTTGCACTAAAGATTTGGAGACACTATTTGTATGGTGAGACATGCTGAGTATTCACCGATCACAAGAGTTTGAAATACCTGATGACTCAGAGGGACTTAAATCTAAGGCAACGGAGATGGTTAGAGTTGATAAAACCCTATGAGTTAATAATCGACTATCATCCAGGAAAGGTGAATGTGGTTGTCGATGCCCTAAGTAGAAAATCCTTTTTTGCTTTGAGAGCCATGGGTGCACAGTTAGCTTTATCAGATGATGGTGCGGTTGTGGCAGAGATGAGAGCTAGGCCGATGTTTCTCCAAGAGATTCGTGAAACTTAGAATAGTGACAATGATTTACAAGCTAAGAGAGCCCAATGCGAGTCAGGCACTAGATCTGACTTTCGGATTGGTTTCAATGGTTGCTTGATGTTCCGAGATAAGATTTGTGTTCCTAAGGATACTGGGTTGATTCATAAGATTTTGCATAAGGCACACAATGGTCGTCTATCAGTACACCTCGATAGTACTAAAATGCATAATGAATTGAAGAAAATATATTGGTGGAATGGTATGAAAAGGGATATTTCCAACGAATTTGTTGCGAGATGTCTAATTTGTCAACAAGTAAAAGCTGAGCAACAAGTACCTTCAAGATTGCTACAGCCTATCATGGTTCCCGAGTGGAAATGGGACGAATTACCATGGATTTTGTAATGGGTTTACCTTTGACGCCAAGTGAGAAAAATGCGGTGTGGGTCGTTGTTGATTGATTGACGAAGTCTTATTTTATCTCGGTATGTACCGACTACTCGCTAGATAGATTGGCTAAGTTGTATATTTTTAAAATTGTGAGACTTCACGGAGTACCCTTATCGATTATATTAGATAGAGATATGAGGTTTTCTTCACGATTTTGGAGAAAATTGCAAGAAGCTTTGGGCACAAGACTGAATTTTAGTACCGCCTTTCACCCACAAACCGACGGCCAATACGAGAGAGTGATTGAAACCTTGGAAGACATGTTGAGATGTTGTGTTCTAGAATTCTAAGGTAGTTAGGAAAAGTACTTACCTTTGGCTGAGTTTGCCTATGACAATAGTTTCCAGACGAGTTTAAAAATAGCACCTTATGACGCATTGTATGGCTGGAAGTGTCGAACTCCCTTGTATTGGACAAAGCTCAAGGAAAATTAGATTCACGGAGTTAACTTGTTCAAAGAAACCGAGGAGAAGGTAAAGGTAATTAGAGATTGTTTGAAGGCAGTTTTGGATAGGCAGAAGTCTTATACAGATTTGAAATGTAACACCCCGAACCCGAGACCATTGCCGGTGTCGGACACGAGGGGTTAACAAGCCAAGTTCACATGGTTTGCCCACCAATTTGACATTTCCAGTCAGGCTGGAAGACTGCATCACCGTCGCCTTAAAAATCATATCTCGAGTTTCACAACTCGGAAACTGGTTTCGTAAATTTTCCCTGAATTTAGACTCATATATCCATCCATGGATTTATTTCTAGAATTTTTGGTCGGGCCAACTAGTACAGTTTATTAGTTAAAGTCACCCATGTTACAGGGATCGACTGCTCTGACCTTCGCGCGGTATAACTTGAATATCTCTCTGTACAGGCCTTTAATGCTGGTGCCGTTTGTTTCAAATGAAACTAGACTCAAAATGGAATCTGTACATATAAGGTATGTCGCCTAATTCTTTCTGGATAATTTATAGTAAATTTTAAAGTTGCGACAGGGAACCCAGAAACCATTCTGGCCCTGTCTCACAATAGCTTTAATATCTCTTAACCTGTAACTCCTATGACCATTTCGTTTCTTCCATAAGAAAATAGACTCATCAAGGTTCATTTACATAGCTTATTCACTATTTAATTCCATTCCTATGAATTTTGGTGATTTTTCACATTCACGCCACTGCAGCTGGCAGCATCTGTTTTAAGGTAGGTCTTACCTATTTGGTAGTCTCCATGAACCAACTAGTCTTGCCATACATAGGTTCATATATGATCATTTTAACCATGCCAATGGCTGATCATATGACCAACATTCCCATTTCCAATCCATAGCCACATCATGACACCAAATATATACATACAAACCACAATTAGTCTAAGTTCATGCTTCCCTTTTCGAGCCATTTTCGCATGGCCGTACATACTTACATTACAACATATTTAACAAACAAGAGGTAGTCCTATACATGCCATCTCAAGTTCAACCAAAATTTATACCAAAATGGAGGCTTGATAGTGTGGATGACTTCGACTTCAACGATCCCGAATCCGATTGCTATCGAGCGAAATCTAGAAAACCGAGAGCCAAAGCGGTAGTAAGCATTTTTATGCTTAGTAAGTCTCAAGGAATATAATCAACTCTAATTACAGCAATACATTCACATAGTTAAATGCATCATTTCATTAATGCACATTCACATAATCATACTTACTTCACCATCCCAACTCTTATGTTCATACACAAATAACGGCTTCATTAAGGCCGATAACTCGCTCCATCATAGGAGCGGATATTCATACGCTCTTACTCCTAGCGCATAAAGCACACACCGTACTTACCTTATCATTGGGAAATTTCACAAGTGCATTAGCTGAAATTTTCCAGCAAGCTCATAATTTTCAAATCACATACCTTCGAGTTTATCCGGATGTCGGTACTCGTTCAATCGCCGGGACATAGCCCGGTTATGGTAACCCGCACCAAGGCCTCACGGGACTTTACCGGATATCACGATTTGCACAAATGCCTTGGTCTTAGCCCGGATTTAACAACTTGCACGAATGCCTTGGTCTTAGCCCGGATATAGCTACTAGCACAATTGCCTTGGTCTTAACCCGGATATAAATTTCAGCATAATTGTCTTGGGCTTAGCCCGGATATCATTCAATTTCTCATGCACACATACATCAATAATCATTGGACATACATATTTCATTTTCGTTACTAAGGCTCAAACACAATTATAATCATTAGCATATTCGCCTTCGGGACTTAGCCCGGTGGAATTCAAATACTCATACACACATGATCAATAATCATACACATCCATGTTTCATCTTACATAATTCAAGTAAGGTCACTTCTTGAGGACTTACCTCGGATGTTGTCGAACGGCTTTTTCGGCTATTCGATCACCTTTTCCTTCCCTTGTCCAATTGTGGCCCTCTTAGCTCTTGAGCTAATTCAAACAAATTCAATTTATTAAAACCTCATTGTGCTTGCTTATGGCGAATATGACAAGGATTTTAAATGGTCATATGGCCACTCTTTAGCTTGAATACACAATGGTCATGCACATTTTATACTACATCAAGCAATTCAATACAATTTATTTGAGCATCAAGGAAATGCTAAGGCCTTCAATAGGCTACCCAAGGCCGAATATTCATGTACATGTTGAGGTCAATTTTGCACTTAATACCTCACAAAACAGCATGCAATTTACTAATTAATGCTTTGCACATTGTGGCTCAAAACTTATAATATAGCATCAAGCACTTATATGTGTGCTAGGCCGAATTGTGCTTGCAATTTCACAAGCATTCTTCCACATTTTCTTCTTTAAACCAATATATTCATCACTTAGTTCATAACCAAACATAATGTGCAATCATATATATGCATATATGAGCATGGCCGAATTTTCAAGGTGTCCATAGCCATCCAAAACACAAATTTTAACTAACATGCAAGAAGCATGAATCATGCTCAAGAATGCATCATGGCGAATATGACAATCATGCTCCTTTTCAATTTCAATCATGATAAAACAAAGAAAACTCAAAATCTTACTCAAGAGTAGACAATCCATCATTGCATGCATCATCATCAAGCTTCACACTTAGCATGCAATGGCTTTATCACCATAACAACTTTGGCCAAATACCATTTCCATGGCTTAACAAAGATTTGAGCCATGGCTAACATGCACATCAAGTTAGCAACCAAAGCATGCATGAAACTCCTAACACAACCTCATACATACCTTAATCTTGATGCAAACTTAGCCAAATCTCCTTCTAGATCTCTTCCAAACCAAGCATGAAGCAAAAATCCTCCTTCTTCCTTAGTTTTGGCTCAAAGAAAGGATGAACAAAATTTTTTTCTTTCCTTCTCTACAACTCACGGCAATGGGGGGGATTACCACACTCACACACATTTTTTTTTCATTTTTTATCACCCATACACCTTTGTTTATTATTTCACCCTAATGCACCAACAAAACATGTTTCATGACATGTTTAGCCCATCCTCCTTGTCATGGCCGCCACCACCTATAAAAGGGAATTTGACATGCAAGTCCATTATTTTGCATGCATGCTTTAATTAGTCATCACACATTTCCTATCATACTTTCAAAGTTCATTACTAAGTCCTTTCTTGTGGAATTCACCCTTATAACACTAAATCAATCATCATAAAATGTCATACATGAGCACACACATATTATAGGCATCAAAATAAATTTTAATTATTTTTATGCCTCGGTTTTGTGGTCCCGAGACCACCTTCCGACTAGGGTCAATTTTGGGTGTCACAACTCTCCCCACTTAAGAAATTTTCGTCCCGAAAATCTTACCGTAAATAGGTTTGGATATCGCTCTTTCATAGAGTTCTCGGTCTCCCAAGTAGCTTCTTCTATCCCGTGCTTGAGCCATAACACTTTTACTAGCGGAACCCGCTTGTTTCACAACTCTTTCACTTCTCGTGATAGGATACGAATCGGTTCTTCCTCATAACTCATATTAGCTTGAATTTCAATTTCGATGGACTAATCACGTGCGATGGATCGGATCTATAGCGTCAAGCATCGAAGCGTGAAAGACATCGTGAACCTTTTCGAGTTCGGGGGCAAAATCAAACGATATGCCACTGGATCGACTCACTCGGATATCTCATATGGCCCAACGAACCTCGGGCTCAACTTGCCCTTACGGTAGAATCGAGTATCTTTTTCCAAGGCGATACCTTGAGAAACACTTTATCACCCACGATACTCGATATCCTTACGCTTTAGGTCCGCGTCGACTTCGACGATCGGAGGCTATCTTCGACTTTCACGGATTACTTTCACTTTCGTTCAGCATCCCTAATCAAATCCACCGAAAATCTTGCTTTCACCGAGCTCGGTCAAAACAATGGCGTACGGCATTTACGACCGTACAAGGCCTCGTAGGGTGCCATCTTAATACTTGATTGAAAGCTGTTGTTGTAAGCAAATTCAATCAACGGCAAATACCGTTCCCATGAACCACTAAACTCGAGGACGCAACATCTTAACATATCCTCAAGTATCTAAATTATCCGCTCGGATTGACCATCGGTTTGGGGGTGAAAGGCGGTGCTGAAATGCAACTTGGTACCCAAAGCCTCTTGCAATTTTTTTCCAAAATCGCGACGTAATCTTGGGTCTCTATCCGACACGATAGAAATAGGCACCCCATTCAATCGAATAATTTGGGAGACGTATAATTCTGCCAATTTATCGAGCGAAAAATCTGTGCGGACAGGGATAAAATGAGCAGACTTGGTCAGTCTATCAACAATGACCCAAATCGCATCTTTCTTACTTGCCGACACTGGTAATCCAGATATAAAATCCATTGTCACTCGATCCCATTTCTATTCAGGTATCATGATTGGCTAAAGTAATCCCGATGGCACTTGATGTTCCGCTTTCACTTGTTGACATATCAGACACCTTGAAACAAATTCAGAAATGTCTTATTTCATACCGGGCCACCAAAATTGGCGTTTCAGGTCATTGTACATTTTAGTACTACCGGGTGGATTGACATTCGACTCATGTGAGCCTCGCTCAAAATCATCGAAACAAGTTCAATCCTTGGAATACATAATCGACCCTTGAACGTCAAGCGGTCATTGTCGTCAATCTGAAATTCGATTCTTCATCCGAAACACATTCGCTCGCTTAGCGACCAATTCAGCGTCGACCTTTTGAGATTCAAGTATTTGATGAATCAATAATGGTTTGGCCTCTAATTCGACTACTAGCACCTCCTCGGGTGAAACGGATAAATGAGCATCCATCGCTCTCAAAGCGCATAAAGCCTTGCGACTTAAAGCATCGGCCACCACGTTGGCCTTTCCGGTGATAATCAATGCCGAGTTCATAGTCTTTCAACAACTCAAGCCAACGTCTTTGTCGCAGGTTTAAATCGTTACGAGTCATCAAATATTTTAGACTCTTGTGGTCCGAATAAATATGACACCTTTCTCCAAACAAGTAATGCCGCCATATCTTCAAGGCGAACACTATGGTGCTAGTTCAAGGTTATGGGTCGGATAGTTTCTCTCATGCGGCTTTAGTTGTCTCGACGCGTAAGCCACAACTCGACCTTCTTGCATCAACACACAACCTAACCCAAGCAAGGATGCGTCATCAGATATGACAAACTCTTTACCGGACTCCGTACTGTACTAGCACTGGGGCCTCGGTTAAACAAGTTTTTAGTCAATCGAAACTTTCTTGAAATTTCGACCACTCGAACTCAACATCTTTTAGAGTAGTTTCGTCATCGACGCAGCTATCATCGAAAAACCTTTCACAAATCGTCGATAGTATCCGCAAGCCCAAAAGCTCCAAACTTGGTAACATTCCTTGGAGGTTTCCAATTGACTATGGTCGAAATTTTGTTCGGGTCCACCGACACCGATCACGGACACCACGTGCCCCAAAAAAACTAACCTCTTTCAGCCAAAATTCACATTTACCGAACTTTGCGTATAACTGCTTATCTCGTAAGATTTGCAACACTAGCCTCAGGTGTTCAGTTTCATCTCTCGAATTGACCTAATTGTCATCGATAAATACAACTACGAACCGATCCAAGTATGGTCTGAAAATTCTATTCATTAAATCCATAAACACCGCAGGGGCATTAGTGAGCCCCAACGGCATCACCAAGAATTCGTAGTGACCGTACTTCGTTCTAAAAGCGGTTTTGGGTATGTCCGATTCTCGGACCCTCAACTGATAGTACCCCGACCTTAAATCTATCTTTGAAAACACCGAGGCTCCCTTTAATTGATCAAACAAATCGTCAATTCGTGGTAACAGATATTTATTCTTTATCGTCACTTTATTGAGTTGACGATAGTCGATGCACAACCTCATGCTTCCGTCCTTCTTTTTCACAAACAATACTGGTGCGCCCCATGGAGAAAAAAAACTCGGTCGAGCGAAACCTCTATCCGTCAATTCTTGCAATTGGACCTTCAATTCCTTTAACTCCGTTAATGCCATACGATACGGAGCTATCGAAATTGGAATGGTACCGGTACCAATTCGATGCCAAATTCTACTTCGAGCAGGTGGTAAGCCGGCAATTCTTGGGAAAACATCCGGTATTCACAAACCACGAGCACAGATTCGGGTTTCTTTTACGATTCCTTGTCATCGAAAGCACGTCGCAAGGTACGCTTCGCCCCTTTTCTTACATATTTACGGGCCAACATCGGCGATATTACGGTGGCAACTCCTTTAAGTCCGTAGACTCAACCCGTATTATCTTGTTATTCGAGCTCCTCAAATCGATAGTCTTGCTCTTTCAATTTACAACCGCATCGTGCATGGTCAACCAATCCAGACCAAGAATAACGTCGAACTCATCGAACGGCAAAAGCATCAAGTTCGCGGAAAACAAGAACCTCGGAACACTAGGGGACTTTTCTTGCACACTTTGTTGACAAGCACGTAATGACCCAAGGGTTTGATACCGAATTACAAACTCGATGAAACTCGATAGGCAAGTCTTACTGGATGCTAAGGTTTCACATATATATGAATGAGTAGAACCAGGGTCAATCAAAGCAATCACATTTGTATTGAAAAGAGTGAAAGTACCGGTAATGACATCTGGAGAGGCAGCATCCTCGCGTCTGCGCGTGTGGCATAAGTCCTCGCAGGAGCACGAGCCTCGGATCGATGGTAGCATCTCTAGATCCTCTCGACCGCCAACGACATTGCCCATATTTCTAGGTGGCCTACCTCGAGCAATGTAGTACCCGAGTTTCCACTCGACTCACATTCTGTTCAAGCATCCTCGGGCAATCCTTCCTAAAGTGGTCGGCCGATCCACACTTATAGCAGGAGTGATCACGAAACCAACAGCTCCCGAATGCCATTTGCCACAATGTTGACACTCCCCTCTCTCGGCGATCATTTCCACCATGGCGATCGAAGTGACTCGTGTGGTCACAGGGGTCGATCGCGTCCTCGTCTAGAAAAGCCCAAACGCCTCTAGACCGGCTCACATCATCTCGAAATCCTTCGATGCTTGTTGAAGAGACTTTCCGAGGACCTCTTCGAATTCTCCGGTTCCCACATCACTTTTTGTTTCTCCTTTCTAAGCTCTTGACTTTACAAGCTTGCTCAACGAGTACTCGAACTCTCGTATCTCGAGAATGCCAACAAACATCCTTATATCATCATTCAGCCCATCCTCGAAGCGTTTACACATAATAGCTTGGACGAAATGCATTCTCGCGTCTGGCTAAGCCTCACAAACTTTCGTTCGTGAGTCGATAACGGACATAGAACCTTGCTTAAGATCAAGAAATTCCCTCCACTTTTGGTCGATAAATCTCGATGATATACTTTTTTCAGAACTCGGTTTGAAAGAATTCCCAAGTCACTTGCTCTCTAGGCACCACAAGTCGAGTACTCCACCAATAGTAGGCGGACTCGCGTAGCAAGGAGATGGTACACTTTAAGCACTCATCGGGTGTATGCAGGATAGCTCATCAAGCACCGGATAGTGTTATCTAACCAAAATTCAGCTCGCTTCGGCATCATCATCATCCGTAGCCTTAAATTCGGTGGCCCGTGTTTTCAATCCTATCGACTGGGGCTTACTTGACCTTATTTGGTCAGTCACCGGAGGTATTGTAGGTGCGGGGGTTGCATTTGTCGGGAACGGAGGTTGTGGAACAGCCGTGTTGGTTCAAATGTATTGATTGAACCATTCGTTCATCACACTATAAAAGGCTTGCCTAGCCTCGTCATTAAGATTGCTGGCCATAGGTTGAGAGTCCGCCGGCGCTGTCCCTTGCGTGGGAGCAGGCGCCACACTCTCCACACCATCAGCTATCGCTCGGTTGGGATCGGGATCCATTGCTAATAACAAACACAAAATCAAATTGTCAGAAATCCCCACACTATCGATTCATCATTTAATGGCATGTATAGCTAGACCCCAAACACATCACGGTAGTCCTAGAATCGACTAAACCGTGGCTCTGATACCAATAAAATTGTAACACCCCGAACCCGAGACCATTGCCGGTGTCGGACACGAGGGGTTAACAAGCCAAGTTCACATGGTTTGCCCACCAATTTGACATTTCCAGTCAGGCTGGAAGACTGCATCACCGTCGCCTTAAAAATCATATCTCGAGTTTCACAACTCGGAAACTGGTTTCGTAAATTTTCCCTGAATTTAGACTCATATATCCATCCATGGATTTATTTCTAGAATTTTTGGTCGGGCCAACTAGTACAGTTTATTAGTTAAAGTCACCCATGTTACAGGGATCGACTGCTCTGACCTTCGCGCGGTATAACTTGAATATCTCTCTGTACAGGCCTTTAATGCTGGTGCCGTTTGTTTCAAATGAAACTAGACTCAAAATGGAATCTGTACATATAAGGTATGTCGCCTAATTCTTTCTGGATAATTTATAGTAAATTTTTAAAGTTGCGACAGGGAACCCAGAAACCATTCTGGCCCTGTCTCACAATAGCTTTAATATCTCTTAACCTGTAACTCCTATGACCATTTCGTTTCTTCCATAAGAAAATAGACTCATCAAGGTTCATTTACATATCTTATTCACTATTTAATTCCATTCCTATGAATTTTGGTGATTTTCACATTCACGCCACTGCAGCTGGCAGCATCTGTTTTTAAGGTAGGTCTTACCTATTTGGTAGTCTCCATGAACCAACTAGTCTTGCCATACATAGGTTCATATATGATCATTTTAACCATGCCAATGGCTGATCATATGACCAACATTCCCATTTCAATCCATAGCCACATCATGACACCAAATATATACATACAAACCACAATTAGTCTAAGTTCATGCTTCCTTTTCGAGCCATTTTCGCATGGCCGTACATACTTACATTACAACATATTTAACAAACAAGAGGTAGTCCTATACATGCCATCTCAAGTTCAACCAAAATTTATACCAAAATGGAGGCTTGATAGTGTGGATGACTTGACTTCAACGATCCCGAATCCGATTGCTATCGAGCGAAATCTAGAAAACCGAGAGCCAAAGCGGTGAGTAAGCATTTTTATGCTTAGTAAGTCTCAAGGAATATAATCAACTCTAATTACAGCAATACATTCACATAGTTAAATGCATCATTTCATTAATGCACATTCACATAATCATACTTACTTCACCATCCCAACTCTTATGTTCATACACAAATAACGGCTTCATTAAGGCCGATAACTCGCTCCATCATAGGAGCGGATATTCATCGCTCTTACTCCTAGCGCAAAGCACACACCGTACTTACCTTATCATTGGGAAATTTCACAAGTGCATTAGCTGAAATTTTCCAGCAAGCTCATAATTTTCAAATCACATACCTTCGAGTTTATCCGGATGTCGGTACTCGTTCAATCGCCGGGACATAGCCCGGTTATGGTAACCCGCACCAAGGCCTACGGGACTTTACCCGGATATCACGATTTGCACAAATGCCTTGGTCTTAGCCGGATTTAACAACTTGCACGAATGCCTTGGTCTTAGCCGGATATAGCTACTAGCACAATTGCCTTGGTCTTAACCGGATATAAATTTCAGCATAATTGTCTTGGGGCTTAGCCCGGATATCATTCAATTTCTCATGCACACATACATCAATAATCATTGGACATACATATTTCATTTTCGTTACTAAGGCTCAAACACAATTATAATCATTAGCATATTCGCCTTGGGACTTAGCCGGGTGGAATTCAAATACTCATACACACATGATCAATAATCATACACATCCATGTTTCATCTTACATAATTCAAGTAAGGTCACTTCTTGAGGACTTACCTCGGATGTTGTCGAACGGCTTTTTCGGCTATTCGATCACCTTTTCCTTCCCTTGTCCAATTGTGGCCCTCTTAGCTCTTGAGCTAATTCAAACAAATTCAATTTATTAAAACCTCATTGTGCTTGCTTATGGCGAATATGACAAGGATTTTAAATGGTCATATGGCCACTCTTTAGCTTGAATACACAATGGTCATGCACATTTTATACTACATCAAGCAATTCAATACAATTTATTTGAGCATCAAGGAAATGCTAAGGCCTTCAATAGGCTACCCAAGGCGAATATTCATGTACATGTTGAGGTCAATTTTGCACTTAATACCTCACAAAAACAGCATGCAATTTACTAATTAATGCTTTGCACATTGTGGCTCAAAACTTATAATATAGCATCAAGCACTTATATGTGTGCTAGGCGAATTGTGCTTGCAATTTCACAAGCATTCTTCCACATTTTCTTCTTTAAACCAATATATTCATCACTTAGTTCATAACCAAACATAATGTGCAATCATATATATGCATATATGAGCATGGCCGAATTTTCAAGGTGTCCATAGCCATCCAAAACACAAATTTTAACTAACATGCAAGAAGCATGAATCATGCTCAAGAATGCATCATGGCGAATATGACAATCATGCTCCTTTTCAATTTCAATCATGATAAAACAAAGAGAAACTCAAAATCTTACTCAAGAGTAGACAATCCATCATTGCATGCATCATCATCAAGCTTCACACTTAGCATGCAATGGCTTTATCACCATAACAACTTTGGCCAAATACCATTTCCATGGCTTAACAAAGATTTGAGCCATGGCTAACATGCACATCAAGTTAGCAACCAAAGCATGCATGAAACTCCTAACACAACCTCATACATACCTTAATCTTGATGCAAACTTAGCCAAATCTCCTTCTAGATCTCTTCCAAACCAAGCATGAAGCAAAAATCCTCCTTCTTCCTTAGTTTTGGCTCAAAGAAAGGATGAACAAAATTTTTTCTTTCCTTCTCTACAACTCACGGCAATGGGGGATTACCACACTCACACACATTTTTTTTCATTTTTTATCACCCATACACCTTTGTTTATTATTTCACCCTAATGCACCAACAAAACATGTTTCATGACATGTTTAGCCCATCCTCCTTGTCATGGCCGCCACCACCTATAAAGGGGGAATTTGACATGCAAGTCCATTATTTTGCATGCATGCTTTAATTAGTCATCACACATTTCCTATCATACTTTCAAAGTTCATTACTAAGTCCTTTCTTGTGGAATTCACCCTTATAACACTAAATCAATCATCATAAAATGTCATACATGAGCACACACATATTATAGGCATCAAAATAAATTTTTAATTATTTTTATGCCTCGGTTTTGTGGTCCCGAGACCACCTTCCGACTAGGGTCAATTTTGGGCTGTCACATGAAAAGAAAAGAAATTTAGTATCAAGTGGGCAATAAGGTATTCTTGAAAGTATCCCCATAGAAAAAGGTTCTGAGATTCAGTAGGAAAAGCAAGTTGAGTCCTCGTTTTATAGGACCTTATGAAATCACTGAAAGGATAGGATCGGTAGCTTATCAGTTGGCTTTTTCGTCTGAGTCGGAGAAGATCCATGATGTATTCCACGTGTCTATGTTGCGCCATTATAGATCGAACCCCTCACATGTGATTTCACCGACAAAGGTTGAGATCCAACTGGATATGACTTATGGTAAAGAGTCGATCAAGATTTTGGCTCGAGAAGTCAAATAGTTGAGAAACAAGAATATTGCCTTAGTGAAAGTGTTATAGTATAGACATGGGACAGAAGAGGCTACATGGGAGCCCGAGGAGGCCATGAGAAACCAATAACCTCACTTGTTTACCGGTAAGATTTTCGGGGACAAAAATCCCTAGAGGAGAATTGTAACATCCCAAATTAGGGTCCAGTCAGAACAGTGGTTTCGAGACCACAAATCTGAGATAGAAATAATTGTTTCATGATTTTTATGAGCTCCATGATAGTTATGCATGCTTCTGTGAAAATTTCATGGAGAAATTCTATGCATAAAATGTCAAGGACCAAATTGAATAAGATGCAAAACTTGTGTTCTAGAAGCTTCAAGCATGAAATTACTTTAGATTATAAATTAGAAGGTCCTAATTAGCAATTTGACCAATTTTTAAAATTTTGGACAAAAATGGAAATGCATAGGAAAAATATGAAAGAAAGGCCTTAAGGGCATTTTGGTCAATTAGTAATTAAAAGAATAAGGGAAATTAAAGAAAAAATTGGCTCATCTTCTTCATGTGGCTGCCGAAATTTCTAAGCTCTCCATAGCTAGGGTTTTTGACATTTTCAAGCTCAATAGTAAGTGTTCCTTAGCCCGTTTTTAATGTTCTTTACATTTTTGAAGATCTCGTAACTTGATTTACCTATTTCCACCCTTATTTTGAAGAAGGGTTTATATTTAAAAATTTACCCATGTGTAACATGCATGTTCTTTGATGTTTAATGAAGGAATATGTGAGCTTAATTTGTGTTTAACATCTTTTACTAAGTAATTTTGCATGAAAACACCTAAAAAGGACTAAATTGAAAAAGGTGTAAATTGGCTGATAAAAATCTATTTTTGATGAGTAATGTGGGCTACAATGAGTACAAGAAATATTTGGCTAGGCTTGGGTAGTGAAGGAAATGAGTATATCTCATTATACGAGCTTAGGGACTAATTTGTAATTTTGTGAAAGTTTCGAGGCAAAATCATAATTTTGTCGAATTACGATTTATGGATTGATTTGAACAATGTGATTATAAAACAAGTTAAATTTGGTATTATAGATCAAGAAAAACAAAGTCCAGACCTAAACTGAGGGAAAAGCAAGGTTTTAGACTAAAACATAAAGTTAGCAATATTTTGGGACTGAGGTAAGTTGTGTGTAAGTAATTCAACAATTTCATTATCATGTATTTAATGTTTGATGTTGTATGAAATGTATATATATGCCCTTATGGAATTTTACTTGAGATGATTCAATAACAATTTGATGATAGCTTTGTATCTTAGAAATCCCGGGTAACCTTAAAGAATACTTAGGATTTGGATATCATGATGCCATGATTTATGAGATCCCGTGTAAGACCATGTCTGAGACATGGCATTGGCATCGATACGAGATCCCGTGTAAGACCATATCCGAGATATTGCTTTGGCATCGCTAAGTGATTTCGTATAAGACCATGTCTGGGACATGGCATCGATATGAGGTCCCGTATAAGACCATCTCTGGGACATGGCGTCAGCATTGATTTGAGACTTCATATAAGACCATATTTGGGATATGAAATTGATGTGCGGTTCCATGTAAGACCATGGCTTTGGTCCCCTATTTGGTGTATGATAATCCCGAACGTCTTTCCGTATTCCAAGTGTTTCAATGAGCCATTCAAGATCAAGTTTAAGAGATGGAGAAATATGAATAAGCTATAATTACTACAAGTATGTATGTAATCCTCATGAGTATGGAATTCGATTCATGATGGAAAAATTTAGCATGAGTAAGAAAGAGTAAGATAAGTTATGAAGTTCCATGACATTTATTGTCAATTCTCACTATGTCCATGGTTTGTAAATCTATAATGTGGTGGTAATTAGTAGCATGCTTAATTCATGAAGTTGTATGATCTATGTTGTTTAATAGTTACATACAACTTACTAAGCTTTATGCTTACCCCCTCTCTTTTCACTTTTTCTTAGCATTGCCCGGCTAGCTCGGGGATCGTGGATGCCAGAGCTCAAGTCACACTATCAACAAATCTTTTAGGGTATATTTGGTTTAATAAATTTAAGTATGGTATGTATAGGAGACTTAATATTTTGTTATAGGTGTCATATTGGTTAGCCAAAGTGGTGGCTCATATTGGTATACTACTTCCTTTTGTATATGGCCATAAAGTATGGCTCATACTGATTATTGGGTTGTAACCCTAAATATTGACGCATGCATGAGATGTGTTATTACCCTTGAGGTGTGTGATGAGTTGGTTGCTGACAATGAATGATAAAATATGAAATCTATGCTTGATGGATGATTGATGTCACTTGGTTAGGTTATAGAATGGTTTAAAGTAAGGAAGTGTTTTGAATGAACCTAATAAGTTATACGGTCCCAAATATGTATAATTTGGCATGTAATTGTTATGCAGGAGTTAAGGATGCTTAAGTAACCCATTTATGCCATGTTAATCATCAGTTACATATGTAAGGGTGTATGTGTTAATGAGGGTGACAAAAGGTTTTGGAAAATAGCATCAAAGTTGTCCACAAGGGTAGACACACGAGCATGTGTCTAGGCCGTGTGTGATACACGGTTAGCCCCATGGGCGTGTTGTCCGGCCGTATGTCTCCTGCACCTTAGTTTTACAAGACAGTATGCATGGTAGTAAACACACGGGCAGAGACACAGCTGTGTGTCTCAACCGTGTGGAAGTGACGGCCTCAGGACATGGGCTGTGCCCAGGTCGTGTGAAGTCTGCACCTTAAATGTGAAAATTAAATTTGCCACACAGCCTAGCACACAAGCGTGATACTGACCTTATAAACAGAGAGTTATACGGGTTGAGGACACGGACGTGTCTTAGCCACACGGCCATGTGAAAACCACACAGCCTACCCACACGGACTTGTGACTCTTCAAACTTGGAGAACTTTTGTAAGTATTATAAAATTTTTAGAAGTTCTCATTTTAGTCCTGAACCACCCTTGAAGTATGTTAAGGGCCATGTTGGCCCATAGAAGGGATATTATGTTTATGTTTGAATTTTTTTTTAAGATCACGTGAAATTATTATGGCTCGGTTTGCGTTAAAGTGTATGTTAAGGACCGGTAATGCCTTGTACCTTGTCCCGGTATAAGACACGGGTAAGGGGTGTTACATTATCATACTAAATCTTCCTTATTTATCTGACTGAGGAATCCTTCCAATTATTTCATAAATCTCTTGTCACGTAATAAATTTTTAATAGTACATACCCTCAAAAACCACTTCTAATAATCCTTTCCTTGACTCATACTTTTATCTCAAATAGTTGTTCATTGATATTTATCACGAGTAGATACATATATGTTTGGAAAATTTTTACGTACAATATAATACTATCAATTCATACTCAGTCATATCCTAATTTAGTATCATACATATCCATACCGACAAATCATTGCATAGCCCACTTTAACAAATTCCATGTCGTGATACATCAGGATCTTATAATTCAAGATAAAATTAACCCTAGTTCAAAATAATTTTAGAAAAAGATACAATACCACTCACTTTCCATATTTACAAATCATCATAACGGATACCCTTCTTGACATACAAATATCTTTTTCATAGGAAAACCTTAAGACTTAGTCCCTCATAACCTAAAACATATCAATACTTTAACTCAGCTTTACTTGTTATAGAACTAAAGAATTTAATCATGTCTTACCATAATGAGAGGCTTTCAGATTCAATGCTTATCCGATATTCTCGAAAATTCATGCCACAAAGGTCTAACAGAACACGCCATACCAGCAGTTATACAAAGTCTCATGTTTATTGTCCTGACAAACTTCAAAGAACACATCAGAGGTAGACAAACGAAACCATACATGCCATAAGTCCTTATTAAAGAATACGCAACAAAGGTGACCACATAGAGTATGCCACAAAGGTTATTCATTTAGATTATGCCAAAATGCTATTCATTTAGATTATGCCACAAAGGTAATTCATTGTTGTTGTATTTATGATATGGATTTTCCTAAACTCACATTACGTGAGGTTTACCCATCATCGTCCCAGGACATACAGAGAACCCCATTAGGAAATCACCATTCATCAGTTCCTAAACATGTTTTTTCTCTAAACATGGACTTTCCTTTAGAGTTTCATATCAAAGTTCATGTTTTTTGTCCCGATGGACTTCATCAGATAACCACCGCAATGACTAGACACAGACTCTTCATGCACTGACACTCAACATTTTAATTCACTAACATACACCCAATAGAACATACATCTCATAGCATACATTCTAGGTATACATATACAACCATACTTCAACATTTCAATACTCATACACCAATCATCACATACTTGAATTTATCAGATTCACTACCAATATACTTACTATACTTTTCATAGTTTCATATTCATAGTTTAATCAATTTCTTATAGGTATTTCTCGATATGAACAATATACATGCAAGATTCAGCATAGAACTCACCTGATTCACACTTACTGCAGTTCCAAACTCCAAATCCAGATATCTCAAACCAGCAGCAACCACTGCTTTCAGAACATAAGAACATTAGTAAGACTCATTCTTATACAATTTACCATCAATTCGAACACTGACAACTCCCATGCAAAGCCTTATACTTACATCTTACTGCTCATGCACCTTTTACAAACTTACTCTTTTAAAATTTAACTGACAGAATAGTAATACTTACCCTTGAATGGAATAACCACTGATCATAATATAACCATAACCTCTAGATCATCAAAGTAGGATACATTCAGATTTAAGTAAGGTTTCAGTAAATACCACTTAAGGAAGAGGAAAAAGAAATAAAAACCCTTTTACAGCTCATCTCTCACACTTATATATATAACTTAACTACTTAGTGGAGTTTAACAAGTGTCATATGTTTTAGAACTTGCTTCTTGATGACCTACAGTTTCTAAGTGGAATAACAAGTGTCATCTCTCACACTTATATATATAACCATTACCCAACTTGGCAATCTCGTTTATTTCTAACCAAGTTACTTAAAATCTAACTAGCATAGTATTCCATACAAATCAAGTGTACTATGCCTTAGGCGAATACTTATTCCATACTTACCCTTTATCTCTTAACATACATACTTTCTTATGTGGTAGATAGTTTACGCCCACACGTATACGCCAAAACAATCATTTGGGCGGTTAACATTATGCTAGAAAAACTATTTACAACTATACACAAGCACTAAATGTCACAACACCAGCCCTGTACATGAAAACATTACCGAGTTAAGGGCGTTTTGGTCCGTATAATGAAAATTAATGTAAAAACGTTGCTCGACATAGAGCTAAAGACAACAGCCAACCCTAACACTATAAATAAACTTATAAGACACTTGAGAAGGACGACTTTTCATAACTAAAAATTTTCTTTGTAATTTAGTTTTCAGTTTTCAGTTCTTTTTAGGCTTAAGATTTATTTTCAATTGTTTCGTTCATGTTCATTGGAAAATCTAATTTGTAGATCAAACACAAACTCTTTGGATTACTGCACATCAATTATTAAATACAATTCAGGATTCTTCTTAAATATTTACTCTTGATTCGTTCTTTATGTTTATCTTATTTATCAAGTCTATTCTGTTTTTGGAATCCATGAGAAACTAGGGAATTAGTGAGTGGAATCATGACTAATTAATTTCTTTGTAAGGTCTTTTTAGTGGATCAACTATTTCGAATAAGAAGAACTTAATCTCTAGGTTTAACAACCCTAGGAAGTCATCTAGGTGGGAATTAACCCAAAATTGGTATTGCTTATCCGTGAACCTCTTACCACAATCCGACCTGGACCGTGAGATTGAGAGATAAGTAGTTCTTGTCGACTCGTTAGTTTTTTGGAAGATAGAGAGATCCTACTAGGGTAATAACTATTTGATTGGGTAGAAACCTGAAATAGGAATTAGTTATGATCACTGAAGCGAGCTAATCACCCATGCCTTAGATTTGGTCAACTTACATTTTTATTTTCAGTGTTCAATTTATTTTGCATATTTATTTATTTTCTTATAAAACATAAATTCTTTTTATTTATGTTTAATATAATATAATTTATTTAAAGTACTAATTAAATCTACTTTAATTTAGGTTAATATTAATTTAGTACTCACCTATCTATCAGTCAAAGGAGTTCAGATCTGTACCCCGAGCTACATGGGCCCCACTAGTTTTGTGGGAACGAGCGCTGCCACACCTAATATGGGTCAAGGGAAGGACCTGATGATTAAGGAGAGCCAATCGGATGCCGGTTCTGATTAAAAACTTCCAAACTTTTAAGTTTATTTTTTTGGAGACTTGTAATTTTTTTTTATTTTGGGATGATTTTATTTTGTTTGGACTTGGTTTACTTATTTTTTTCTTAAGTTTTCTTTTCACTAATTTCTATGTAGGAACCCCGTACAATATGAGGTATTACATTTTAGAGCTACATCAATAGGAGGAGGACCGCCCGACCACATCAAAGGACCTTTAACACTAAAACCAGGTAGTTTCTTATCCTATCTTTGGGACACAAATTAAGAACAATGTGTCAAATAAATTTTGGGGGTTAACATAGAAATGTTTCAAAATGTTATGCTTTTTATTAGTTGTTTTTCGTTCATTTTTTATTTTTTATTTTTTTATGTGTGCTTGTTTGTGCTCAAGCTTGTAGCAATACAAGTGATTGGTTAGGAGTATGTAAATAGGATTGTGTGCTTGGATTGTAATCTTATTTTGATAGTAATTGATTTTAGGCTGTTCAATTTTACACTATTTAGTTCATTTTATTACACTTTGAATGGGTGATAGTGTATTAGGTGCATCAAGTGATTAATAGGTACATGAAAAACATATATGTTTGTTTGATATGTCATAATTCGTTATGGCAAATTCAAGTCTTTCTCGCACTTAACGAGGTTGTTTTATAGTGTTTTTATGTGTTTTTATTTCATTTTGAGTTTTTATTGGTTTGTGTTTCATTTATGCTAAATAAGTGTTTTTATGTAATTTTAAGTTATGTTATGACCTAATGGGCCATTATGGGTTTAGAGATGATCTAACGACTCTAGCTAGTGTGTAGGTGTAACATCCCAATTTAGGGCCTAGTCAAAACAGTGGTTTCCGGACCACAAAACTGATGTAAGAAAATTTATTTTTATTATTTTTTTATGGTCTACAATTTCACGGGATGATTTTGTGAAAATTTAGTTCGAAAATTTTGACGTTTGGGCATTCAATTTAGTCAAAAGGACTAAATCATAAAAATTGCAAAAGTTGAGTTCTACATGCTAAAGTGTCCAATTGTTATGAAATTTTAAATTGGAGGTCCTTATATGGTAATTAGACCATTGGTTAAGTTGGTGGACAAAAATGGACATGGTTAGGTATGTTTTCAAAGTTTTTCATTAAGGGTATTTTGGTCATTTAGTTATTAAAATGAATTAAAACAAAATTAAAGGCTACATTTTGTCCATCTTCAACCTCTTGGCTGAAACTTGCATGGAGAAACCATTTCTAGGGTTTTTCAAGCTTCCAAGCTCGATTGTAAGTCCGTTCTAGCCCCGTTTTTAATGATTTTTACGTTTTTGCAATCCCCATAACAAGATCTATCTATTTCTACCATTAATTTGAGCTAGGTTTCATATTTTAAATGCATGAATTTTGATGTCTAATGGTAGAAAATGAGTGTTGGGTGTTAAATAAATGACTTTTACTAAGCACTTTTTGACGAAAACTTTCGAAAGGACAGTTTTGTAAAAGTTGTAAAAATGGTATAAAAGGGTGTCATGATGAGAATTGTAGTTTTATATAGTTATGAAAATGGTTCAGCTAGGCTTATAGAATGAGAAAATTGAATAAAAATCATTTTATGAGCCTAGGGGAAAAAGTGTAATTTTGACAAAGTTTAGGGGTAAAAATGTAATTTTTTCAAAATATGATTTTGAGTTAATTTGAATAGTGTGAGCCCTAAATAGGTTATATTTGAAATGATAGATAAAGAAAATCGAGATTCAGGCTTAAATCGGGAAAATACAAGTTTTGGACTAAACTGGTAATTTTGTCATTTCCGTATTCGAGGTAAGTTCGCGTGATTTAATAAGCATATTGTTCATGTTATTATTGTTATACATGAAATATATCTTGCTATGATTGTATTGAATTTGATGTTAATGGACATTTGATGGAAATTGACATTTTAAATGAAATGAATAAGTTAGTATGAAAACTAGGTGATATGTTATTTTTGGTATGGACTAATGCCCAAATAAACATGAAAATGTGTTGAATTGAATGTACATTGTATGATCATCTATGCATATTGATATACTTGATGAAAAAAGAAAATCCTGGTTGAATAAAAAGGGATATCCGAAGGATAAATCATTGTTTACATGACATGAGATCCTGCATATGTTGCAGAAAAGGATTTAGCTGGACGGGTAATATGTTGATCTCAATATAGAAAGGATCTAGCCCGGATGGGTGTTCCTCAAGTGATCGAGCCTCTCAAAGAATATGGGTGCATTAAGGATTTAGCCCAGATGGGTAATCCGATTAAGGATTGAATTTAGCCTGGACTGGTAATTCAGATCCGAACTTATGAGAGTGTATGTCATTGTAAGGGATTTAATCTGGACTGGTAATCCCGACAACACTTTATGAGTTATGATTTGGGGGATTTAGCCTGGACTAGTAATCCTGCTGTAATGAGTGAGGTTCGCGGGAGTGCATACTTGAAAAGATTTCTTGCATGACTTGATGATAAATGTGATATCCATCGAGATTTCGAGGCATTCAACGGGAATTAATATGAGAAATGGAATGGAAATACTTGAAATGATAAACTTATCTATGTTTAGATGATACTAGTATGATGTATATGATTGTCATGTTTAGATGAGTGGTTGTGCTAAGAGATAGCACAGTACGTACTCGAAACCCATGAGCATGTGTTTGCCATGTGAAATGAAATGGACTTGTGATAAGAGTGCAAATGAATGAGTGATATTTATGAGAATAATTTCTATGACAAATTTCTAATGGTTATCATCATGTTGCACTAAGACAGATTAGTACAATACTAGCGGTCTGACTTTGAAAATCCACCAAAAATAGTGGAAATTGATTTAGAGGCTGACTAAAATATGAAATTAAATCTTATTGAGCCTAGTTTCAGATAAAGGAAATGGTGTAAGCAAAGGAATCTGATATGAGGAGATATTTGAATTTTTGTGAAATAGGGTCAGAATGATCTTGGGCTCCCCTGTCTCAATTTTGGAAAATCATTAAAAATTGTACAAAAATGATTATGGGTTATAATTTATATGCTTAAAATCCTCAATGAGTTTATTTTCAAGGGAAATAGACAAAAGTGTCATCTGAATCTCGTACTATGATATAATTAAGTTATAGTGAAGAGAGGTCAGAACTGCCAGACAGCAAAATAGGGGTAAATTTAAAGAATAAACTATAATTATTGGCTAGACCAAAAATTCTGAAAATTTTATGGTAAGAAGATATGTGAGTCTAGTTTTAGGGAAAATTAACAGTTCTCAATTCGGAGTCTGTAGCTCTAGATACGAATAATTTAGTGACCATGACTCAGGAAAACATCTTGATTGGACTTTGAATAAATAGAAAGAATTTTAAAAATAGCATGTTATCACATTGCTTATTATTTTTCATACGAGCTTACTAAGCGTAAAGCTTACTCCCTTCTTTCCATTTCCTTATTATTTTCAAGTCGGCTCGGGGTTGGAGATCGTCGGAGCCAGCACCACACTATCGAGACATCTTCGTTGGAATATTAATATATTTATGCTAGCGATTCCAAGTGAGTGGCATGTATAGGGACTTAGTTTTATGATAGATGTTGTTATGAGTAGCCAAATGTATTGGCTTATAATGATTCAATGTATATAGCCATGAGATGTGGCTTATAATGATTATGGCTTGTAAGCCTATTTATCCATGTTAAGCCCTAATGTTTATGATGTGGATATGCTTGTTGAAAATGCATGTTGGTGTATAACATGTATGTATGATGAATGCTTCATGACCAATCAAACCGGTCATTGCTATGAGAAAATACATGATATAGAAAAAAAAAGATGATGATGTTGATTGAACTTGAATGCTCAAGGTCTAATGACACAAGTGATAAGTGAATAATTCTAGATTATTAGTAAATGTGGTGCAATAGTAAGGTTAATGGTCATGGATGTTTGCATCTAGACTTCATATTGCACGAGCATGCAAAATACGTGAATAATGACATGTTAATGTTAAGAATATATCTTAATGAAGGAGGTTAAATCATTAAAATGATGCCATGATATGTGTCCTTAATATATGTAATGAATTGTGGAAATTAAGGGTAACACAAAGGATTGGAAAATAGCCTAAGTGTTAGTCACACGAGCAGAGACAAGGCCATGTGTCTCAACTGTATGGAAGGGACGGCCTAGCACACGGGCATGTGGCTTGGCTGTATGGTTCATTTTGCGTGATGACGTCATAGTCAAAGAATTACAAGGCCTGAGGACATGGACATGTTGAAGACACACGGGCGTGTCCCCGTGTCCACACAGGCGTGTGGCTCCGCTTCATGGAAAAAATATCATAAATTTTCCTAAACCTTCCAAAGTTACTGATTTAGTCCCTAATCACTTTCATAGCACACTTAAGGCTCGTAGGCCCAAATAAGGGACTTTAAGATAAAATTGAAAATTTTTAAATTTGAACGAAATTTTATGGCCCGGTTTGCATGATTGTTTGTGTCTAAGTCTGGTAATGCCTCGTATCTTGTCTCGGCGTCAGACACGGGTAGGGGGCGCTACAGTAGGACACTGTTTTTAGGCTTAAAAGATGAGGGACGATTGCAGTGTCGCGGCACTGAGTAATGAGTAGGAATTTTTAATTAAGGATATTTTAGTCCTTACAATGTATTTTAATTAGAATTTTGGGTTGTTTAACAACCCTAATTAGGTCTAAGCATAAACTATATAAATAGGTATGTTAAGTCTCATTTGGAGGAGGCTTGGTCAAGTGAGTCGTTTTAGAATTTTTGGTTTTTAGCTTAGTTTTATTTTCTTTTAGTTTAGTCCTTTTATATTTTTGTTACTGTTTTAACTTGGATTTAATTTTGATCCAAGGCTTTAATATGTTACTTTTTGATTATTTTGGTGCTGATTTCAATTAGAATCAAAGTGATCTTCGCAACTTTTAAAGGAGATTTCCCTTTCGAGTTTCAATCAATATCGAAAACATTTTTATTTCTATACTTCTTACTTTTATTTATTTATTTTATTCATGCTAAATATGAGTTTAGGAATTATTGTATTTCAATCCATTAGTAGCTAATTTCTTCAAGGAGTTTAATAATCGGATGTGTTAATAATTAACGAATGAACAAGGATTGAAATTCGGGTTAGTTGGTTTAAATTATGTGTGATTAAACCCTAGGGAGTGATGCCCTAGGAAGTAATTTAGGATAAACGAGATTAAAAGATAAGTTTACTGAGTACCTCATAATTTATCCTAGTCTAGAAAGTCAGGCTGAGAGGTAAGAGTGTATTGGTCGATTAATTAATTAGTTAGAGGCCAAGAGATAATAACTAGTTAATTAATAGGTAACTTGATAAAACTCGAGTTCTGAAGTTAATTAGGATCCCGAGTTATGAGGTTAATTAGGATCACTAAAGTGAGTTAAACTCCTACGTATTTTATTTGATTATTTTTTATTACTTATTTGGTTGATTTTTAGTTTAAATAATTTTTAGGTTAATTAGATTAATTAATGTTAATTTTATTTTTTTCTTAATATAATTTTAAATCGGTACTATTTAGAGTTATTAGTGTAGAAAATTAATTTCGATTTAAGTTAACCTCCCTTGCATACAATCCTCGAAATACTTCTCGGAGTGTTTCATTGTAACATTCTTCTATATTACAATTTGATCGTATACTTGCAGAAACCGCTATTCAATCTTTTATCTATTTTGCTGCAATATTTCAATCCAGACGTTCGCATATCTAGCGATGGTCAGGCACCGCATTTGTCGGTTATACCAACCAGTGCTACACAAATCTATTTTTCGATTTTACTGACCAACGCAGGCGCAACTTATCATTTTCGAATTTATCCGACAGGTACTAGGTGCCAAATTGGTGTGTTGGTTGGATCTGCGTATCCATCCGAGTCCAAGTCAGGTTAATAGGGACATGTATAATGTAAATGAAATAAATGATATTCAGATTGATTTGATATAATTATCAGATGATACATATACATATTGAGAATCGATTATACAATCCCAGGTCACCAATATGGAAACATGACAAATCGATTCATGTGAATCAGAATTCGTATTATGAAACAAAGTTGTAATTAACATTAAATTTGTAATTTATATATATTTGATATAAAATGAATTAATATGAAATGAGAATAAATTTCATATGATTTAATATGAATTTGATTGACAATTCAAACTATGAAATGAAAATAATGTTTGGCATTAATTTGAAATGGGATGTATTGCGTAAATAGATTGTATGATATGATTAAGATACTGAATTGACTAAATGATTATTTGTTTTATGAATGATAATGAAATGTTGAATTAAGTGAACTGAAATGTTATATGATTGAGTTACTATATGGTATGCTAAATGTTTAACTTACCTTTTTTATATTTGATTTGCGATGATAGCCAAACTTTACCAAGCTAAGTAGCATGTAGTGTATTATTATAAGCTGAGGTAAGTTTCTTGGTTTTATACCTGTGAACTTACTAAGCATTGTATATGCTTACCTCGTTTGTTTTCCCTTTCCTTGTAGATTGCCAACTTGTGGAATACGTCTAGCGGATCGTTCGAAGCTCACACTATCTCGGTATTAATTTAGTAGTTTTTTTATTGTTTAAAACTCGATTTTATGGCATGTATATAGGCGATTCATTTTTTGTCAATCTTGAACGTTGGTATTTTTGTTTTTGATTGTGGTTTGTGTTTTGAATAGTTATATGTTATGTACATAGGTTGTGTTTTTGAATCATGAGTTTTGAAGTTATGTTTTGAAAGTTGTAAAGTTTGGACTTGTTTATTATATAATGTTGTTTCTAAAGACTAATTGGCATGTTTGATGGAATGAATAATATAAATATGTGTAGTTGTGTGTATTTGTGGTCTGCTTATCCTTGAATCGTGGTAGATTATGAATTGGTAATGCTTGTTGAGTGGTTGATTATTAGATATATGATACAAGGTTAGTTGTTGGCTTGAGATTTATATGTTCACATTGATAAGTGTATGGCATGTACCTAAGAGGGTCATATGTTTATATAATGTTATGCTTTGGATGAAATTGGCATTTTGAATGTTATGCGTATATGTCTATCTATATAACTGTTGATAATGATCTTTTGTTGAGGATCTTGATGTATTGTTTAGGTATGTATGCTTAATTTCTTATATGGTGATTAAGTAATGTGTATTGAAATAAGCTTGGTAAAATGAATTGTATGCACATGCTATCTTGAAAGATTATGGTAAGGTTTGGTTTATGTTTGTTTGGTTGATATTTATGCCATCTTAAAATGTTTTGAATGGTTAAATGGTGTGTGTCATGTTGGTTGTGTTGAGGTGTAATATTGTGGCATATTGGAATGGTTTGAATGTGAAATTTGGTTGGTATATTATTGAATTACATGCAGGTTATAAGTAAGTTTGATTATGATTTGAACCATGCGTGTATATGGAAAGATGCTTAGGGATTGTTTTTGAGGTTTAAAGGTCACTTTTGGTGCCACACATGGTTCTAAGGCACGACCACAACCTATTACACAGCTTGACAATACGGTCGTGTGACAACTTTTGAATAATTACACTTTTGACCCACACGGTCACTGTGGATTACACAATTTGTTTGCACGGCCATGTGACTCCATCTCCACATGGTCTCAACCTTTCACATAGGCAGGGGATAAGACCATGCGAGTCTTGCTTACAAGTTTTCTCATTTTTTTGTAATTGTTTCAAATTTATCCCTGATTAATGTCAAGTTAATTTAAAGCTTTTGTAAGCTCAATTTAAACCTTAAATTGGTTGAATTGCATGCTATACTTGATCATATGTGATTAATTGATATTGAATTGAAATTTTGAACTATGAATTATATGTAAATGTTCTGTATTAGCTTTTAGCATTCTATTACTCGGGTTAAGTAACCAGACCGAGTAAGGGGTGTTACATTAATTATATATGTTTAATTAGTCCCTTCCCTAATTCGAGATAACCTAAATTATTTGCATGTAGAATCGGTAATATGAAATGAATGAAAATGACAACTAAGAGAGATAGATTTCATGTAAGACTATCCGCGGTGAATATGGTTTCTTGCTAGGTGCAAAAGATGACTTGGAAATTAAATTAATTACTTTGAATTATTATTTTCAATTAAATAATTGAAGTTCAAAGTTAATTAATTTAATTAGTCATTGTATAAGGCAATTAAATATATTTTCTCATAGCTTTAATACATTAAAGTTGCCATGACTTTAATAGAATTAAGATTGGTTTAACAAATAATTTAATTGGAAAAATAATTAATTAATATATTGGGAAATAGAAAACAACTATTGGGTTTGATAAGTCATAAGTTTTGGATAAAAGTTCAGATAATACATAAAATTTAACTCAATACACGAAAGGCCCAATAGACCCAGTTCTATGAGAGGGGCAACAAACTTCAGTATTCCTTAGGGACTACCACCCCCTTGTATTCCACTTCTAGTGGAACACCATGTTTTCTACTAAAATATTATTACTTAAGTACACTTTATTTAAGTAGAACTCTTGTATCGTTTCTCTATAATTAAGAACTATAAGCTAAACTAAAATATACCTTTTGAGAGCGTTATTATTTTATCAAAAAATAATGGTTAGTTATTTCTAAAATAAATTCTTTTTTTTGTGAAAGCTTGTAGCTTCTGGTACCTATAGAGAGAATTAAATTTCCCACTGAAAGTTAAGAAAATTTTTCATTTTATGCACTTGGATCATTTTGTTTGAGCCCACACTCAAAGCAATTCAGGGTCTAAGGATAATAGGGAAGGTCATTCGGTAGAAAGTCAAGAAATAATTTGGACCGCCACATACAAAGAGCAAGTACTATTAAGGTTAAAGGTTTATTAATATAAATAAAATATAGCTCGATTTAAGAAAAATAAACTTTCATTGTACCTAAAATCATTGTTTTCTAAACCGACTTTTCCAACATTAAATTGGTATGAAAGTGTTCGAAGAATTAGTGCATCATTTAAGTTGTGTAGTGATTTAAGTGGAAATGTTTTGAAGAACCTTGTAGTATATAGCTTAGTGTTTGGACATGGATAAACTACATGATGTCTTTAGTGGTGTTTTACGATATTTTAATGTAAAAGAAAGGTTGAGAATGATTGGAAATTATTAAGGTGTTTTAAGGTATGCTTTGGAGTGCATCTAGGCCTAAATTTGGCTCATTAGCACTGTGGTATTTATACTTAAAAGGACTCATATCGGTACAACTCTGACAAAATGTAAACATTTACAGTAATATGAAGAGATACTGATACATGGGAGACTTGTACCAATACCTTTAGCCTGTTTTACCCAAGTTTAGTTGTTTTACTTGAAAGGCCCTTAATGACCTCTGATTATAATTAAATCATAAAGTAAGTTTAGAAATATCATAAAAAGCCTTAAATGACTTCAAATAGGCTTAAAAGATGAGTGGAATATAGTGATGTGTTTAATCTTTAAATATAGTATTCTTAAGTTTATATTTGAGATCGAGTAAGAGGTGTTATATTTTTCTTATATAAATCATGTTTTAAAATAAAAGTCTACTTGTATATTTAGTATAAACAATTTTATATAAATTTTGGAAAATTTTAAAAATTTAAATTAAGAGAGATTATTTTTTGCATTTTATTTTTCTTATATTTTTAAATAATTTTATTGAAAATTTGAAAATCTTTAATGATTTTTACATTTTATAATTTTGGAATATATTAAAATATAATTTTATTTTATGGTTTTTAATTTATTAAAAAATAATTGTTACTTATTTACTAATATGACATATATAGTTAGACTCTCACATATGCTACGTTAGTCCGAGAATCGACTAAATCATAGCTCTAATACCAATAAATATAAAACCCCTCCCCCATATTCAACGCTGGAATAGGGCCACAGAGCATTATCGAACTTATAACACAAACAAACGTACATTTCACGTAAATATTCCAATATCATGTAATCATCATTCAACATCAATCATATTGTCCCTATTACGACCTTACAAAGCCCAGAACATGTATTCGAGGTGGTTTGGGACTAAACCGATAACTTATGAAATTTCAGGAAAACTTAGAAAATTTTACAAAATACAGGGGACACACGCCCGTATGGCCAGGCCATTTGTCTCACATGGCCAAAGCACGCCCATGTCACAGGCCGTGTGGATATTCAGAATAGGATCACATGGCTGTGTCCCAGCCTGTGTCTGACCTCGTGTAACTCTCTGACTTGGGTTACACGACTAACACACACGCCCATGTGACTAGCCCGTGTGCCTTAGAAATGGCCACACATGCCCGTGTGTCAGGCTGTGTGCTAGGCCGTGCCAAACCTGTAGGGTATACTGACTTATGCCACATGACCAAGTCACACGCCCGTGTGCTAGGCCGTGTAGATTGGGGACACATGGCCGTGCAACCTGATCGTGTGTCACACACGGTTGAGACACACATCCGTGACTCTGCCCGTATGGATAAAAATAGACTATTTACCAAGCCAATTTGCCACCCAAATTTGCATATACTTACATCAACCCAGATGGCACAAAACATGGCAAAACTAGACATTTAAATCAACTCCAATCAAACTCAATTCATACCATTTCAATACCAACCATTACAAGTCACACATTTACCACAATACACCAACCAATTTCATACCAAAACTCACTTTTACAATACATCAAAACAATCAATTCCAAATATGTATTATTTCTCTAGATTCACTAGCATACAAATATTTAACTCAACCATTTACTATCCATATCACCTATTATCAACAAGCATCACATAACTAGCATCCAACACATCACACAGGCCATATGCACATATATATATGCATGATCATCTATATCAAAATAAGCCAACTCCCATGGCTATATACAAAACCAAACTTTCGACATTTACAAGCCAATTCAAATGGCTAATTACATTATCAATCCATAACCAAAATGACCATAATCATATACATGCCACATACTCAAAATACTTAAGTTTAAAAGTACCAAAGTGATAGTAGGATAGTGTGATGAAGTCTCCGACAGTCCCCGAATCTGAGCTAGCTTTGAATTCATTATAAAACACGGAAAATTAAACAATGTAAGCTATAAAGCTTAGTAAGTCCGTATGAAAATAATAAACAAATCTCACCATTTAATTATCATTCAAAATATGCATATTAACATACTATAAAGTATTTAATCATAATATTAACACGTATTCAAATCACCTATTTAACCATGAACTCATTTCTTCCAAATGTTCGATGCATATATAGTTTATGTACATACCTGTATTGATACGTATCTATTTCCCACCATTTCATATCTTCGATATACCTGTTGAACCATTTGGAATAATATAGGATACTAGGGAATCTCGCACCCTAAGTGCCAATATATATAGCCGAAGTTATCTCAATAAATCTTGCACCTAAGTGCCAATACATAGCCGAAGCTATCTCAATATCATATCTCAATAATGCTCAATCTCGAGCTATCAATGGGTCTACTCACACAAGCTGACGATCATGACGTAACTACACGGTGCTGCTCACACAAGTTGACGAGAATCCGCAACACATGCTGGATAACTTAGCCACAAATAGGACGTATGGACTAACACCCAAAACAATAATAAACCCCTAATGACATGTCATTCTTATCCTAATCTATTCCTAAGGTTCAACCAGGATTTCCAATGTCGAATCTTCGTCGAATAGGTCCGCAATGTCGTATTCACAATTTATGCAATATTAAAGCATTTAAAATACAATTAAAACAAAGCTTATTACATACAAACTTACCTTGGATGTAAAAATGGAAAATTAAGTCTATTAATCCGAAACCTTATTCTTTCCCCAATCTAAACCCGTATTTCGCCTTTCCTGATCTAAATGTAATCAAAATTAACTTATTTAATAATCTCTCTATTTAATTTAATCCAAAACACACATTAAGGAAAATTTACACTTTTTCCCCTAAAATTTCAACATTTTTACAATTTAGTCCTTATTTCATAAAATCACAAATTCATGCAATTCAACCAAAACCCATGCTAGCTGTAACAACCCATTTTCGGGTCAAATCGGAATAGTGGTTTCAAAACCACAAATCTGAAGTTAAAATATTTATTTTATTATTTTATTAAAGTTTACAGCATGATAAAATTATTATGTGAAAGTTTCGTAAAGAAATTTTACTGTTTGAATGCTTAATTCGGTAAAAAAGATTAAATCGCGTAAAGCGTAAAACTTATGTTCTATTAGCTAAAAGTGTCAAATAGCTATAGAACATTAAATTAAAGGTCCCTAAGTGGTAAATAGGCCATTTATGAGTTAATGGATGATAGTGGAGTGCCATTTGGTGTAATTACTAATGTTTTTAAAGGATATTTTGGTAATTAGTCAATAAAGTTAATGTTTAATAAAAACTGTAACACCTCAAACCCGGCCCAGAAGTTACGACCGAATCCGGCGTGTCACATTGAAGTATGTTTCGAAAACCATGATTTCATTGAAAACCCTTCTTGATGTTTAGAAACTTTTACCGTTTAAACTTGTATAAAACTTTAGCCTTATTTTTTTCCAAAACGTGATTCATTGTAACAATCAAAACATTGTTAACAACCTTGTAAAATCTTATGGGAAAATTTGAAAACTTATAAACCTTTGTAGTGGCGTAAACATGTTATTTTAAAAACAGCTTAAGTATCGAGAAATCAAACCTTCTTTGTTATGGCTTAAAGTGAATGGAAGTCATGCACCGTAGGAAGCCGAAAAGAGGTGGTGAGTCTATTGACCGCTTAAGTACCAAGCTCTTCATGGATCCAATCCTAGACATGCACACATCCATTGCCACACTTAAAGCATATTGCTTGTCCACGAACAACAAATTAAGTTTAAATCTATTTAAAATATTTATTTCCTTTGAAAACATTTACGTTATGGAAGCTTTGCTCGTGTAATCGTGATATTTTGAAAATAAGTAACTTTTATAAAACGCGCCCTAGAGCTAACCAATTTAATAACCCAAAATATTAAAAATAATAAAAAGAGCGGCCTTATTACAACTTAAACCAGAAAATAATCAAAATAATAAATGCGAAACTTATTTTAAAGAAAACAGAAACTTAATATTCGTGGCCACTCTGAATCCCGCCCAGCTCCAAGTCCACCAACTAGGGCTCACCTGCAAGGATGGAAGAGAAAGGGGTGAGTTTGGAAAACTCGATGTGTAAAGTATCCCAACGAGCCCAAATCAGTTCAAGCCTTCATGGGCCTAAGCCCTATTCAGAAATCAGTGTTAATTGGGCCTTAGCCCATATCAATATTAATCTGGGCCATAGCCCTATTACAATATCAGAGCATACTGGGCCTATCCCATATCAGTATCAGTCTGGGCCGTAGCCTTATTACAAGTCGAGATATATTGGGTCTTGCCCATATTAACACAGTTGGGCCTATTTCAATGTAGTTGGCCCATAACAAAATAATCTCATATGATTAATGCATGATAACCCCATCCAACCCTGCACTTGCCTCCGTCCATCCCTACACTTCCTGTGGGGAATAAATCACCCACGCCATCCCTACACTTACAGTGTTAGCACCGATTATGGCACTAACTATAATCCGCAAAAAGTCGCTTATATCGAAATATGTGGCACGACCACTAGAACGGGTTCTTCCTCCATAACAAAACCCAACCCCATGCAATGATATACATGTCATGGCATACAACAAACATAATCGAATATCATGCATTTCATCAAAATTAACCCTAGGGGTATAACGGTCATTTTGCACCTAGGGTAAAACGATAATTTTCCTACTTAAGGGTATTCTAGTAATTTAAATATTTTAGGGTTTACATACATATTCTAACCATTAACACATTAATGTAAGCACTTACCAAGCGTTTTTTATCGATCGGGCCGTTACTAACCTATTTTCGCCCATTAAGCCCAAATATACCGAAGTGCACGAAATTACGCACTCTGCAATCATACTTGCTTGCGATTATCAAAATTAACAACCAAACCACCTCAAGCGCTTCGCCGCATCATAAGTTCATAAATGCCGGCTTTTCGGCTTTTGCCGATCTAGTCTATAAGTGGGTGTCGTTTACACACCTGATTTGTAACGGTACGCTGGCGCGATCTACTCACGAGTTGCCTACAATCAAGTTACTAAACGTCAGTCTACATGCCGAAAACAAACTACGTACTATTCCCCCTTACCAAATTCAGCCAACATCCCTTACCCTAGAGTTCTTACCTTTTTGCTGAAATATGGATTAGATCTAGAGATCCAATCCGAATCAGTCTTCACACCCTTCACTGCACGCCCCCTTGTCCACGCTAATGCTTATACAATGAAAAGGAAAAAAAAGCACCAACACCCTTAGTCCAAACGTTAGCCACCCTTAAGGGGTTTCGGCTTTTATCTTAAACCATGAATAACTAACACAAGTGATTCGAATACTTACCAATCGTTGTTCTGCCCAAGAGAGTGCTCTTATCTATGATTCTAATCCCGATCTACCATAGTCAGAAGAGACAAGTTCAAGAAGCCAATGATTCGGCTTCCTACACCCCAGATATGAAGGTTTTCGGCTTTTGAAAGAAAAAGGGAAAAGGATAGAGATTCGGCTATAGCAAGATTCAGCTTTTTGAGAAATAATGAAGAAAGGAAAATAAGGGAAAAGATAGAAAGAAAGGAGTATGGGTTCGGCTATGGAGAAAAGAAAATGTGAATGCAAGAGAGGGGAGAAGAGAGGAGAAACAATGAAGGTCGATCTCAAAAATAACCGTAGATATGAATGGCCCCAACCTAAATCTATTAGTTACTTAAAAATACCCAAGACTAACACCAAAATTTTAAGAGTTTTTTTGGCATTTAATTGCCTATAGCCGAATTGGTACTCTGCCATAAATCTTATTTCGACATAAATTCCTTCCCAAATTTAAATTCCATACTTTTCTCCTAAATTTCAGCCCCCACCAATTTAAATCCTATCCAACTTCCTTGCACCATCAGCTGTAGTCCACCGCTTGACCGACTCAAGCCATGGCTAGGAGAGTTTCGGTCAAACTCTGACTCTCCCCCACGTGAGCAGCAAATGTAACACCCCGTACCTGAGACCGTTGCCGGAGTCGAACACGAGGTGCTAACAGACTTAATTCATTTATTTTCACAGACCATTTTAAAAATTTCCAGACAAGCTGGCTAACTGCGTCACTGTCACCTTAAAAATCATATCTTGAGTTCCAAAACTCAAAAACCAGTTTCGTAAATTTTACCTGAAACTACACTCATATATCCATCTACAAATTTTTTTTCTAGAATTTTTGATTGATCCAATTAGTACAGTTTATTAGTTAAAGTCTCCCCTATTTCAGGGTTCGACTACTCTGACCTTCATGCATTACGACTTAGATATCTCCTTGTACAGGGCTTCAATACTTATTCTGTTTGTTTCTAAAGAAACTAGACTCGAAAAGGAATCTGTACATATAGGGCATGGCTTCTAATTATTTCTGGTTAATTTATAGTGAATTTCCAAAGTCGGAACAGGGGATCCAGAAATAGCTCTGACCCTGTTTCACAAAAACTTAAGCATCTCATAAAATACGGCTCATATGATCATTTCGTTACTTTCATATGAAAATAGATTCATCAAGGTTCGATTAAATAATTTATTCACTATTTAATTCCATTTCTACTATTTTTAGTGATTTTTCAAATCCACACCACTGCTGCTGTCAGCATCTGTTTTGAAGGTAAACTTTACCTATTTCATGGTTTTCCATGAATCAACTAGAGTTTGTCATACATAGCACCAAAATGATCATGATTAACCATTCCAATGGCTAATCATTACCAAACATTTCCATACCTCTCAATGAACAACATACAAAACGATTATAATGCTATGCTCAAAGTATATACAAATCCAAATTTATACCAAAGGGTCCATGACCAACAACAACAAGGGTAGTCCTATACATGCCATTTTCGAGTTCAACCAAAAGTGTACCAAAAGGGCTTTGATAGTGTGGACGACTTGACTTCGACAATCCCGAGTCCGATAGTGACGAATCAAAATCTATAAAACAGAGAATCAAAGAACGGAGTAAGCATTTAATGCTTAGTAAGTTTTGAGCAATGAAATTAGGCACAATCAAGTATAGCATTCATATAACTAAACGGATAATTTCATATACACATATTCTCAAAAATCAGTCCTACTTCACATTTCCAACCCTCATATTCACACATAAGGGATCAACTTAACCAAAGGCCGGAAGCTCATTAATTGACTGAGCGAATAATATTTAAAAGGAATCAACTACTCCAATGCATATACGAAACGTACCTCATCGTTGGGATTTTACGAGCGTATTAATTGAAATTATTACAGCAAGATCGCTCATTCCCAAACCAAGTACCTTCGGAATTTAGCCGGATATAGCTACTTGCTCAAATGCCTTCGGGACTTAGCCCGGTTTAGCAACTCGCACAAATGCCTTCGGGACTTAGCCCGGATATAGTAACTCGCACAAATGCCTTCGGGACTTAGCCCGGTTATAGTAACTCGCACAAATGCCTTCAGGACTTAACCCGGTTATAGTAACTCGCACAAATGCCTTCGGACTTAGCCCAATATAGTCACTCGCACAAATGCCTTGGGACTTAGCCCGTTATCATCCGAATATCCATGCACATATCAAATAATCATGACACATCTATATTTCATTTTCATAACTAGAATTCAAACACAAGTCACTTATTAAGCATTATCATTTTCAGCTCAATAGCCACATACAAAGAGCATGATTTGGATTTACTTTAAACATGATCTAATCGAATCATAATATAATTAACTCAACATATAATTCAAAAATCATTACCTCACCGATTTGTTGTTATACGATAACTTATTTCATTACTCGAAACTTACCTCGAATGTTGTCTATTCGATCACTATTTCACTTTCCTTCCCTCCAACTTTGGTCCTCTTTGCTCTTGAGCTCCTCCTAAACACCAACCAACCGAACATGAAGCAAGAAAATCCTCTTCTTCTTCCTTCCTCAAGTCACGGCAATGGAGGAGTAGCCTAGCTCATTTTTTTTTTTTTCTTAGAATTTTGGCCAAAAAAATGTTAAAGGATGGACACTTTTTTTCTTTGTTTTCAACCACTCCTTATTTTATTACTAATGCTCCTTATTTTATCATTCCTAACATAAAGCATTAACATAACATGTTTATGACATGTTTTACCCATCACATTTTGTCCACCCTCATTGTCATGGCGGCCACTACTAATTAAGTGGGAAATTGACATGCAAGTTCACCCTTTTATTACATGCACTAATAGATCCTTATAGATTAATCTATCACATTTCAAAAGTGTCACACATAAGTCCTATTAACTAAATTCACATGCAATTAACTAAATCAAGCTTAAAACTTTCACACATTCATATTCACATATTTTAGACAATAAATATCATATTCAAATAATTTGGTGACTCGGTTTAGTGGTCCCGAAACCGCTTTCGACTAGGGTCACTTTAGGGTTGTCACAACTCTCCCCACTTAAGAAATTTTCGTCCTCGAAAATCTTACCGATAAATAGATTTGGGTATCGTTCTTTCATAGAGTTCTCGGTTCCCAAGTAGCTTCTTCCATCCCGTGTTTGAGCCATAACACTTTTACTAAAGGAACCTTTTGTTTCGCAACTCTTTCACTTCACGAGCTAGGATACGAATTGGTTCTTCTTCATAACTCATATCGGCTTGAATTTCAACCTCGAGGGATTAATTATGTGCGAAGGATCGATCATAACGTCAAGCATCGAAACATGAAAGTCGTTGTGAATCCTTTCAAGTTCAAGGGTAAAAGCAATCTATATGCAATCGGACCAACTCGTTCGGAGATTTCATATGGCCCGATGAATCTCGGACTCAATTTGCCCTTACGCCCAAATCGAGTATCTTTTTCCAAGGTGAAACTTTAAGAAACACTTTGTCTCCCACGATACTCAATGTCTTTTCGTTTCAAATCCGCGTCGACTTCCGATAATCTGTGGTCGCCTTCAGACTTTCATGGATTACTTTTACTTTCTTTCAAAGATCTTTAATCAAATCAACTCCGAAGATTTCACTTTCACCGAGCTCGGTCCAAAACAATGGTGTACGGCATTTACGAATCGTACAAAGCCTCGTAAGGTGCCATCTTAATACTTGATTGAAAACTATTGTTGTGGCGAACTCAATCAAAGGTAGATACCATTCCCATGAACCACTAAACTCGAGGATGCAACATCTCAACATATCCTCAAGTATATGAATTATCCGCTCGGATTGACCATCGGTTTGGGGATGAAAAGCGGTGCTAAAATGCAACTTGGTACCCAAAGCTTCTTGCAATTTCTTCCAAAATCATGAGGTGAATCTCGGATCTCTATCCGACACAATAGAAATGGGTACCCGTGTAATCTCACAACTGAGAAACATACAATTCAGCTAGTTTATCTAATGAAAAATCCGTGCGTCACGGGAATAAAGTGAGCCGACTTAGTCGATCTATCAACAACAACCCAAATCGCATCTTTCTTACTTGCCGACAATGGCAACCCGGATACAAAATCCATCGTGACTCGATCCCATTTCCATTCGGTATCATGATCGGTGAAGTAAACCCGTAGGCACTTGATGTTCGCCTTCACTTGTTGACATACTAAACACTTCAAACAAAATCACAAATGTCTCGTTTCATACCATGCCACCAAAACCGACGCCTCATATCGTTGTACATTTTCGTACTCCCGGTGAATTGACATTCGGCTACAATGAGCTTCATTCGAATCATCGAAATAAGTTCGAATTTCTTGGAACACACAAACGACTTCGAACCTCAAACAATTGTCATCATCAATTTGAAACTCTGATTCCATATTTGAAACACATTCAGCCCGTTTTGCAACCAGTTCATCATCGACTTTCTGAGCTTCACGAATTTGATGAATCAACAATGGTTTGGCCTTTAATTCTACCACTAACACATTTTCGGATAGAACAGACAAGTGTACATTCATTGCTCATAAAGCAAACAGTGATTTACGACTTAAGGCATCCGCAACCATATTAGCCTTTCCCAGGTGATAGTCAATGACAAGTTCATAATCTTTCAACAACTCGAGCCAACGTCTTTGTCGCAGATTCAAGTCTCTTTGAGTCATCAAATATTTGAGACTTTTGTGATCCGAATATACATGGCACTTCTCACCAAATAAGTAATGTCGCCATATTTTCAAAGCGAACACGATGGCAGCTAGTTCAAGATCATGGGTCGGATAATTTTTCTCATGTGGCTTCAGCTTGTCTCGACGCATAAGCTATAACTCGACCTTCTTGCATCAATATGCAACCCAACCCAAGTAGGGATGCATCACTATAAATGACAAACTCTTTGCACGATTCGGCTGCACTAGTCTTGAGCTTCATCAAACAAGTTTTAGTTGATCAAAACTTTTCGACATTTTTCCGTCCATTCAAACTTAACATCTTTTGAAGTAGTTTCGTCATTGGTGTGGCTATCATCGAGAAACCCTTTACAAACCGTCGTAATGGCGGCAAGTCCCAAAAGCTCGAACCTCCGTAATATTTCTGAGGCTTCCAGCTAAGTATGGCTGAAATTTTGTTCGGATCAACTCGAATACCGATGCAGATACCACATGACCCAAGAAGCTCACCTCTCTTAACCGAACTCACACTTCTTGAACTTAGCATATAACCGCTTATCTCATAAAATTTGCAACACTAATCCTGGTGTTCAAGATGATCGGTTTCATTTCTCGAATAGACCAAAATATCATCGATAAACACAACTACAAACCGATCCAAATACGGATCAAGATCCGATTCATCAAATCCATAAATACCGCGGGGGCATTAGTGAGCCCAAACGACATCACTAAGAACTTCAGAGTGACCGTATCTCATTCGAAAGCGGTTTTGGGTATATCCGAATCTCGAATTAAGAATCGATAATAACTCGATCTCAAATCTATCTTTGAAAACACCGAGGCTCCCTTTAGTTGATCAAACAAATCATCAATACGCTGATAACGGATATTTATTCTTTATTGTCACTTTATTTAGTGACGATAGTCGATGCACAACCTCATGGTTCCGTCCTTCTTTTCACAAACAATCTTGGTGCACCCCAAGGTGAGAAACTTGGTCGAGTGAAACCCCTATCCGTCAACTCTTGCAACCGAGCCTTCAACTCTTTTAACTCGGTTGGTGCCATACGATATGGAGCTATCGAAATCGGTGTAGTCCTGTACAAGCTCAATACCAAACTCTACCTCCGAACAGTGGTAAACCCAGTAATTCTTCGGAAAAACATCCGGTATTCACAAACCATCGCACAGTTCAGCTTCTTTTCTAACTCTTTGTCATCATGTACATACGCAAGGTATGCTTCACACCCCTTTCTTACATATTTCGAGCCAACATTGATGATATTACAACCGGCAACCTATTCAAGTCGATGAGACTCAACTCGGATTATCTCATTATTTACACACCTCAAATCGATGGTTTTTCTTTTGCAATTTACAATTGCATCATGTACGATCAACCAATCCATATTGAGGATAACATCAAATTCACAAACGGTAAAAGCATCAAATCGGCGTAAAAGGAACCTCGGATTACTAAGGGACATTTCTTGCACACTTTGTCGACAAGCACGTAACGACCCAAAGGATTTGACACCCGAATTTCAAACTCAGTAGACTCAACAGGTAGAGTCTTACTAGATGCTAAGGTTTCACATATATAAGAATGAGTAGAACCAGGGTCAATCAAAGTAATTACATTAGTATCAAAGAGAGTAAAAGTACCGGTAATAACATCTGGCGAGGAAGCATCCTCGCGTGCGCGTATGGCATAATAAGCTCTAGCAGGAGCACGAGCCTCAGATTTGGTTGTAGCATCTCTAGATCCTCTCTGACCGCCACTAGCATTGCCCGTATTTCTTGATGGTCTACCCCGAGCAATAGTAGCACCAGGTTTCCCACTGATTTACATTCTGCTCGCACAACCTCGAGCAATCTTTAATAAAGTGGTCACCGATCCGCACTTGTAACAGAGCGGTCATGGAATCTACAACTCCCTGAATGCCATTTACCATAATACTGACACTCTTCTGTCTCGACGATCATTTCCAACACTAGCGACCGAAATGACTCGTGCACTCACAGGGGGTCGATCACGATCTCGTCTAGAAAAGCCTGAAGTGTCTCTAGATCGGCCTAAATCATCTCTAAATTTCTTCGATGATTGTTGAAAGGGCCTCCCCGAAGACCTCTTACAAAACTCCTTTGCTCCCATATCGCCTTTTCTTTTCTCCATCTTGAGCTCCTCGGCTTTGCAAGCTCGCTCGACAAGTACCACAAATTCTTGGATTTCCAAAATGCCAACATACGACTTTATATCATCATTCACCCATCCTCAAACGTTTACACATCACGGCTTCAAGAAATGCATTCTCGGCGTCATGGCTAAGCCTTACAAACTTTCGTTCATAATCGGAACCGACATGGAACCTTGTTTAAGTTCAAGAAATTCCTTCCGCTTTTGATCCATGAATCTCGATGATATACTTTTTCCGAAACTCGGTTTGGAAAAACTCCCAAGTTACTTGCTCTCTGGGCACAATAGAAGTCAACGTATTCCACCAATAGTAGGCGTAATCACGTAGCAAGGAGATAGTACACTTTAGGCACTCATCGGTGTGCAAGATAGCTCATCGAATACCGAATAGTGTTGTCCAACCAAAATTCAGCTTGCTCGGCATCATCGTTGTCCGTAGCTTTAAATTCAGTAGCCCCGTGTTTTCGAATTCTGTCAACTGGTGGCTTATTTGACCTTATTTGGTTAGTTACCGGAGGTATTGTAGGTGCGGGGGTGGTATTAGTCGGGAATGGAGGTTGTGGAATAGCAGTATTAGTTCGAATGTATTGGTTGAACCAATCATTCATCACGCTATAAAAAGCTTGTCTAGCTTCATCATTCGAATTACTAGCAATAGGTTGAGAGTCCGCCGGTGCTGTCCCTTGTGCGAGAGCAGGTGCTACACTCTCAAGATCATCAGCTACCGCTCGGTTGGGATCGGGATCCATTACTATAAATAAACACATTTTCAATTGTCAGAAATCACCACACTATCAAATAATCACATAATGGCATGTATAGCTAGACCCAAACGTATTACGGTAGTCCTAGAATCGACTAAACCGTAGCTCTGATACCAATAAAATTGTAACACCCCGTACTCGAGACCGTTGCCGGAGTCGAACACGAGGTGCTAACAAACTTAATTCATTTATTTTCACAGACCATTTTAAAATTTTCCAGACAAGCTGGCTAACTGCGTCACTGTCACCTTAAAAATCATATCTTGAGTTACAAAACTCAAAAACCAGTTTCGTAAATTTTACCTGAAACTAGACTCATATATCCATCTACAAATTTTTTTAATTTTTGGTCTATCCAATTATTACAGTTTATTAGTTAAATTCTCCCCTGTTTCAGGGTTTGACTACTCTGACCTTCATGCATTACGACTTAGATATCTCCTTGTACAGGGCTTCAATACTTATTCCGTTTGTTTCTAAAGAAACTATACTCGAAAAGGAATCTGTACATATAGGGCATGACTTCTAATTATCTCTAGTTAATTTATAGTGAATTTCCAAAATCGGAATAGGGGATCCAGAAATCGCTCTGGGCCTGTTTCACGAAAACTTAAGCATCTCATAAAATACGGCTCATATGATCGTTTCGTTACTTTCATATGAAAATAGATTCATCAAGGTTCAATTAAATAATTTATTCACTATTTAATTCCATTCCTACTATTTTTAGTGATTTTTCAAATCCACACCACTATTGCTGTCAGCATCTGTTTTTAAGGTAAACTTTACCTATTTCATGGTTTTCCATGAATCAACTAGAATTTTGTCATACAAAGCACCAAAATGATCATGATTAACCATTCCAATGGCTAATCGTTACCAAACATTTCCATACCTCTCAATGAACAACATACAAAATGATTATAATGCTATGCTCAAAGTATATATAAGCCATTTTCGCATGGCTATCCAAATTTATACAAAACCAAAGGGTACATGACCAACAACAACAAGGGTAGTCCTATACATGCCATTTTCGAGTTCAACCAAAAGTGTACCAAAAGGGCTTTGATAGTGTGGACGACTTTGACTTTGACAATCCTAAGTCCGATAGTGACGAACCAAAATCTATAAAACAGAGAATCAAAGAACGGAATAAGCATTTAATGCTTAGTAAGTTTTGAGCAATGAAATTAGGCATAATCAAGTATAGCATTCATATAACTAAACGGATAATTTCATATACACATATTCTCAAAAATCAGTCCTACTTCACATTTCCAACCCTCATATTCACACATAAGGGATCAACTTAACCAAAGGCCTAAGCTCATTAATTGATGAGCGAATAATATTTAAAAGGAATCAACTACTCCAATGCATATACTGAAACGTACCTCATCGTTGGGATTTTACGAGCGTATTAATTGAAATTATTACAGCAAGATCGCTCATTTCCAAACCAAGTACCTTGAATTTAGCGGATATAGCTACTTGCTCAAATGCCTTGAACTTAGCTTATAGCAACTTCGTAAATGCCTTCGGGACTTAGCCGGATATAGTAACTACAAATGCCTTCGGACTTAGCCCGGTTATAACAAATGCCTTGGGACTTAGCCGGTTATAGTAACTCTCACAAATGCCTTGGGTACTTAGCTTAGTAACTCGCACAAATGCCTTCGGGACTTAGCCCGATTATCATCCGAATATCCATGCACATATCAATAAATCATGACACATCTATATTTCATTTTCATAACTAGAATTAAAACACAAGTCACTTATCAAGCATTATCATTTTGGCTCAATAGTTACATACAAAGAGCATGATTTTGATTTACTTAAAACATGATCTAATCGAATCATAATCTAAGATCCATTACTCAAAACCGCTTATTTGTTATGCTTACCTCGGATGTTGTCGAATGATTTGTCGAACGATTTCGACGGCTATTCGATCACTTTTTCCTTTCCCTTATCCAACTTTGGTCCTCTAAGCTCTTGAGCTCCTCCTAAACACCAACCAACAGAACATGAAGCAAGAAAATCCTCTTCTTCTTCCTTCCTCAAGTCACGGCAATGGAGGAGTAGCCTAGCTCATTTTTTTTTTCTCTTTTTTCGCCAAAAAAATGTTAAAGGATCCTCCTACTAACCACTATTATTTTATTACCCATGCTCTTTATTTTATCATTCCTCCCATAAAACACTAACATAACATGTTTATGACATGTTTTACCCATCACATTTTGTCCACCCTCATTGTCATGGCCGGCCGCTACCAATTAAGTGGGAAAATTGACATGCAAGTCCACCCTTTTTATTACATGCACTGATTGATCCTTATAGATTAACCTATCACATTTCAAAAGTGTCACACATAAGTCCTATTAACTAAATTCACATGCAATTAACTAAATCGAAGCTTAAAACTTTCACACATTCATATTCACATATTTTAGACAATAATTATCATATTCAAATAATTTGGTGACTCGGTTTAGCGGTCCCAAACCGCTTCCGACTAGGGTCACTTTAGGCGATCACAAGAAAATCCAAGCCTTCCGTCGCGAGGTGAGGCTCGAACCCAGCACCTCGATCGCCCTTGTGCCTTCGCCTGTCTTGCTAGCCGATGCACCATGCTTCTCTCTTTACTTATATACGGTCACAATTAATTATAAACCTTAACTGCTGAAGCTCCGGTTACTTGCGAAACAAAAAGGAAATTTTTGCCTGCTGTACATCTCGAACCTGCGACCTCTTAAACACACACATACGTTGCTTGCCACTGCGCCACAGGCTCTCCTTGTGTCAAACTTCATTCGCAACTTCCTTTAAGGCCTATTCCAACCGCAACTTTGCATACTAAAAAACCCAATTTATGCTGCAGTGCCTTGAACCAGTGCACTTCCCACGGCCTCCTAGCGTGCTTAGCCACTGGGCCAGGTGCTTCTTTATGCTAAAACTCAGCCCAAGTTATTAATAAGGCCTGCTGCCCAGATTCTCTTAAGAGGCAAAATTTGAAAATTTCGCTAAAGCTATGGGCCGAGCCTAGACTTTTTCCCATACTATAAGCCATTCATATTTTATTTAAAAACTAAAATAATAATAATAATAACCATAATAATGAAAATTTCAAATACGATAATATATATATATTTTTCCTAATAATAATAATTATAATTTCGATAAATCAATAAAAATAGAATCTTGTAAAATTTTCTAATAATATGTTAATTTAAACACTAAATTAACAACAATAATTTTATAAATATATTTGTATCTAATAATTATAATGATAATAATTTTTATAAAAATTAAAATATTAGTACTAACATAAATATTTTATCAATATATATATTTTAAACACTAGTAATATTCAAAACTTCTCAATATTCAGGTTTTCTTCTATCCGAATCCCAGACTCAAAGTCCAACTCTTCTAAGCCCAATTTTTTGGGCGTTACAAAAACAAATTAAAATCATCATTTTTTCACCATTTCTCCACTGAAAATTAGAAATAATGGCAGCCATGGGAGAATATTTTGGTTCGGCCAAACTTCAAATGCTCGATTAGGTACGGTTTTAGCTCCATTTTTAATGATTTCTACGTTTTTGAGATTGTTACAACTAGTACTAGCTAGCACGTGTCTTCAATTTCAAAAATATTAAAGATTTTGATAGTTTCCATTGATAATCTTATGTGATCTTTGATGTTTAATGGTGAAATATGAATATTTGATGTTAGATTTTCATATTTTATAAAGTGATTTTTGATGAAAATGCAAATTAGGGATTAAATTGTGAAATTTTAAAATTATGGGGTTAAAAGTGTGATTTTTGGAAAATGTGGGCTGCTAAGGAAATAAGAAGAATTCGGCTAAGCATGGGTAGGATGAAATTGCATAAAATTGTTATTTTATGTAATAAGGACTAAATTGCAAAAATGTGAAATAATAGGGGCAAAAGTATAATTTTTCCAAAATATGTAAATTGTGTTAAATTGAATGAATTAATGATTAAATAAGTAAATTTTGTTATTATATAGATTGAGAAAAATGAGATTCGGATCTAGAACGAGGGAAAACAAAGTATCGGATTAGTCGACCTAATTCGTTGTTACAGCGAACAAGGTAAGTTCGTATGTTAATAAATGGTGTTAAATTGTGCTATAAATTTATCATTATTGTTGAATTGAATTATAATGCTGATTGGAAATGAGTACAAGCACAATCGACAGAGTTATGACGTTCAGAAGTCCCGTATGAACCTTAGGAATAGCTTAGGATCTAAATGTCATGACATTAAGATTAACGGGATATGAGATTCGTGTAAGACCATGTCTGGGACATTAACATCTATATGAGATTCGTGTAAGACCATAGCTGAGCTATTAGCATTGATATACTATAACATGTAAGACCATATCTGGGATATGACATTATATGAGTTATACAAGATTTCCAAGTATCCTTAGCGATTTCGAATGGTTCAACGGGCATAGTCAAGACAAGAATGAAAGTACAATCAAATTAAGTGTAATAGGTATGTACAAAACCTATATGAGAATCAAATGAAGGTAATTTGGTGAGTTCTTAGTGTATCATGTGTATGAAATGAGAAAGATTTATGTATAAGTATGTTTTATGCCAAAAATGTGTTTATTTGGCTATAATGAGGTATGAATTGAATGATGTGTGAGATATTATAGATTTAACTAAATATACATATGGCACATAGTGTGCGAAATACTGTTATTTGATGATATTTCACATGATTCATCTTTACTAAATAAAATGTGATTGATATTGGATTAAATAAAGTTATATATATTCGTTTATGTACATGTAAATGTGAATGATTAGATAAGAATGTAATTGCTCCACACGAGCAAAGAAATAAATAAACTTGTGAAGCTTTGTTAATTATGTGATTGGAATTATGGTATAAAGATGAAATCAAATGAATTTATATTATAGTATATGTAAATGCTTAATATGTGCTTATTCAATAAGATGAGTTTAATATCATACGAGCTTACTAAGCTTTATAGCTTACTTTGTGTTATTTTTCTATGTTTTATAGCAATTCAGACGTTCACTCGGGTTGGAAGTCAGCGGAGATCACATCACACTATTCGGTTTTTGATTTCGGTATTTATACACTTGTGACTTGGTTATATTACATGTATAGGCTTGAGTTATGTGGAAATGTGTTTGGTAATGTTGAATGTGAGTTTGTCTTGTATATGATGTAAATGTTAGTGAGTATTTAGCCATTTAAGTTGGCTTAATTCATAATATTTATAAGTGATATATGATGTATATATATATATAGCCTTGTGTTTTGGCATGTTTGGTATGGTATAGGGATGATGAATTGGTACATTTTGATGATGATGAATTGGTATATTTTGTGACATGAATTAGATGCTAATATGGTGAGAACTTACATATGGAAGATAAGTGAAAAATGTAGGTTATGACATATTGATGTGGTATGTTTATGGATATGATTTGAGTAGTGAAATGGTTGAAGATGAAATGACATGATTTGTTTATGAATTGGCATGTTTTGGTTGCCTATAAGTGCATTGAAATGGTATGAAACGATGTGGTTTAGGTATGCTTGAGGAGGGTAAGAAATGTGGCTTAAAGCAAGCCTAATTTCACCCCACACGGTTGAGCACACGGGCATGTACCTCGACCGTGTGTCTACTGTAACTTAATTAAACAAGTCGGTGAGTTAGATGGCTTAGACACACAGGCGTGTCTACTGGCCATGTGTGGCACACGGGCTAGCACATGGGCATGTGGTCAACCATATGGCCAAGTCAGTATACCCTCTTAATTTTACACAGCCATGGCACACGGGCGTGTCTCCGGCCGTGTAATGCAAGTCAGTATGTATGCCCTATTTTCACACGGCCTGTGACACAGGCGTGTCTGGTGGCCGTGTGAGGCACACGCTCTGTTCACACGGGCGTGTGATCCCTTTATGCATGAAAATTTTCTAAGTTTTCCAAAGTTTTCAAATGTTATCGGTTTAGTCCTAAACCTCTTTCAAGCATGTTTTAAGGTCTCGTAGAGCCTAATAAGGGACAATGTGATTATGTTTGATTGATGATTATGTGATAATGGCTTTATGTTCGAGAAATGTATGTTGTATGTTGTGATTTGATCGGTAATGCCTCATAACCCTATTCCGGTAACGGATACGGGTTAGGGGTGTTACACTAGCCAATTTACAATTAGGTCCCTAGCAGTCCATATTTTTCATTTATTTCACAATTTAACCACAAAATGTACACATTTCACAATTTAATCCCTAATTGACAATTTTGTCAAAAATCACTTTACAAATGTTGTTTATCTAACAACAAGCATGCATTTTCTACCATTAAACATCAAAATACATCAATGGCAAAACCCTAAACCTTTAACAGATTTATAAATTAGTCCTTGGGCTAGCTAGATTAAGCTGCAACGATCTCAAAAACATAGAAATCATTAAAAAAGGGGCAAAAATCGTACCTTAATGAGCTATACAACCTTGGCCGAATGAAAAACCTAACTATGGTGTTTCTTCTCTTCTAATTTCGATTGAGAAGGATGATAAAAGATGATAAAATGGTTTTGTTTTAATTTAATTAACCATTAATAATCAATTTACATATTTAACCTTTAAAATACTTAATATTTACACCAAAAACCAAGCCAATATCATCCACTAACTCTCAAATGGGTTAATTACCACATAAGGACCTCTTCTTTAAGATTCTATAGCCATTTGATACCTTTAACTATTAGAACATCACTTTTACATTTTACACGATTAAGTCCTTTTTATCAAATTAAGCATTCAAACGATAAAATTTCTTAACGAAACTTTCACACAATTATTCTATCATACTGTAATCATTAAAATAATAATAAAATAATTATTTAAACTTCGAATTTATGGTCCCAAAACCACTGTTTCAATTTTCGAATTTATGGTCCCAAAACCACTGTTTCAATTTTCGAATTTATGGTCCCAAAACCACTGTTTCAATTTGACTAAAAACGAGCTGTTACACAAATAATTTGAATAATATATTAGCATAAATACTCCTTTGATCCTTATCAATTTTGAAAATGAGCAAATTGATCTTTCTTTCAACAAAAATTATTAAAAATAAAATTCAAAATATTTATAAAAATCTTAAATTTATACTTTAAAAATTTTTAAAAATTAAAAAATCTAAAAAATAGATAAAGAAATTTTAAAATTTTAAAATTTTCTAAAATAATACTTTTGAGTATATTAATGATTTGAATTTATTATATTAAATAAGGAGAAAATAATAAAAAATATTATTAAAATAAATAAATTTTTTATCATTTAATAAATTTAGGCGAGTCAGATCAGGCTCAAATAAAAATATCTTATCTAAAGTTTGACCCGTTTTAAAAATAGATTTTATTTTTTTTCCAAACTTATTTAATGTACCTATATCAAATTTTTTACCTTTCGGACAGATATTCAGGCTGGATCGAGTGCCCTCGCCATTAGCTGGTCTAGCTTTACCACTATCAGTTCATGTACAAAAGCGGTGGACCACTACTTTCGGACTGGAATTTAATAATCTTCGGCCATCAGCCGAATACAAATTGACTACGGAAAAGTAAAAGACCCGAGAACAAGAGTTAGAGAAATGCCGAGGGCAACTCAAATCTTACGCAAAAGCCGAAAGGTTGTGGAGGACCTCAACTTGCTTAAAGTCTTGCAATCTGAAATATCCCACGAGCTCTCTTCCAACTCTTTTCAGGTTCTTTTGTCCTTTTCCCTCTCGATTGGGATTTGTTTGTTTGACTAAGTCAGTGAGAATGCAATCCCTAATCATTAATTTCATTATTCTGAGGTGTTTACTAGAGACCGAAGAAAAGTTTTGTGCATTGATTTTTTATGGTTATTTTGCTCTTGTTTTTCTTTTCTCATCTATTAATCGATTTTGGGACTTGTTTGTTTGACGAAATCATTGAGAATTTGATTATTATGAGGTAGTTACTAGAGACTCAAGAAAAGCTCTGGTTCTTTGTTCATCGAGTTTTAGATCATAGAACTTATGATCGAAATGGGTTTCTATAAAGGAAACAGGTGCTAGTGTTTTTGATGAATTGAGTGACAATAATATTTTGAAACACAGAATTTTATGCTATTTTTACGTAGCAATAATTGTTATTTTGATCTGCTTTCTTCCAATTCATTTGCTTCCTTAGCAATTTTTAAACCGTAAAACTGAAATGCTGCCTTATTTATGTTATGGGGCATTCAGTTTCAGCTATATAGTGCTTGGAGAAACAATGTCCATTTTACTTCTAATACCACTTATGGAACGGACCCCCAATGGATTTTCCACAATCTACTCGTTCAAGACGTTTGGATGTGAAAAAAGAAAATAAATGCACTTATATTGTAAAATTTCTCCACATGGTGGTGGGAACAAGTTATTGTTGATAGTTTGTATAGTTCTTTTTGAAGTGTAAGCAACTTAGAAACTTTTGTATAGTTCTTTTTGAAGTGTAAGCATCTTAGAAACTTATGTCCAGCTGTGTAACATTACTAATTTTGGGGGAAATGGTTATATATTCTGTACTGTTTCAGGATGACAATAACGGTTCTCTAGGAGATTTTGTGTTGGACTGGAATTCATCACAGTCACAGGATGTTGTTTTGCGGCGAAAAAGTGAGTCTGGTGAAGAGGTTGCTGTTTCAGCTTTGTTAAGTCCGAAGACATATGATACTGAGGGTATATTTCCTAGGAAACTTTTAATGAAGGTTTGTGTAAAAAGGCCCGGGTTGAGTTCTATATTGCAGTTTGATTGTGGAGTATCCGAGAAAGGAGTTCGTAGGTCTGACTTCAAAATCCGTAGTGCTTATTTTCTTCAATCAACAACTGTTCCTGGTTCTTCCATTTACAGAGGTCCCTTATTCAGGTGAAATTTTGCTCTGAGATTTCCACTTTTCAAATAATATATGCAGTAAAGAATTCTACTTAGGGTTCTATAATGATTGTTCTGCTATATTCCTTCATTTCATGGATGTTAGTTTGAATTTCAATGCATATGATTTCATGAGTTAATCGCTATAAATGAGAGTGGATAAGTGAATGTGGTGTTTAGCTCATTCCGCTATTTAGAGTCAAACTAAACTGAATTAATGTTCTGATTAAGTTCATAGAATTATTAGGTTAAATTAAGCATAAAGGACAAAATCTTAGCATTCCGTAAATTTCTACAGGCGCGATATGGTATTTATGAACATTATGAAACATGATTATCCATCTTAGTTTCACTTACAACTTTTGTGTGCAGCTCTTTGGAACCTCAATTACAAGATGCACTTAAGGAATATCTTGTAGCCAGGGGGATTAGAGAAGACCTGACCAACTTCCTCCTCCTCACCCTACATAAGAAAGAACAAGGTCAATATTTGGATTGGTTACAGAAACTTGAATCATTTGTCGCGAAAGATGAAAGATTATTTTCGGCAGCGGCAGGTTGAAGTTATACATGCTTCAACATTTTTTGCATAACTGGTGTGGTCTTATGCTGTAGTGGAAAAGGTATTGTGTTGATCAAGTAACTCATTCTCAAATAATTTTCCATTGACATGTTATTTCATTACTTTTTCAACAGCTTTTGCACAATTTACCACCCTAAAGTTAGGCGATGGAATTTGATTACTCTTCATCATTTGCGTCGGCCATTTTTTGCAAAATGCCTACGGTGTTTATATAGTCAACCATTCATGTTTATGGAAAAACAATTTGATACAGCAATGATGGACGTAAGTTTTATCGAAAGAAATAGACACAAATGTAATGGAAAGAATCTAGAGTCTTTCCCCATTTTGTAGGATATTGGTTTTCAGCATTAATCCAAGTGGTAACTTTGGATATAGTACGATTATGACATGAATGTTCTACGAGAAAAATAACGAAATCATGAGATCAAACACATAAGATTAAACGAAAAATAACATAAAGAACTTGTGAAATATTAAAATTTTATATAAGATTCAGACATGTCTATAAAATTAAAAGTTTAAAATTTAATGTATTTTGGTTCATCTAAAATAAGTGCCCTTAAATTTTAACACTTTATTACATTTTAGTTGGTTATGTGATAATGTAAAATTTACATATTTATTATGCTTAATTTTGATTGATTCTTAATGAAGATATCACTAATTTTAAGTTTATTATTAAGTTTTTTTATTAGATGCACAAGTAAGGTCGGAAAGTAAAAAAAATTTAAAAATCGGGCTAACAAAAAAGTTTTGGGCCGAAGAACTAGTTGGAAGACCACAATAGAATTTTGAGAACTTTATTTTTGAGATTTATTTATAAAACTATACTTTTAAATTTCTTGATAGGATAATATTTTAATTTACTAGTTTTTCTCTTTTAGTATTTTTGAATAACTCTTTAATATTAAATTAAAAAATTCAAGTAGGATTAGAATCAAAATTTTTATATCTTTTATTTTCTATTTATTGCGCAGCATATGCGCACATCAGGCACCTTTATCTTTTTTTTATTTTTTTTATTTTTAGAACTCAATTAAATTTGTATTACTTTTTTCGGTTTCAATTTTCTTTATTGCTCCATTTGCACAATATTGCAGCTTCACCTGACCTTTCTTTTATTATATTTTTTATTTTAATTGAACTTTGTGAATTAATCTCCATTAATTATGCCAAATTTCATGAGTAACTAAATTTTCATCTAGCTTTAGGTCGATAAACAAATCGGTAGAGCCGTGAGATTCTAACCCGCACTTCAAAATCTTTGTTCTGGTATTTGTTGCTTCTCCAGTTTATGATATAAACGTTACTATCTCACAGAGTTATATTGGCATCAAGTTGAAAAGAGCTCGTTGATTTCGTGTTGATAGGTGTATAGTTGGAAGTATCAAGTCGATTATTTATAGTATTTAGTCTACCAAAGAACATATTAGTGTGTCCTGTTAAGTAGTTGGTTGGATTCTGTCAAGGGAAATAGTGATTGGATTTAAGTGACTCAGACGGTTGAGGTTATTGGTTCGAGTTGGATCCTTCTAAATCGGAGAGCTAAATTATGGACACGTGTTTCATGGTTGTTCATTCAGTAAGGATTAGTTGTTAAGTATTCCTACAATTAATTGACACACGGAAGGGTTGATGGTCTGAGGCTTCCTTAGTCACTATAACTAACTTACCAGTTGAAGGAGAAGATTTGTTATCAAGGGTTGGTTTGAAATCGAAGGAATATCGAGCCTGAAGTTGAAATTTCATCATACTAGTTTATTTAATTAAATTTCATTTAAGCTTTTTATACTATTTGTAATACCCTAAACCCAATCTGATTCACCAGATCCAGATCTTGGGTGTTACCACTCTAACACAAACTTATACTTAACCAAAACATGCATACTTTCATTAATACATCTTATTTAGTAACACTACGCAGCTAAATTACATCTAGGCGTACAAATTGTACTTACAACCATTGAACAAAACTTTTCACTCAATGAGGACTTACAAGTACATATTTCCCGTTTATTTACATTATGTACAGGCCTCAAGGCTTATAAACAATTTTTTGCAACTTATTCACGATATTTCTATCGGACTTGAATACGCCGCTCCTTTTGTTCTGTATGCATAATAGCCCATTCTCGCCACTCCCTTGGCATAGCCTTGGCATCGTCCCTCTTGGCGTAGCCGTTAATCCACTTACCTGTGATAAGAGGACACAGTGCTGAGTTCGATAGAACTTAGTGAGTAAACCCTAATTAACCTGAATCTTGTTTGAGAAATTATATCTTCTTGCTCTTATTTTTTAGCTTAACTCTGGTGAATATATCCCTTGGGTTCTATTCATTTTACTGTTTGTGTCACTAGGGGTGAGCAAAACTCGATTTGACTCGAAAAAATAAAAAAAAAAATCAAACTTTGAGTTAATCAAGTTATTCGAGTCAAGTCAATTTTTTTCGAATTTACAGTTTGAATTGAGTTGAGTTTTTGAATTTGAATAACTTCAATAATTCGAATAAATTGAATACCAAACTATAATATTTTACGTTTTTAGACCAAACCTCTAAACTTTTTTACTCCCCTCCCATCCCACCCCTATCTACCCCAAACCCATTCTCCCCCTCCAAAAATATTTTTTTTTAATATTTCCCCCCCAAAATTTTACTCCCCAAATCCCCAAAACTTTTTATTTTCCCCCAAAACCTAATCTGAAATTTTCACTCTTTCAACAACATTCCTCATTGGGCGGGATGTTACATTGTTATTTTGATTTAATTTTTTTATAATTTTTTATTTTATCAAATTTAAATCTCATTTTTCATTTTTGCACAGATTGTCACACGTCGTGGGCACAACAGCTACCTAGACGCGCAAACTTGGTTGAACCAAACATCAATTTTAAATTTCCCAATCTTTGAGAGATTGACCTACTCCCTGTACTCCTATTTATTTATTGTTTAGTTGTAGGAATATTTTTTTTGGTAGGTCTGAAAACATCAAATTTTGGTGTTGTTGCCAGGGACTAGTGCTAACTAATTTTGTGTTTACTTAATGACCAAGTCAGATCCAAGAGAAACGCTAGAGTTTAATCTCAAAATCGAGAAAACCACCCAAGCATTATGAAAACAAGCAATAAGTGACCACCTCCAGACATACTAATGTCTAGAGTGAAATTCCTACAACCAAATAAGAGTTAAGTGGTTTCCACAAGTATACGGATCAAGTTGTAATATAGTTACAACGAAGTAGGCGAGTACCCTGAGGATCGTACCCATGGGAGAAAAAGACTAAATTAAGAATAACTCTGGTGTTAATATATCTAATTAGTATTTTAATTAAATCATATTACGATAAAACATAAAGTAAAGAGAAATTATTTTATAAGAAAAATAAATAAATGGCATGAAAGAATAAAAAAAAAACTACTTTGTTGAATCAATCAAATTTAAGCATGAAAGACTAACTTGCTTCGGTGGTAATAACTAATTCTTACGTCGAGTTCTACTCAATCAACTAGTTGTTAACCTAGAATGACCTCTTGATCTTCCACTAAATTAACGAGTTGAAAAGAACTACTTATCTCTCAACCTCACAGTGTAAACTAGATTGGAGTAAGGGTTTCACAGATAGACAATACCAATTTTGGGTTGATTCTCACCTAGATGACTTCATAGGGTTTTTAAGTCTAGGGTTTAAGTTCTTCCTATTCCAACCAGCTAATCTGCTAAGAAACCCTACATAGAAATTAATTACTCCTAGTTTACTCGCTAATCTCCCATAAGAGGATTAGTTCCTCATAGATCTCATAAACAACATAAAATTGATAAAGAAGATAAACATGGAGAATAAATCAAAAGAAAAAGTCTAAGAGAAATTCTGAATTGTATTGATGATTTGAAAGTGCAAAAATTCACAAGAGTTTGATGAATCTACTAATCAGATTCCCTGTCGAACAAAAGTGAAAATAAAACTAAAAAGAAATCCTAATTACAAAAGAAATTGAAAACTAAAAACTAAAAAAAAGTTGCAACCTAAACTAGAATCAAAGTTTTAAGATACAGAAAAGATGATAAAGAAGTGTTCAGTGAAGCCTATTTATAGATTTAGGGTTGGCCATCATCCTTAGCCCTAGTTCAAATGACATTTTTACATGTAGATCAAAACTCCCTTAGCTCATTAGTTCTTCACATCAAGGTGATGCCGTGACATCCTCTGCCCTATGTCACGAAACTGGTGGCACTTTGCTTGCCTTAGGCTCAGCTCTAGGGTTATGGCCTCTGGCTATGTCGTGACACTAAAGACAGTCTTGCTATTTCGGGTATCCTGCTCACTATGTTGTGACATCGAGCCTCCGTGTTGCAAAATGGCTATCAGTCTCATGTTCTCATACCTCTGAATGATGTCCTGCACACTCACCAAACACATTAGTCTTCCTTTAGGCCTACTTTGGTCCCTAAAGTCATATAAACGAATCAAATTACACTTTTGATTATTTGTGAACTAAAAGTGAAAAACTAAATAAAACATGATAAAATTGCTTTTATTCAAGCTTCTTAAGTACAAAAATGGTTTAATCTGCTACAACGGATTATGTCAGATCAAACTCCCTCACACTTAAGTCATTGCTTGTCCTCAAGAAAGAAAAAGAAACTAAAAGTAAAAGATGACTATTGAACAAATATTATACAAGGACGAGTTTTGGAACACATAACTAGGAATGATCATACACATATGTAATTCTGCCATGATATATGAACGAATTACCCTTCTCAATTTCACACACTTAAGTTTGGTATATTAAAAAGTATATAAACAACAAGGTTCTCGAATATATGAATCCATAGATAAATCATACAGGTAATTTTATTATCCTAGCATAATACAAACAGTAATTATTGCAATTACTCAATACAATGTCCATTAATGAATAGATTTACCTAGGTCACATAGGGCTTTTCGGCTTCTGAAGTTTAAGGTAGGTATGAAATTCAAGAACAATGGCATCAACACAGTTTCAAGCATGAAAGTAGTTTGGCATATCGCAGTGTTTCCTAATCTTCCCGTTAATAACCCTTCCCCACTCACCACCTTATTTCTCCTTCTCTCACCTTCCTTATTTTTCTATGTAGGAAGTCACAACATGATAAAGTAACTACGGTCTGCTTACAAGTATTTGTGCACTAATGATTGAGATTTCTAATTTTGTGACCTATATTTTTAAGTCACTTTTGACTTTTTCAATGAATCTCAGTCACAATGCTTTTGTTTTTCATTGTTCAAGTAATTTTTCTACTCGTATTGACTTTTTTCTATATTTTTCTTTTGCTTTACACATCTTAGCTAGACCCATAATCGCTATATCACACTGCTCCTTCCTATTTCAGTTTAAATTTTTACAAATCCACCATGATGTCTCTACCTATCCCCCAATATGTATGGCCAGACATCTAAATTTGTGCATTTCAGGGACCAAAGGAAAAAGGTAAGTACAAATCCATATTTTTTGCTCGGGTTTTGCATGAGGGTTATCAAGAAGAGTTTTCTAACTCAAATATAGGTGCTAAGGATCGATGAATAAGGTTTTTCTTTTGGCTCTGGGTAATACCAAACAATGCCTTAGGTCATCCCTAGATATCTCAATACTCACAAATTTAATCAAGTAATCACAATTTTAACCATTTATCATACATAATAGCATGCTTGTTTCCCTATATTCTCTCAGTCATTTGGTATATTCAATTACTTAATGCCTTATTTATAGTGTAATATATAGTACTTAGTAGTTTAATAAATGAAAATTAAAAATCATTCACTATCATGCCAAATTTACAGAAAACAAAATCAACCTATATACATGCTCCTAACCTATCACTTATATTTCTACAAGCTCAAGCACACTTTTGACAAGTAAAGTAAATGAAAAATGTAAGAATGAAACTACAATTTCCTATGTTACCCCTCACACTTTAGATAGCACATTGTCTATCACACTCCAAAAGTTGGGTTGGTAGAATTGGGGGTTAGTGAACCGAAACTCGTAAATATGTTAGATAATTAAATAATTTGAAATTAATTAAATAAAATATTAAAATAACTAGAATTTAAAATTATAGGTTAAGAAATTAAAATTAGGTGTCCAAGAATTAATTTGGTTGAAACATATTTTTAAAATGAGGTTTGATTTGAAAATAATTTTGAAATTAGTTTTAATTGAAAAGTAAGGACCTATTTGAAAAAGGGAATAAACTAGAGGTGGTTAAATGGGCAATGGCCAAATTTTTAAAAATTGGGTGCCTATTTAACAACACCCACATCTCTTTCCCTCGTATTCTTCATCTTCTTCAAAAAATTTTCAAACACAAAGTCAAAGTTTTTCTTCTGAAATTAATTCATCCTTTTTTATTCCTAAGCTCTCTAAACACAAAATCTTTTTTCAATTTTGAAGAACACTCATTTTTCACCCTTAAAACCTTCAAGAGATCTTCACATGTTTTAGCTTAAATTAGCTCCATAGCTCGTCGATTTTACAAAATTGAGGTGAGATTCTAACTTTTTATGATTAAACGAAGTGAGTTGTTATTTTAATTCGAGATTTTAATGATTTAATCAAGATCTCAATATATCACTTGATTTTAAGTTGATTTTAGCTTGAAAGTGGTAGATCTCGTATTCTTGGCTAAGCTTTGGTTTTATAGTCATTTTTAACTCATTTCAATTTAATTAAAATGAATTTGATCTTAATTTAACAAATCCTTAATGAATTTAAGCAAATATTATGTTTTCCCCTTTAAAAGATCACATAAGCTTGATTTTTTTTTCGAAAAAATTAAACCAGTGTAATTGGGTAAAATTAATGGTTTATATATGTAACTAGATGATAATTAGGATGTATGATGTTGAAATACAAGCTTGGAAATGAGATTTGAGTGGTTAAACACCTATTTCGACAAAACTAGTTAAATTTTCGGTATAGAAGTTAAGTAGCTTGGATATGTGATTTTGGAATAAGTTGATTATGTATGTTGCTATTAATAATGCCTTTGTTTTGTTCTTGATGATTATGTAAAGTGCCAAGTATTTGAGAGCCTATACAAACATGAACAAAGGCAAATTAAAGCTTACTTGAGCATGATAGTTGAAGCAAGAACTAAGGTAAGTGGTCTAATTTATTGCATTTAAACTTTAGTACACAGACTAAGGTAACATATGGAAACCCCTACTTAATTAATATGCGAACTTTAATTTCTCCTGGTACAAACCATTGCAATTTTGTTGAGTGTTTGGTATGCATGTTGTGCACTTTTAATGAGCCAAATTCATGAATTTAAAGCGTGCATATAGTTATAGGAATAAAATAGGTAGGACGTAGCTATAAACCATGTACTTGACGTGAATTGTATGAATTGTGAATTTGCAGCTATATAGCTTGCGGAGAGGTGTGGGAGTGAGTCATCCAAGTGGTCTATAACGAAGCTACATCTGGGCATGTTGATGTGTTCCCAAATCAATGAGGAAGGCAATGTGGAACCAAATTTTAGGATTTAGAATTAGACTTTATTATAATTGTTGGGTTATAATGGGACATTATGTACTCTTTAATTGTTTGGAACTTTTATTACTGTTTTAGTTAGATGATTTAATGGTGGATTGTGACTACCTGTTTAATGGTTTGATTAATTGTTAGACTAACTTGTAAGTGTGGGCAAAGAGCCACTGATCATAGAGGTAAGTTTTAGATGTTTTATATGTGTTTTGGAGATAACCTCATGCCACATTACTTAGGTTGTAAAATGGGACAAGATGCATAAACTATTAACTATCTGAAAACTAATTAAAAGATGATTTTATGAAGTCGTGTGCTGTTTTAATTGATCTTCCAAAACAAGACTTATACATTTAATCTTACTATACTATATACTATTGTTAAACTTTGTGAAATGGAGTTTTTCCCAACATATTACTATATATTACGTCTTAAATCTAATTATACATTTTTAAACCAAGCGGTTTTCCAAGTCAATACAAATATAACCTTTTAAAAATACCTTACTGCATGCATATATGTCAAATAAAGTTTTCGAGGAAATTTTTTGTTAAATATTAAATTGTGAGTTAATCTTGTAGTTGATTATTGATCAGAGTAGCGTAGCGGAAGCATGATTTTAGGATTTTAAATATTCTTTGACAGACTGCATGGTGTGATTGGTCGGTTAGTATGCTTTGTGGTAGTTTAAACAGAGAGCCACTTTGGTGGCTAATGTGGAGTTCGAAATTTGGGTTGGACCGTCTTGACCAAGTTTGGGGTGCCACATGTTCCCTAATGTGGAGCCCTTAAATAGATGATGAATGACATTACCCGATTGATTGTTACGTTGTCGTATTCTTATGGTGGGTGCTTCCTTTCTTGTTCGTTGAAAGCTCGTAAGTGTAGTGCTTCCTTCATGTGGAAGTTGATTTTTTTTCAAGATTTAGGGTTCAACTCTTCCTTACCCCTCTTGCAATTCTCATTTCATTTTTTCTTCAATCTATTTTTTGTAGAGTATAACAAATTGCTTGTATATGTTATCCTTTAATAATTTTTTCGAATGACTCATCCATTTTCTATTGTTACCATAGGGACTCTGGCTTCCTTACATAGTTCTATTGTTAACTATGGAAAGAATATCCCCTTGGTTTGATCTCACACGTATTCAAGCACACTGTGATAGATCTACGTACCAATACATATTTGTTTCTTCTATAAATATGTGTACACCAGAGTAGCTTGTAAAGGAGTAATATTAGAGATGTTTGATGTAGGTAATATTCTTGAACAAATAAATTTCATCCATATTTTTGGTAAAGGAATCATTAATGCTTTATTGAATGTCGTTGGTCAATTATTGCCTGCTTAATATGTCCATTTTTCTTTACCTTTAGTTAAGGTCATTACCACTTCGTCCATCTCAATTTTTTTGAATTGATGTAAGTTAATTTTAAACATGAAATCATAGTAGTAGTATGGTGCATCGTAATTTTAGAGAATATGGACAGGAGTCACCAAAACATCAATTTCTCTAACCTTAACATCTACTCACATATCATTATATGACCTTTTTGCCTCTCTCTCTTTTAAGGCTAGATAAAATTCCTGTACAACCGGTATTACTGTCAGTTCTTCTGGTGCTAAACAGAAGGTAGTCCATTCGCGTTCGATTACAATTTCCCATACTCCTTTGCAAGTTCTCATTAGTTGATTAAAATACTGTTCTTGGACAAATGTTTTGGGTTGCAGATGGCGTAAATATTTGTCCACATCTTTTATTTGGAATTCAACAGCTATATTCATAATTTCAAATAAAGTTGAGATTAATAAAATCAAACCTTAATTTGACGTGAATCTTTCATTTGTTGTTCCTGGTTCACTTGTAATATTGTTTTTGAAGACACGTGAGAAACTCTAACTTCAAGAATTTGATAAGGGGAGGATTTTCATAGTTTAAGAATTTCTATGAATAGGTGATAATAAAAGGCAAGGGGTAAGTACAAGCTGAAATCTCTTTTTATAATGAGGATGTGTTATGTTATCTGTTAACATTTCACTAAAACACTTCTACAATTACGTCATAGGTTAGTAAAATTAAAATTGCAGACTATGCAAGGGTGTCGCCAACATCCCAATTGGTAGTCATGACATCGAGGGTAGTGTACCTGTATCGGATTTATTCCCATGTTATAACATGAGGAGTCGATGTCACAACATAAAAATTAGTTTCTAGTTTCGCTGGGCTCTTCTATTCTTCCAACATCACTTTCCTTCCTGAATTTAATTATTTCCCTGTTGGCTGTAGAATTTTCAAGCATTTCATTCATCTCCCAATTTTCTTTCATAGTTTTCCTCCCTTCGTGCTAACTCCATATGGCTTTGCATTCCTAATCTTGTGTCGCAATGACTTATTTAGTCATTCCTCCAAAATAATGTTTTATCCTTTGATCATTGACTAGAAAAGGTTGTCCTATAATAACCCGTTTTGAGTGAAATCAGAACAGTGGTTTTGGGACCACAAATTCGAAAAGTAAATTATTATTATTTTTATTATTTTAATGTCTATGGGTTGTTAGTAAGGTCGTATTAAAATTTCATTAAGAAATTTTGAAGTTTGCATGCTTAATTACGTAAAAAAGACTAAATCGTAAAAGGTGCAAAAGTAGAGTTCTATTAGTTAAAGGTATCAATTAGCTATGAAACTCCAAAGTGAGTGGACATATTTGGCAATTAGACCATTCAAAATGTTAGTGGATATTTCTGGACATGGTTTTATTGAAATAATTAAAGTTTTTAAAAGTTAAAATGGTAATTAGGTAAAATAATGTTAAAATAAAAAGAAAAGAAAATGGTGTCATCTTCTTCATTTGTTAAACCAATCAAAATTTCACCATTTAAGATAGCTAGGGTATTCAGCCACTTCTTCTTGCTTTCATGGTATGTTTTCCAATCCCATTTTTAATGATTTTTATGTTTTTGGGATCGTTGCAGCTTAACCTAACTTGTAACAGCCTGGTTTAGACCTTAGTCGGAATGGTGGTTTCGGGACCAAAAATTTGAGTCAGAAAAATATTTTAATATTATTTTCTGTGTTTACAGTATGTGTTTAAGAATGTGTGAAAGTTTTGTGTGGAAATTTTATTTTTTGTGTGCTTAATTTGATAAAAGGACCTAATCGGGTAAAATGTAAAAGTGGTCTTCTATTTGTTAAAGTGCTTAATTGTTATGTCTTATTAAAGGATAGGTCCTTATGATACAATTAGACCATTGATATGGATAATTGACATTAATGGCCTTAATATATGTGATTTTATAATGGAAATAAAAAGGTTTAAAATGTAAATGGCTTAATAATGTAAATTAAAATAAAACAAAAGCATGAAAATTGGCCATTATCATCCATGCTTACCGAAAATCAAAGAAAAAGAAGAAGAAAAACACAGCTAGGGTTCGACACTTGTAATTTTTGATTAAGGTATGTATTTTACTCGGTTTTTGATAATTTCTATGTTTTTGCGATTGTTGCTTTGTGTTCTATAGAGCCCATGTTTCAATTTTTTATTTTGATGCTGATTTGGAATTATGCCAATGTTGATTTTGTGAGTTTTGAAATGTTAGTTGATGGAAAATCAAAGATATGTGTTGGGTTAATATATTTTGTCTTTGAATTTTTGATGAACTTGAGTAATTTGGGCTAAATTGTAAAAATGAGATTTTAAGGGACTAAAATGTGAAATAAATGAAACATATTGGCTTATATGAACACCATGTATATTCGGCCTAGCATGTGTAAAAGGAGATTTTGTGTATTTTGTGGTTTTGTGAATTATGGACTAAATTGTCAAAATGTGAAAATGTGAGGACTAATTTGTAAAATTCCTAAATATGTGCATATGGATTGAATTGAATGATTTTTTGAATAAAATGGTTAATTTTGAATATATATAGATCAAGAAAAGAGGAATCTGGATTTAGATCGAGGAAAATAGAATATTATCAAGTAAACGATCCGAATCGTCAATTTCGAGTACGAGGTAAGTTCGTACGTGATAAATAATGTTATAAGTATGTTTTAATGCTTTGATAATGCATAAATGGTATATATATTTGACTATGGTTTGAGTAATATGATAAATCAACTATGTTCGGCACTAAGTGTGCGATTTGAAATAGTTTTGGTTATAAATAGCACAAGTGTGCGAAATTGAATGGCTTCGGCTATATGAGGCACTAAGTGTGCGATACCAAGATAGCTTCGGTTATTTGAGATGGTACTAAGTGTGTGGAATTGTTCTAGCTTCGGCTAACTATTAAAGCACTAAGTGTGCGAATTCTTAAAGCACAGACTTCGGAAAGAATTAATGTATTCGGACAAGAGGTGAGAATGAAAATGAATAAATACGGGAAAGTTCAGGTATGCAAGAAACCTATGTGGTAGATGATACTGTGTGCACAAAGCTTGATGAATTAGTATGAACATATTAATTGTGATGAAATAGAAGTGATGGATTATTTGAGAACTATGGAGTGTTTGTTTGATGATGTTTTGTATTATATAAATTGTTGATTATATTTAGTATGAACTTACTAAGCTTCAATGCTTACTGTGTGAAATGTTCTTTGTTTTATAGTGTTATAAAGCTAGCTTGGATCTGGGGATCGTCAGCGACTCGTTCACACTATCGGACATCTATTTTGGTACCATTTTGAGAGTTCTATATATGGTATATGGCATGTATAGGCTAGTGTTATTTTGGTATGTTTTGTGTTATGATTAGCCATGAGACTTGGCTTGTAAATATTGGTATGTATGGCCTCTTAAGTTGTCCTAATTGGTATGTTTGATAAGTAAGAAATGTGATGTTTATAATGCTCATGTGCTGGTTTAAATATGGGATGTTGAATTGGTAAGTTTTGTGGTATGAAATAGGTGATAAGATGATGACATTATACTTATGAAACTTATGTGAGTTTTAATGATCTTGGCATATTTAGGTTGTGGAATTGAATAGTGAATTAGAGGGTATTTGGGTGTTATACAATATGAATGAAATGGTTAATTTGGTTGCCTATAAATGATGCAAAAATGTTGTGGTTTTGGTGTGATTGAGATAGGTGGGAAAAGTGGCTTAAACCAAGCCTAATTTTCACCCCATACGGTTGAGCACACAGGCGTGTGTCTCGTCCGTGTGTAAGTTGTGATTTAGTTATTCAAGTCAGTCTCAGACACGGCCTAGACACATGAGCATGTCTGGTGGCCGTGTGAGGCACATAGCCTTGGTACATGGGCATGTGTGACCATTTCGAAGGGTATACGGACTAGACACATGGGCGTGTGATCAGTCGTGTGACCCAAGTCAGTTTTGACCACGGCCAAGGTACACGGGCGTGTCTTATGGCCATGTGGTTAAGTTAGTATTTATGCCCTGTTTTGCCACGGTTTAGACACACGGGCGTGTCTAAAACCGTGTGAGGCACACGGCCTATTCACATGGGCGTGTGACCTATATAACTTAGAAAAATGTTAAATTTTTCAAAAAATTTATATATGCTCGGTTTAGTCCCAACTCCTTTTTAATGTATGTTTAAGGTCAGGTTGACCTTAGTAAGGGACTTATTGTTGATGTTTGATTATGATTTGAGAATAATGTATAAGAATTGTTTGTAAAATGTTTCGAATTGTCCAATAACGCCTTTAACCTTAACTTGGCAATGGATACGGGTTAGGGGTGTTACATAACTAGCTAGGGATTAATTTGAAAAACTGTTAAAGATTTTGGATTGTGCCATGAATTTTTATGTATGATACTTGATATTTAATGGAATATTATGAGTACATGTTGTTAAATAAACAAGTTTTGTAAAGTGAATTTTGATGAAAACGGTATTTAGCGGTTTATTTGTAAAATTGGTAAAAGTTCATGGTAAATTTGTTGATCTAAAGCCTCAGATACAGATTTGGATCAGGGAAAAGCTAAAGCCTCAGATTAGTCGATCTCATTTTTATGTCCTTGTCGTCGAAGTAAGTTCATATGTATGAATTATTGTATTCATGTTATTCAATTGTGTTATTATGAATATATAATGTTACTGAACAAAGTACATCCAAGACAGTGCTATGACGGTTATCGAGTCCCGGTTGAACCTTATGAATTCGTAGGATACAAATGACATGTCATTAGAGATTTCATATTTTCGGGTGTTGTGTTCTACTGATGGCTGAGGTCCTGCATTTTCTACGGATACTCCATAACTTGTGTGAGCAGCATTGTGTAGCTTACATTCTGACCCACAGCTCGTGTGAGCAATGATGTAAAGGAAAGGTTACGGTTATATATTTAAGCACACTTTATGTGAGCTTTCTTGAGTATCCGATGATATTATTAGTGGTTTAACAGGCATGAAAAGGAAAGGAACGATAAGTGTTCAAATGAACTATATCATGTAATTTTGAAAAGGATTGAAATGGTGAACTTTAATGGAAGTATGCTTATGTTAATGAAAATGATGAATTCAAATGAACTATTTTCATGTATAATGGCTTACCTTATGTTAAATTCATGTGAATTATGTTTGAATGCACTAACATGTGCTGTTGATGGTGCTTAGGCTTGTGCCAAGCTTGTGGTTGAATTATATTATGCTTAATCTTAATGTTATGAATTGAAATGATAAGTTATGTTCATGTTTATAAAAAAATGAACTTGCTAAGCATTATGTGCTTACGTAGTTTTCTTTCCTATGTTTTATAGATTATCAGAAGCTCAATCAGTTTGGAAACTCGTCAAAGATCTATCACACTATCCAACATAAATATCTGTAGTTTTTGGATGTTTTGGTCAAGGTTATAATGGTATGTATAGGTGGACTTGTTATGATAATTAGTTGAAAGCCAATTGATAAGTTTGGCATGTATAAGTTGTTTTGGTTGGTATACTTTTGGTACTTTTGGTGCCTTATTAGTATGTGTTAATGTGGAAATAATTTGATGCATATTTCAATGACCAAAATGGTATGTAATGAGTTAAAATCAATATGGTCAATATATGGTAAGTTTTGGAAATGGTATTGAACTATGTGTGTATGATTAAAATCCGGTAAAGTGCATATGTTTAGGTAAGTTTGTATGTTTGCATTTGAGGTGCCTTATACGGTATATTAGTTGAATGAATTTGGACTGTTGAATTGGTCATTTCATGTAGGTTTCAATCATGTTTTGATGCCTTGATTGTGTACAAAAAATGTTTTTAGATGGTTGCTTAAAATTCTGTTTGTTTGTACTGTAAACTCTAGTAATACTATGTAACCTTGTTCTAGCGACAGATACGGGTTAGAGGTGTTACATTTATTGGCATCAGAGCTATGGTTCAACCGGTTCTTGGACTGAATGTAGCATGTATGAAGTCTAGAAATACATGCCATTATATAACTTGTGATAGTGTGATATCTCCCTACTCTGATGAGATTTATTTACTTAGAGATAGAGATATTTTCCAACCAAGCTAATTCTGATAATGCTGAAAGCAATACTCAAGTATCTGATTAAAAAGTTACTTATGATAAGTAGAGACTCATAAAGGTACGAATAAATGATTTATAATGTATGTTGATGGTAAATGTTATGTTATATGTGTGTATATATGAGAGTCAAATTTAAAGGCTTTACGACTTTCACCCCATCACCAGTACAATCTTATACAACAAAATTCACAAGATTTAGATTGAATAAGCTCACAAGTGTGAAACCGAAGAATTCAGTGGCTGAATGATTAATAATGCAGTCAGAGCTAAGAATGGGTTAGCAAGTAATGCAGTTCTCGAAGAGATATCAGATTTTCTGAAGATCATTTGGATTACGCAATGTCATTGTTAAAGAAGAAGTTAATCTCGACTAATCGACTTATTCAGGTATGATATCTAAACAATGGGTTAACCAAAATTTATTCTGAATTGATTTCTTTAGTGAATGGGATAATGTGGGATTATTAATGACTATAGTAGTCAGTGGAATAATGTTTGAATTGCAAATATATTTGAATGCAACAGTTATAGTCTAGTATCTTATGACGGACTCTTCTGGGTATTCTGTTTTTTCTTTTATTTTTAGAGATATATGCAATTGTTCATCTTCAGTTTTGATTCTTATCATATGAAAATGCTATCTAACCATAATGTTAGACGGAAGTATTGTTAGTCTGGTTGATTTATGATCGACATTACTCTATCTTTCTTTGGCATTCTATTTCCATTATGCTTGTTAGAAAATTTGACGGTAAAATCCATATGATGTTATTATTCTGTTTCTACTGGTTGTTGCTCTTCTTTGTATATATGAAAATCATGTTGTCTCTGTCACAATTGATTCCAGTGCGTATGAGTAGTGTTCTTCTTCTGGATTTTTTCTGACGAATCGTCGAGCTCTTTATCATTCAATATAGGTTGTATTTTCAAAAATTTAGTATAACTTCACATCTAGGATTTTGTTATCTCGGTTTTCTTACCATTCTTGTTGTTTAATTCATCAAACATGGTTCATCTGTGAAGGATATTCATTGGTCGGTGATAATTATATTTATTACAGTTATAATTTCTGGTTTGATCATGGGAGCAGGATGATACATATATCAGGTTTTTAGAGGTTGTGTTTCTGCATTGGCTGTTACTGGAACTACATTCGGTTTTTCTCTTTTGTTTTGAAATGCACTATTGATGGTTGGGGTTTTATCTATCTATACGATTGAGACGTCGATCTTATTATAGCATTATGGTTTTAATCTATCTAATGGTTGTAGCTCTGGTATGGTTCAAATCTTCGATGTTAATAATTGAAATAACTTTATTATATTCCCTTTCTAGCTTTCGTGAAGGGGTAGGCATCGACAAAAGTGTAGACGGTGGAAGAATAAGCTTAAACTTGTATATTGGTTCTCATTCCTCAGGTAATCTCGATTTATGTCAACGAGTTAAAATGAGATGCTATATTTTGTTTGAGTTAATTCAATTTGTAAAGATCTTTGATTGGTATTCTGAAGGAATTATGATAGACAGTACATCTGGATTATCTTGACAACAAGAAGAAAGAGTTATCCTGAAATGTTATTATTTGATTGATAATATTGACTCGGTTGTTTTAATCAGAGCAGATTATTTATTTGAAAAGTTAATTGAGTTATACGCATTTGAGTTTATTCTCAAGTTCGGGAATAAATTTTGTACATTCACGGGTACATAGATGGACAATCTGAATGAAGAATTCATATTCGAAAAGACATGATACAGAAATATATCTATCAGATCAATTCTAATCAAGAAATATTATTATGGGTTAAAGCAGGCTCGATAGTTGAAGTAGTCACGCTTGTGTTAAATGATAATGTTTGACGATTTCCATGAAAAGGGAACAAATATCAGTTGATAGTTACAGATGCAAACATGTTAGAAGCATCAATCAGAATTCGATAATCTAGGTTTCGACAGACAATCACTAAGGAATTTCTCAGTAGTTATACTACTAATGATAAGTGATGACAAGAGAACACCATAGCTTCTTAGTTAAGTTCAGACATAATATCAATATTTGATGTGACTTTTGATATGAGTTTTGAATTAAAATGAATTATAAATGATTTATCTGTGGATTACCATTAAGAGGATGATAGAAAGACTCGACTTGATGGCTTGTATCAGGTGAGAAATTTTGAGGACAAAATTTTTGTAAGGGGGAGAGTTGTAATAGCCGATTTTTTAATGGTGTCAGAAATAGTGGTTTCGAGGCCACTAAATCTGACAAGTAAGTTTGTAAATATTATATTTAATATTTACGAGTTAATTGTGACTTTGAAAAGGTTTTTGATATAGTGATTTTTGTTTTATAAGCGATTTATTAAGTTCAAGTGGTAAGACCCTAAGGTCAAGTGGTTTTAGAAATGAGGTATTGGGACCTCGTATTTTTATAAATATTTACGAACTGTCATTAAGGTGGTATTAAAGTTTTGTTGAAAAATATTAACGTTTCGATAGTTAATTAATTAAAAAGGACTAAATGGTAAAAGAAGTAAAATTTAATCACTACTTGATTTTAGTGATTTATTGGTTTATTGAATAAAGGAAAGGGACTTAAATGGCAATTATACCATTAAAAAATGTAGTGGACGGTTTTGGCCAACTAAAAGCATGAAAATTTGATGTTCATTAAAGGGACACAATGATAATTTGATCATTAAAATAAAATAAAAGCAAAATGTTTATCATCATCTTAATGTTTTCTTCACCAACTGGGAATGGATAAAAAACTCCATGGAAGACTTGAAGCTTTGTCTTGCCTTGTGATGGTGTATGTAAGCCCATTTTAGTCTCGTTTTCAATAATTTTATGTTTTGGGGACCGTTGCAACTAGGTTCAACTAGCTCGTACCTTCGATTTTGAAACTATTAAAGATTTTGAATGTTGCAATTGATGAACCTTGTGATTTTAGATGTTAAATGATGAATTTGAGATATTAGTTGTCATTTAAAAGTATTTTATTTAGTGATTTTTGATGAATTTTCCAATTAGGGACTAAATTATTAAAATAGTAAAACGTTAAGGATTAATTGTGAAATTGTTACATGAATGGGCTGTTTTGGATACCATGAACATTCTGCTAAGCTCAATTTTGGGTAAAAATGGTTAATTTACATGTTTTAAGCTTAGGGACTAAATTGAATAAAAGTAAAATTTTAGGGAGAATTTTATAAAAATGTAAAAATTGACCAAATTGCATGAAATGAAATTTTTTTATTTTCTAAATTAAAATATTGAATAAAATTATTAATTTAGATCAAGATCGGGTAGAAAATCGAGGAAAATGGAAAATTACCAAAATACCCCTAAATTTTGGTATTTCTACAATTTAGCCAGGTGAGTTTGTATGAATTGTATTCTATATAATTTTGATTAAATTGAATATTAATATGTGATTATATTGTGATTAAATCAATATATATATGTTAGTATGCAATTTATCGTGTTATGAAATGACGTACGATGATTACCGAGTCCCGTTTGAACCTTAGGAATTCATAGGATACAAATGAAATGTCATTAGGGTTACCAATTTGGTTGAGGTCTTGCATATGTTGCGGACACACCATAGATCATATGAGCTAACCGATTTGTAGCTCGTGAGAGCTTACCGATTCTCAGCTCGTATGAGCTTATCGATTTATAGCTCGTGAAAGCATACCAATTCATATCTCGTATGAGCATACATGTACTGGAATTGACGGATTACAGTTTAGCACACTATGTTTGAGCTATCCTGAGTATCCAATGATATTCTGTAACGCCCCAATTTTCGGGAGTTCTGTGAATGTTGGCAAAATTTCATGCTTTGATTTTGTCATTTGTGAGTGAAATTATGAAATAGGACCTATGTGAAAATGTTTGAAAATGCTATAGGCTAATTTGTAGTGGCCAAATAAATAGTAGTGCAAAATAGGAGGATTTGCATGTCAAACCTCCCATTTTACAAGAAGTGGCCGGCCACCATGTTGTTGTAGACAACATATGCACTTGATATCCATAATTTATGGTACAAATTGATAAAAATTAATAATGGGTTAGGTAAATATTCCATGATAATGGGTTAGGTAAATGTTTCATGATAATGGGTTAGGTAAATGTTCCATGATGGGCATTTCATATCTTTTGTATTAAAGAATTAAATGGATGAAATATGAAATTTTATTAAAAGAAAAAGGGGTGAAAAGAACAAAGTTTTGTCCATCTTTGTTCATCATAGCCGAAAGTTAGAGAAGAGAAAGGAGAGGATAAAGCTCTTGAATGTTTGGTCACTTGGGGAAGAAAATTGAAGGTAAGTTCATGGTAGTTTGCTTCTATCTTGATGTTCATGAGTTCTTCTTGATTCTACCTTAACTCTTGAAGCATATTTTGGTTTTTAGTTGTGTTGTGAGCATTTAGTCATGAATTAAAATGAAGGAAATAGTTGTTGTTTCATGTTCTTTTGATGAAAAATGGAAGATAGGTGAAGTTGAGCCAAACAAATGAGCATGCATGTGACTTAGATGCTAAAGGGAAAAAAATCGGCTAACATTTTGTGATTTAAAATGATGAAATGGAGATTATACTTAAGTAAAATCATAGATATGTGATGATTGATTGGTGATATACATGTTTAAATAACATGCATGCAAGGTATGTGTGAAAGAGTGATTTGGTAATAAATCTGCTTGGGATTGCAGCATAGAACGTGACTTTGGAAAATCACCATAAATTGTGGGAGATGAATTAGAAGCTTAATAAATTATGTAATTAAATCTTATTGAGTCTAGTTTCAAATGAAATAAACAAGAACATATTTTGAATTCTGTACAATGAGAAATTTGATTCGTAATGAAGAGTGGTCGATTAGTCAAACAAAGAAACATGGGAAACTTTGAGAAAAATCTGGTATTGATTGGCTAAACCAAAAATTCTGAAAATTTTATGGATAGAAGATATATGAGTCTATTTTCAGGGAAAATTAACGGCACTTAATTTTGAGTTTCTTAGCTCCAGTTATAAACTAGACTCATACATATTTCACATTCGCCATTCGGCTTTACCACATCTACATATCACACATATATTTCACATTAGCCATTCGGCTTTACCACATATACATATCTCATACATATTTCACATTCGCCATTCGGCTTTACCACATTTACATATCACACATATATTTCACATTAGCCATTCGGCTTTACCACATTTACATATCTCATATATATTTCACATTAGCCATTCGGCTTTACCACATATACATATCACACATATATTTCACATTAGCCATTCGGCTTTACCACATATACATATCACACATATATTTCACATTAGCCATTCGGCTTTACCACATATACATATCTTATATATATTTCACATTAGCCATTCGGCTTTACCACATATACATATCTCAAACATATTTCACATTCGCCATTCGGCTTTACCACATCTACATATCACACATATATTTCACATTAGCCATTCGGCTTTACCACATATACATATCTCATATATATTTCACATTAGCCATTCGGCTTTACCACATATACATATCACACATATATTTCACATTAGCCATTCGGTTTTACCACATATACATATCTTATATATATTTCACATTATCCATTCGGCTTTACCACATATACATATCACACATATATTTCACATTAGCCATTCGGCTTTACCACATATACATATCTTATATATATTTCACATTAGCCATTCGGCTTTACCACATATACATATCTCATACATATTTCACATTCGCCTTTCGGCCTTACCACATCTACATATCACACATATATTTCACATTAGCCATTCGGCTTTACCACATATACATATCACACATATATATTTATCTTGTACATCAATTTCAGCCATAGCTTATAAGCAACTCAAATAGTTTGATCAATGTTTACAACAAATTCACATATTCACCACAAGCTGTTTTCCTGAGCGATAGTCACTAAATTATTTATAACTGGAGCTACAAAACTCAAAATCAATTTCCGTTAATTTTCACTGAATATAGACTCATATGTCTTCCATCCATAAAATATTCAGAATTTTAGGTTTGGCCAATCAATACCAGATTTTTCTTAAAGTTTCCCCTGTTTCACTGTTTGACTAATCTGACCACTCTTCACTACGAATCAAATTTTTCATTGTACAGAATTCATAATGTGTTCTATTTGATTTCATTTGAAACTAGACTCATTAAGGAGTCTAAGCATATAAATATTATCTTATAACCATTTTTGTACAAATTAAAATGATTTTCCAAAAACAGAACAGGGGATTTCAGAGTCATTCTGACACTGTCCCACACAACTTTAAATATCTCTTTATAGGAAATTTCTTTGCTTCCACGGTCTCTTTTATAAGAAACTAGACCAACTAAGCTTTGATTACATATTTTACTCAGCCTATAATTCCACACCAACAATTTATAGTGATTTTCTAAAATCACATTACTGCTGCTGTCCAAGCAAATTATTACAATTTGCTCTTAAATTTCCAAGTCCAAACACTTATGAACTTACCATTTGAATTTAAGACATATCATGGCCACATCATATCTTATTAAATCAACTCATTATGTCCTATTATGATTGAATTTACTCAACGTTTAATCGCTTAAAACTTACCTCGGAAGTGGTCGACGATTAGATGTCCACGGCTATTCGTTTACTTTCTCTTTTCCCCTATCCGACTTTGATCCTCTTTGCTCTTAAGCTTAAGTAAAACAATAGATTTGCTTAAGTACTTAACTAATATTATTCACTTAACAATCACATATCATTTAATCTTTGATTGACCAATTTAACACATACCAAAATCCAATCATACATCTAACCTTTATCTCCATACCAAACCGAGTTTATAAGATCATACATTATACTAAGCATATCATTAAACATACCTATTCAATTTAGCTAATTTCATAGCCGATTAATCACCTTACCCCACATTACTCAATGCCGAATATTAACCCAACATCACAAGCATAATCACCATGAAACTTACCTTAATACACATTTTATCCCATTGCTGAATATATATATATATATATATCATCAAACAAATCAACTAGTTTAGCATTCAAATTCTTCTAACCATTCCTCAATCATTTACTCAATGAACAACAATCCAAGCACATCAAAGCATAGTCGAATGTATCTTTCTTCTTAAATTCAAAAATAAATGCATGGGCTAACTTCAAAATCTATTTAACAACTCAACTTTATAAACACATATTCGGCTAGGAAGAAAGATTGATAATTTAACAACCTTAGCTTAACATATAATTTGTTGTGACACATCTTTAAGCATTCTTTATTCCATCAACTCAAAACACATTCATCCCTCTCAATAATCGAACTCATATTCGCAATGGCCTCCAATATAGTGACCGATTCTTCTCAACTAGCACATAGTGTACACACATGATCATTTGTTTGATTCAAGCACCTATCCACCAAAAATTCATCCAAATTAACAAGAACAACAACCACATTCTTTGTTATCTACCATGACCGAAACCCATATTCATTCACCAAATATCAAAAATTTATCATCAATTTGACATATAAGGACATAACCAAATGTTTCTTGCAACACAAACTCAAAAATTAACACATGGGTCATGTTATGAGCACCAAAACAAACTCAACTTCAAAAAAATTCCAAAAGAATCACATGTTATCATACCTTAATTCCCCCCACACAAGATGGCCGAATGCCTTAGGTGTGCTTTCTTCCATTTCTTGGTTAATTTCGGCTTGAGAGAGGTAGGAGAAGAAGATGAACTTTTTTTTTTCTTTTCTTTTGTTTTCTTTCTTCCATTCACGGCAATGGAGGGGGGGCAACCACACACGTTTTTTTTGTCATCATTACCTTCTCATTATTATTTTATCAGTTCTAACATAAACCATTTACACAACATGTTTTATGACATGTTTTGCCCATCACTCTTTGTCATGGCCGGCCACTAGCAATTAAATGGGGAAAATTGACATGCAAGTCCACCCCTTTGATTACATGCACTAATAGATCCTTATAGATTAACCTATCACATTTCAAAAGTGTCACACATAAGTCCTATTGACTAAATTCACATACAATTTACTAAATCGAAGCTTAAAACTTTCACACATTCATAATCACATATTTTAGACAATAAATATCATATTCAAATAATTTGGTGACTCGGATTAGCGGTCCCGAAACCGCTTTCCGACTAGGTTCACTTTAGGGCTGTCACAAATCTCCCCCACTTAAGAAATTTTCGTCCCCGAAAATTTCTACCGATGCATAGTTTAGGATAACGTCCTCTTATTGAATTATATTCATATAAACATTAGCTCATCGATAGCAATTGTAATTCATTATTGATTTCACATCGATCTATAAAATCATTTTCTTATCTTAAAACAAATACATAAACATTTCTACAAGTATGCACATATATCTCATTTCCTTGATTTCATAAGCAATAATCACTTAATTTAATTCACAATTGCATTTCAAACACATATCAAGCACATATTAACATGTATAATTCACATCATCAACCCACATATTTGTAACCCACATTTTCATCCATGTATAAGTCAGAACTCGACCGAAAGTACATATATACTCAAACATCCCATAGACTAAATCAGAACACATTTATAACATGAATTCATTTCTTAACAACATATCCACCATCTTTTACGTATTCACTTACTTAGTATACATAACATAATATAATATGAACTCACAAATTTTTACTTTCATTTGATTTTCACATACCTTCTGTACATACCCGTATCACTTATTCTGATCTTACTTTATTTATCATCTTAAATATACCCGTTGAATCATTCGAAATCATTACGGGTACTCATTAAGCACATATAGCTCTTACAATGCCATATCCTAGATATGGTCTTACATATTCTCACATATCGAGCCGATGCCATGTCCCAGACATGGTCTTACACACTATCTCAAATTAATGCCTTCGTCCTAGACGAGGTCTTACATGAATTCCACTTCACACACTTAGTGCCCACTGACCGATCTCGCACTCATAGTGCTCGGTTAAAGGAATTCGCACACACACAGTGCCTCTAATCATTCACACACATAGTGCTCTTATTCATTCGTTATTACACATTGAAATGACTTAACCAAGTCGATAAATATCATGTATGTACACTTTTAAACATATCATCTCATTTAAATTTGAATTCGTATAGTAATGAACGCTTAAACTTTGCTCAAATTACCAAGACGAAGCCTACTAGGCACGAAGGCCGAATACACGCTACAAAGATGATTGCTCTTCGGACCTAGCCGGATACATCACTAGCACGAATGCTCTTCGGACTTAGTCCGGATACATCACTAGCACGAATGCTCTTGAACTTAGTCCGGATACATCACTAGCACGAATGCTCTTGAACTTAGTCCGGATACATCACTAGCACGAATGCTCTTGAACTTAGTCCGGATACATCACTAGCACAAATGCTCTTGAATTTAGCCGGATATATCACTCTCAATTCTCATGTACATATACACATATAGCAATACACATTAGTACATTATTTACATTACTTGAATACAAACACAACATGCTTATTGACCATTCAACTTCCAGCCCATAGCCACGCATAAAAATCACATTTATAGTCATAACACTCTTTCAAAATTGCATCACTTATACCCTTATAATTCAATCCAAATCGAAATTCAAATACGAGTACATGATACGTGCACTGATCAACTTAATAATTTAGGCATATCTAAGTGAAGTTATATCGCAAATTCTCATAGTCGAAGCTTGCTACAACTCGATCGGGATCAAGATTCATTACAATACAAAGAACCACATTTTAATAGTCAAAATTATCACACTATCATTTTATCACTTTATGGCATGTATAAATAGACTCACGCGTGCTACGTTAGTCCTAGAATCGACTAAACCGTAGCTCGATACCAATAAAATGTAACACCCTATCCCGTAACCATCGCCGTAATAGGTAAGGGCATTACTGGACTTGTAACTCACGTCGAACAGTAGAAATTTTGAACTTTTCTTGAATTAAAGATCGTTCATTTAAATAAGTACTAAGCACGACCAAAGGTAAAATTTAAACTTCACTAAGTAAACATTCAAAAGATGCCATTTTCGCATGGCTTATATACATTAACCAAAATATTCTCCGCCACTAGTTTATTCTATACATGCCATAAAATAGTTCTAAACATAGCAAGAACAAGCGGTGGATAGTGATAGTGTGACTAGTTCTTGACAATCCCGAGCCTCAGTAGCTTCGCAATGAGACCTATAAGACGAGGAAACAGAGTAAGCGGGTAAGCATTACAATGCTTAGTAAGTTTTAAGCAGGTCAACAGATAACAATCAAATTATAACATAGTTGTTCGTATTTTTATTTCACTCTTCCTTCTGCATACCATCCCTTTACCGAATATGCACATCTCATCATATACAATAGATAGATAAACTCTCACATAAAAGTGAGCTCATGTGACATAGATATATCGTATGATTTCACATAACCTCTCACACTAATCCGATGTCACATAATCATAGGAATAGTCCCATAGATTGCTCTCGTATGCATCATATATAAACTTGGAGTACATACCTGTTTAACCTTTCGCATTGAATATATTTATAAGCAATTCTTATTACAAATTCTTACCCGGACATAATCTCCACACGTAGTCATCGGGTCTTACCCGGACGTAATCTCCACACGTAGTTATCGGGTCTTACCAGAACATAATCTCCACACGTAGTCATCGGGTCTCACCCGGAATATATTTCCAAGTTTCATGTACATTTAATCACATGTTACAACATTCACATTAGCCATTCGGCTTTACCACATATACATATCACACATATATTTCACATTAGCCTTTCGGCTTTACCACATATACATATCTCATATATATTTCACATTAGCCATTCTTTTACCACATATACATATCACACATATATTTCACATTAGCCATTGGCTTTACCACATATACATATCTCATATATATTTCACATTAGCCATTCTACTTTACCACATATACATATCTCATACATATTTCACATTCGCCATTCGGCTTTACCACATCTACATATCACACATATATTTCACATTAGCCATTCGGCTTTACCACATTTACATATCTCAGATATATTTCACATTAGCCATTCGGCTTTACCACATATACATATCACACATATATTTCACATTAGCCATTCGGCTTTACCACATATACATATCTTATATATATTTCACATTAGCCATTCGGCTTTACCACATATACATATCTCATACATATTTCACATTCGCCATTCGACTTTACCACATCTACATATCACACATATATTTCACATTAGCCATTCGGCTTTACCACATATACATATCACACATATATTTCACATTAGCCATTCGGTTTTACCACATATACATATCTTATATATATTTCACATTAGCCGTTCGGCTTTACCACATATATATATCACACATATATTTCACATTAGCCATTCGGCTTTACCACATATACATATCTTATATATATTTCACATTAGCCATTTGGCTTTACCACATATACATATCTCATACATATTTCACATTCGCCATTCGGCTTTACCACATCTACATATCAAACATATATTTCACATTAGCCATTCGGCTTTACCACATATACATATCACACATATATATATTTATCTTGTACATCAATTTCAGCCATAGCTTATAAGCAACTCAAATAGTTTGATCAATGTTTACAACAAATTCACATATTCACCACAAGCTGTTTTCCTGAGCGATAGTCACTAAATTATTTATAACTGGAGCTACAAAACTCAAAATCAATTGCCGTTAATTTTCCCTGAATATAGACGCATATATCTTCCATCCATAAAATTTTCAGAATTTTAGGTTTGGCCAATCAATACCAGATTTTTCTTAAAGTTTCCCCTGTTTCACTGTTTGACTAATCTGACCACTCTTCACTACGAATCAAATTGTTCATTGTACAGAATTCATAATGTGTTCTATTTGATTTCATTTGAAACTAGACTCATTAAGGAGTCTAAGCATATAAATCTTATCTTATAACCATTTTTGTACAAATTATAATGATTTTCCAAAAACAGAACAGGGGATTTTGGAGTCATTCTGACACTGTCCCACACAACTTTAAATATCTCTTTATAGGAAATTTCTTTGCTTCCACAGTCTCTTTTATAAGAAACTAGACCAACTAAGCTTTGATTACATATTTTACTCAGCCTATAATTCTACACCAAAAATTTATAGTGATTTTCTAAAATCACATTACTGCTGCTGTCCAAGCAAATTATTACAATTTGCTCTTAAATTTCCAAGTCCAAACACTTATGAACTTACCATTTGAATTTAAGACATATCATGGCCACATCATATCTTATTAAATCAACTCATTATGTCCTATTATGATTGAATTTACTCAACGTTTAATCGCTTAAAACTTACCTCGGAAGTGGTCGACGATTAGATGTCCACGGCTATTCGTTTACTTTCTCTTTTCCCCTATCCGACTTTGATCCTCTTTGCTCTTAAGCTTAAGTAAAACAATAGATTTGCTTAAGTACTTAACTAATATTATTCACTTAACAATCACATATCATTTAATCTTTGATTGACCAATTTAACACATACCAAAATCCAATCATACATCTAACCTTTATCTCAATACCAAACCGAGTTATAAGATCATACATTATACTAAGCATATCATTAAACATACCTATTCAATTTAGCTAATTTCATAGCCGATTAATCACCTTACCCCACATTACTCAATGCCGAATATTAACCCAACATCACAAGCATAATCACCATGAAACTTACCTTAATACACATTTTATCCCATTGCCGAATATATATATATATATATATATCATCAAACAAATCAACTAGTTTAGCATTCAAATTCTTCTAACCATTCCTCATTCATTTACTCAATGAACAACAATCCAAGCACATCAAAGCATAGTCGAATGTATCTTTCTTCTTAAATTCAAAAATAAATGCATGGGCTAACTTCAAAATCTATTTACAACTCAACTTTATAAACACATATTCGGCTAGGAAGAAAGATTGATAATTTAACAACCTTAGCTTAACATATAATTTGTTGTGACACATCTTTAAGCATTCTTTTATTCCATCAACTCAAAACACATTCATCCCTCTCAATAACTGAACTCATATTCGGCAATGGCCTCCAATATAGTGACCGATTCTTCTCAACTAGCACATAGTGTACACACATGATCATTTGTTTGATTCAAGCACCTATCCACCAAAAATTCATCCAAATTAACAAGAACAACAACCACATTCTTTGTTATCTACCATGACCGAAACCCATATTCATTCACCAAATATCAAAATTTATCATCAATTTGACATATAAGGACATAACCAAATGTTTCTTGCAACACAAACTCAAAAATTAACACATGGGTCATGTTATGAGCACCAAAACAAACTCAACTTCACAAAATTCCAAAAGAATCACATGTTATCATACCTTAATTCCCCCCACACAAGATGGCCGAATGCCTTAGGTGTGCTTTCTTCCATTTCTTGGTTAATTTCGGCTTGAGAGAGGTAGGAGAAGAAGATGAACATTTTTTTTTTCTTTTCTTTTGTTTTCTTTCTTCCATTCACGGCAATGGAGGGGGGGCAACCACACACATTTTTTTTGTCATCATTACCTTCCCATTATTATTTTATCATTTCTAACATAAACCATTTACACAACATGTTTTATGACATGTTTTGCCCATCACTCTTTGTCATGGCCGGCCACTAGTAATTAAATGGGGAAAATTGACATGCAAGTCCACCCCTTTGATTACATGCACTAATAGATCCTTATAGATTAACCTATCACATTTCAAAAGTGTCACACATAAGTCCTATTGACTAAATTCACATACAATTTACTAAATCGAAGCTTAAAACTTTCACACATTCATAATCACATATTTTAGACAATAAATATCATATTCAAATAATTTGGTGACTCGGTTTAGCGGTCCCGAAACCGTTTTCCGACTAGGGTCACTTTGGGGCTGTCACAAAGTCTTCGGCGAACTCACCACTATCATGCAAGTGAAATGGTCGAGACTCGATTAACATAGAACCCTTACCTCGCTTACCTATAAGTACTGGTGGACTAAGGTCATCTACGATCTTACCTTTGCTGAACAACTTGAACCGCCTCTCTTCAGGAAGATAATAAAGTTCAAGCTTGTCAAATGAACCTGTAAGTACTGTTTTCTTTTTCAACACTTGTTTCTCACTCACTTTCTTTTCTCTCCTTAAACTCACTCTTTTTTTCAACTTTCTTTTCTTGCGCACATGCTTTTTCAATTTCTTTTTCTTTCATTTTTTCATTACAAGAGGAACATAACAAGAAAGAATCAAAATGAGAACCTTTCATTGAGAATAAGAGGAGGGGTCTTCATACAAAAGACAATTATTTCTTCGAGATTGAATCTTCATGGATGAGTATCTTGGTGTATACAAAGATTTCCTTGAACCTTCTCGTTTGTCACCGTAATAGGCTTCAAACTCGAAGCTTAAGTTATTTCAACTCGAAGTCCTTGTTGAATAGGAATCTCGATAGGGATCTCTTTGTAAACAATCATTGGACACTAAACTCCTTGACAATCTTGTTTTCATCCTCTAGCTTGAAGAAATTCGCTCCCGTTGAGCTCTTGCTTGTTAACCCCGCTCTTCAACACGATCCAATCATTCTTGTAGGGGTTTTAGTTTTCTATCGAACAACCAGTCCATCTCTTTCATCAAATCTTGAAATTCAAATTCTGAAAACTCTTCTCGAAACATGATTTACTATCGAAAAGGAAAAGAAAAAAGAAAAAAATAATTTTTAAAATAGAAAATGAATACCTCACCAATACAAACCTCACGAATCCACTCAAAAAGAAAAGATTATATGGCACTTTGCTCGTGTTTGCACTCACTATTGGTTTTTCTTCGCTCTAATGCTCTCACAAAGTCCCGTGCCTTTTACCACTTGATTCTCCTCTCAAAGTTCGTAGAAGACTCGTTTAGACTTAGAAGCAAGCTTAGGGGTCAGTTTCAAAAGGTTAACAAGGGTATATGTTGTTTCGGTGTAGGTAGGCTAAAAGAAAATTAATAATAATAATGGCTGGTAGTGTGGCGTAATTGGTTAATTTTGGTAGAGAAGACCTTGAAGATCGGGAACAAATTTTGAGTACGTACAAAACTACTTTTTTTTGAAACTCTTTTTTTTAATATATATATATATAAAGCACACTTTTGTATTTTCACTATTTTTTAATATTTTTTTTTACACAATTTTTTTCTATTTTTTTGAAAACTTATCCTGAAACTTCACGAACGTCCGTACTCCTCGATTTTAACTAGCTCTGATATCAAATGATACGATCTCGCCTCAGTGAAATGATTTGAGTCATTTAGATGCTCGATCGTTAAAATGAGAAGTTCTGTTCTATTTGGAGTTTATATGAAATTCGGCTAAGTGATAGTTTAAACAAAAGGGTTTCAAAGAGTGTTTAAGTAGGTTAATGGTATATTGGCTAAACAAAGAAATTAAGGCAAAGTTAAGATGGATAGTATGGATGGAAAATGGGATTAATGCTAAGGAAGAACCAATACTATAGAAAGTATTAACCTGAACCTTATACAACGCTTAAAATGGATGGAAGATAGAAGATAAGATCTTGACCCGCTATCTAAGAAGACAGGAACCAAAGATATCGATGGGGTGAACATCACACTCAGTTTAGGAGTGATAAGTTCAAAGAAACAGAATGACGCCACTAGCAATCTAGATAAGTCAAGCTGAGTCTAAAATGAATTAAGAGAGTTGAAAACTCACAAATGTTATAAACATTCAACAATGAGCAAATAGTTTTTTTACAACTAGCAAATAACACAATATTAATAGTGAAAGTCTAAGGCTAGCCGAATGGACAAAAGAGTAGCTAGATGGACATTTGATTTCAGCTTTGAATGAGTTGAAAATTCTAGAATAATTCAAGAAAATTCCAGGAATCTTCTCCAGCCTTTAGGAATGTCATTGGATAGCAACTTGGGTGTTTGAATCAGCTGAATTATGGTCATTAGATAAAGAGCTTAAATGAGCTGAATTTTCTAGAAAGATTCAGCCTAGGTGATTTAATAAGTGTTAATTGAATTGCCTTGGTTATTTGAAGAGCCATTGAACTTAATGAGCAGCTTAGATCACTTCAATGGACATGGAAGTGTGAAATTGAATTTGAGAAGTCTATTATGTATGAAAACACATAACCGAATGGGCACAAGTTTGAATGGAATTTTTCAGCAAATGTGAAAGCTTTCATAGCTGGTTGGAGAGCTAGACGGTCAGCTTGGGGAAAAGAAAGCATAAGCTCCTTTTGGCATTTGGTGTTTCACAAACAGACACATAGAGACACTAAATGCATCAGCTAGAAGTTTAATTCAGCTCAAGGTCCATTGAGCTTCACGAACAGCCACATGAAAAAGAGTAATCGTCATCTCCTTTAATGTCGTTCCATGCATGTAGCTGCACATTAAATTCAACAGATTAATCAGCTTAAGGCATATTAAATCAGCAGTAGCTATGACAACTTAAATGAGCTACATTCGGCTGGACAAATTAATTAGCAACAAGAATTAAATTTGTCCTAAACTTGACACATTAAAAATATGCATTAACTAAGACACATTTAAGCTAAATTAAAATGTCCAGAATTTAGACATATTAAAACGCAAATTATTCCAACAGCTTAATATGCATGAAATTAAAAAAATCAGAATCAAGCTCAATGAGCCAGCATCAAGCTGAATTGAGCTCCATTGAGCTAGGTAAAAACTAAGATTGAACCCGTTGAGCTGAAAATAAGTTTCATTTTGCACTTAAGGCCCTCATGTTCAGACCATTCCCGTTGTCATCGATTTAAGTCACAACAGGATGTAGCTGGGATCGCATCACCGTGTGTGACACACGGCCAGGTGACACGGTCATGTGTCTCCTTTAGTTTTTAAAGGATTGCAAGCTAGGCTGTTATACGGCCTAGCACACGGGCATATGAGGTTACTTCGAAGGGTACACGACCTAGCACACGAGCATGTGACTTGGCCATGTGAGCAAGTTAGTGAGTTACACGGGCTGGGACACGGCCGTATGTCTCTATTTCGAATGTCAACATGGCCTATGACACAGGAAAGTCTCTTGGCCGTGTGAGTCACACAGCATAGCCACATGGCCGTGTGACCCCTACAGTTTGTAAATTTTTATCTTTTTCTGAAAAATTCTCTAAGTTCTCGATTTAGTCCCGACTTGTTTCTAACGTGATTTTAGGGCCTCGAAGGCTCGTATAAGGGACAATATGAATGATTTTGATTGGTTTTTTATATGAATACTGTTAGGATATATAATGCTTGAAATTTGTTAATTTGTATTGTAAACTCCGGTAATACTCCATAACCCTATTTCAGCCACAAGTACGGGTTAAGAGTGTTACAAACAACACTAGATGTCATAGCCCATCTATGGTCTTACGCCTTAAATCTCTTAGAGGTATCGCCCCATAGTACTGCTGACCGTTGTTGCGGTCATACTCTATGGAACCTAACTACCATCAATATAATTTCATCTTATTTCTAACTTGATGCTTGACCACCGAAGTGTCCCCCTGTAACACCTATAACCCGTATCTATTGCCCGAGTAGGGTCACGAGGTATTACCGATCATTACACATCACTTAATATACATATCTAATACATTCATACATTCATACTCAAATACTATTTAACACAATCATCTTGTCCCTTTATAAGGCCAACGAAGCTTTTAACATGCTTTAGAAGTGGTTCAGGACTAAACCAATAGCATATAAAAATTTTGAAAACTTACAAAAAATTTCAAACATACAGGGACCACACGCCCGTGTGAATAGGGCGTGTGAGGTAGACATGCCCGTGTCTTAGGTCGTGTGGAAACAGGGCATACATACTCACTTGCAACACACGGCCGAAGACACTCTCGTGTGCCAGGCAGTGTGGAAACTGGAGAGTATATTGACTTATGCAACATGGCCAAGTCAGACGCCCCTGTGCTAGGCCGTGTGCCAGTTAGGGGACATACTGACTTATACCACACGGCCGGTCACACGTCCGTGTGTGAGACCTTGTGGAGCATACTGACTTTATTTTAATATCAACACCAGGGGACACACGGCCATGTAACATGACATGTGTCTCACACGGTCGAGACACGCACCCGTGTCTCAGCCCGTGTGGACAAAAATAGGCTAATTGCAAAGCCATTTTTGCCATCCTATTTTCACCTTCATGCACAAGCATATATTGCAACATTTCATAACCCAATAGGCAGCCATTCCACAACATTCCATACTCAAATTATGCCAATTCATCATAGTATTCAAATAATCAACTAATATAATACACTTTCCATTCATAAGCTTACCACATAATAAGACATATTTGAAAAATTCCATTCCATATAATACTTACCAAAACATAATATCAAGTTTAGCCAAATCACATGGCTTAGACTTATCACAACATGAACCAAAATCACCATCTCAAGTGAACATAACTATCATCTTTATGACTAGCCTATACATGCCATATATACATATATCCACAAGTTCAAAAGTACCAAACGGCAACTGGATAGTGTGATGCGTAACCCCGACTTGTCCGAAACGATTGAGCTATCGAACCTCTATAAAACATAGAAAAAGAAACAGAGTAAGCTTTATAGCTTAGTAAGCTCGTATACTTCAGAATTAAACTTACCATTTATACAATTAAGGTAATAAATAAAGTATACTCAACTCAATTTCCAATTACCTAAACACAAACATTCATCAACAAGTTAGCCATATAAGTACATGTAACCATCCAGTATTTCAATTCAATACCCAATAAATTGCATTATACCAACTTCATATATCATGTACAACATTAGTAACATTTCATTCTCAATCATGTAAACAATAACCCATTTCAATCAGTAGTTCATCCATATAAACAGTATTTATCCATATAAATAGTATTTATGCCCATTGAACCTATTAGAATTTCGAGGCATACTCGGGTGATGTACAGTACATATAAATCTGTTATCCATCAATTCCTTATCATTTTCTGCTCTTTCGAGCTATGAACAGTAAGCTCCTCTTGAGCTAAAGGACAGAAAGCTCTATTAAGCTGAAGCGGTAAGCTCTGACGAGCTGAAACTGTGACAGCCCAAAATTGACCCTAGTCGGGAAGTGGTGTCGGGACCGCTAAACCGAGTCACCGAAATGTTTGAACGTAATATTTATTGTCTAGAATATGTAATTATGAATGTGTGAAAATTTCAAGCTTCGATTTAGTCGATTGCATGTGAATTCAGTTAGTAGGACTTGTGTGACACTTTTGAAAAGTGATAGGCTAATCTATAAGGACCTAATAGTGCATGTAGTCAAAAGGGAGGACTTGCATGTCAAATTTCCCCCCCGAAGTGCTAGTGGCCGGCCATGACAAAGAGTGATGGGCAAAAACATGTCATAAAACATGTTGTGACAATGGTGTATGTAAGAAAAAAAAATAAAATAATGAGCATGGGAATTGAATAAGGAAAGGGAAGAAAAAAAAAAAGAGAATGGTGTGAGTGTCTCCCCCCCCCTTGCTGTGAGTTGAAGAAAAAGAAAAGAAAATTTTGTTCATCCTTTTTCCTTTCTTTTAGCTGAAAATTCTATGGAAGAAGAAAGGAGCTCTTGCTCATGGTTGGTTTGGAAGAGGATTAGGAAGAGGTTTGGCCATCCTTGTATCTAGATTAAGCTCAAGAGCTTAGAGGACCACAATGGATAAGGGAAGGAAAAAGTGATCGAATAGCCGTCGAAATCGCTCGACCACGTCCCGAGGTAAGTCTTGAGTAATGATCCTACTTGAATTATATTGAAATGATTTGTCATGTTATGGCGGATAACCGAATGTGCGTAGGGACTACGTCATAAAGTCAATTGAAATCATGCTCTTTGTGTGTGGCTATTGAGCCGAAATTGGAAAGGTTTGATAAATGTTTTGTGTTTGAGCCTTAGTAATGAAAATGAAATATGGATGTGTCGTGATTATTGATATATGTGTGCGTGAGCAATTGAATGATACCCGGGCTAAGCCCCGAAGGCATTTATGCTAGTGATTATATTCGGTTAAGACCAAGGCATTTGTGCGAAGTTGCTATATCCGGTTAAGACCAAGGCATTTGTACGAAGTTGTTATATCCGGCTAAGACCAAGGCATTTGTGCGAAGTTGCTATACCCGGTTAAGACCAAGGCAATTGTGCTTGTGGTTATATCCGCTAAATTCAAGAAACTTGGTTTGAAGGTGAGCGTTTTGTGCTGCAATAAATTCAACTAATACGCCGAAAAACCCAAACGATAAGGTGTGTTTGCATGTGCATCGGAAAAGTCGATTCGTTTGAAACAAGATTCGCTCAATCGACTAACGAACTTTCGGCTCTTAGATAGGTTGATACCTTGTGTGTGTATATGTTGATGAAGTGTGAAGTAAGTATGATTATGAGAATGTGTATTAATAAAGTGATTCATTTAGCTATGTGAATGTAATACTTTAGTCAAAGCTGATTTCATTACTTGAGACTTACTAAGCATTAAAATGCTTACCCCGTTGCTTTGGCTCTCTGTTTTATAGATTTCGCTCGTTAGCTATCGGATTCGGGATCGTCGAAGTCGAAGCCATCCACACTATCAAAGCCCTTTTGGTACTCTTTTAGTTGAACTCTGGATATGGCATGTATAGGACTACCCTTTTTGCTGTTTTTCAAGTACGTTTTGTGATGTATGTGTGTACAGCCATGCGAAAATGGCTCGTAGAAGTGGAGTATGGCATTAGACCATTTGTGTTTATGTATATATATATATGGTTTCATGATGTGACTATGGACTGCAATGGAAGTGTTGGACAATGATCAGCCCTTGGAATGGCTAACTATGATCATATGTGGACCTATGTATGACAAAACTCTAGTTGGTCCATGGAAACCACGAAATAGGTAAAGTTACCTTGAAAACAGATGCTGACAGCAGCAGTGGTGTGGATGTGAAAAATCACTAAAAATAGCAGGAATGGAATTAAATAGTGAATAAATTATGTAAATTATCTTTGATGAATCTACTTTCATATGGAAGAAACGAAACGGTCATATGAGTTGTATGTTAAGAGATATTTAGGTATTCGTGAAACAGGGCCAGAACGGTTTCTGGATTCCCTGTTCCGACTTTGGAAATTCATTACAAATTAACCAGAGATAATTAGGATTCATGCCATATATGTATAGATTCCTCTTTGAGTTTAGTTTCTAATGAAACAAACGGCATCAGTATTGAAGCCCTGTACAGGGAGATATTCAAGTTGTAACGCGCGAAGGTCAGTGTAGTCGACCCCTGTAACATGGGAGACTTTAACTAATAAACTGTACTAATTGGCTCCACCAAAAATTCTAGAAAAAAATATGTAGATGGACATATGAGTCTAGTTTCAAGGAAAATTACGAAACTGATTTTTGAGTTTTGAAACTCAAGATATGATTTTTAAGGCGACGGTGATGCGATTACCAAACTTGTCTCGAAATTATTTTATGGATTGTGAAAACAATTAAGTTAAGTCTGTGTGCCCTCGTGTTCGACTCCCAAATGCAGACTCGCACGGGTGTTACAATTTTATTGGTATCGAGCTACGGTTTAGTCAATTCTAGGACTACCGTAATGCGTTTGGGTCTAGCTATACATGCCATTTTATGTGATTATTTGATAGTGTGGTGATTTTGGACATTTGCAAATGTGTTTATTTATAGTAATGGATCTCGATCCCGACCGAAGCGGTAGTGATGATCTTGAGAGTGTAGCGCTGCTCCCGACAAGGGACAAATACCGGCGGACTCTCAACCTAATGCTAGTAATCCAAATGATGAAGCTAGACAAGCTTTCTATAGCGTGATGAATGATTGGTTCAACCAATACATTCGAACTAATACTGGCTTGCTCCACAACCTCCATTCCCAACAAACACAAATTTCAAGACCTACAATGCCTCCGATGGCCGACCAAATAAGGTCGAATAAGCCCCAGCTGATGTAATCCGAAAACATGGGGCTACTGAATTTAAAGCTACGGATAGCGACGATGCCGAGCAAGCTGAATTTTGGTTGGACAACACTATCCGAGTACTCGATGAGCTATCTTGTACACCGATGAATGCCTAAAGTGTACTATCTCCTTGCTACGTGATTACGCCTACTATTGGTGGAGTACTCGACTTCACAGTGCCCCGAGAGCAAGTAACTTAGGAGTTTTTCCAAACCGAGTTTTGGAAAAAGTATATCAGTCAGAGATTTGTTGATCAAAAACGGAAGGAATTTCTTGAGCTTAAGCAAGGTTCTATGTCAGTCACTGATTACGAGCGAAAATTTGTTAGACTTAGTAGATACGCTCGGGAATGTGTTTCGTCCGAGGTCGTCATGTGTAAACGCTTGAGGATGGGCTGAATGAAGATATAAAAATGTTCGTTGGCATTCTTGAAATACGAGAGTTTGTAGTACTTGTCGAGCGAGCTTGTAAAGTCAAGAGCTTAGAAAAGAAAAACAAAAAGTTGATGTGGGAACCGGAGAGTTTCGTAAAAGATCCTCGGAAAGTCTCTTCAACAGCATCAAGAAATTTCGTGATGATGTGGGCGGTCTAGAGGCGATTCGGGCCTTTTAGACGAGATCGTGATCGACCCCACAATGGGTACACGAGGCACTTCGATCGCCAAGTTGGGAATGAACGTCGAGACGTAATGCAGTGTCAACATTGTGGCAAATGGCATTCGGAAGTTGTAGATTCCGTGACCGCTCCTGTTACAAGTGCGGATCAGTTGACCACTTCATTAAAGATTGCCCGAGGTTGTCTGAATAGAATGTAGATCAGAATGGGAAACCGGGCGCTACCACTGCCCGAGGTAGACCATCTAGAAATACGAGCAATGCTAGTGGTGGTCAGAGAGGATCTAGAGATGCTACGACCAGATCCGAGGCTCGCGCTCCTGCTAGGGCTTATGCAATACGCGCACGCGAGGATGCTTCCTCGCTAGATGTTATTACCGGTACTTTCACTCTCTTTGATACTAATGTGATTGCTTTGATTGACCCTGGTTCTACTCATTCTTATATATGCGAAACCTTAGCATCCAGTAAGACTTTACCTATTGAGTCTCATCGAGTTCGTAATTCGGGTGTCAAATCCCTTGGGTCGTTACGTGCTTGTCGACAAAGTGTGTAAGAAATGTCCCCTAGTGAATCGAGGTTCCTGTTTTCTGGCGGACTTGATGCTTTTGCCGTTTGATGAATTTGACGTTATCCTCGGTTTAGATTGGTTGACCGTGCATGATGCGGTTGTGAATTGCAAAAGCAAGACTATTGATCCGAGGTGCGCAAATAACGAGATAATCCGAGTTGAGTCTACGGACTTAAAGGGGTTGCCACCGTAATATCGCAATGTTGGCCCGAAAATATGTAAGGAAGGGTGCGAAGCATACCTTGCGTATACTTGATGACAAGGAATTGGAAAAGAAACCCGAATCGTGTCGGTGGTTTGTGAATACCGGATGTTTGTCCCAAGAATTACCGGTTTGCCACTGCTCGGAGATAGAGTTTGGTATTGAGCTTGTACCTGGGACTACGCCGATTTCGATAGCTCCGTATCGTATGGCACCAACCGAGTTAAAAGAATTGAAAGCTCAGTTGCAAGAATTGACGGATATAGGTTTCGCTCGACCAAGTTTCTCACCTTGGGGTGCACCAGTATTGTTTGTGAAAAAGAAGGACGAAACCACGAGGTTGTGCATTGACTATCGTCAACTGAATAAAGTGACGATAAAGATTAAATATCCGTTACCCCGTATTGATGATTTGTTTGATCAACTAAAGGGAGCCTCAGTGTTTTCAAAGATAGATTTGAGATCGGGTTACTACCAGTTGCGAATTCGAGATTCGGATGTACCCAAAACTGCTTTCAGAACGAGGTACGGTCATTACGAATTTTTAGTGATGCCGTTTGGGCTCACTAATGCCCCTGCGGTATTTATGGATTTGATGAATCAGATCTTTAGACCGTATTTGGATCGGTTTGTAATTGTGTTTATTGATGACATCTTGGTCTATTCAAGAGATGAAACCGATCATCCTGAACACCTGAGATTAGTATTGCAAATTTTACGGGATAAGCAATTATATGCTAAGTTCGAAGAAGTGTGAGTTCGGTTAAAGAGGTTAGCTTCTTGGGTCATGTGGTATCTGATCGGGTATTCGAGTCGACCCGAGCAAAATTTCAGCCATACTTAACTGGAAGCCTCAGAAATATTATTGAGGTTCGGAGCTTTTGGGACTTGCTTACTACCGATGGTTTGTAAAGGTTTCTCGATGATAGCCACACCCATGACGGCTACTTCAAAAGATGTTAAGTTCGAATGGACGGAAAATGTCGAAAAGTTTTGATCAACGAAAACTTATTTGACTGGAGCTCAATTTTAGTGCAAATTAATCGTGCAAAGAGTTTGTCATCTAAAGTGACGCCTCCCTACTTGGGTTAGGTTGCGTATTGATGCAAGAAGGTCGAGTTGTGGCCTATGCGTTGAGACAATTAAAAGCCAAACCATTATTGATTCATCAAATTCGTGAAGCTCAGAAAGTCGATGATGAATTGGTTGCAAAAAGGGCTGAGTGTGTTCCGAACAAGGAATCGGAGCTTCAAATTGATGATGATGATTGTTTGAGGTTCAGAATTCATTTGTGTGTTCCAAGGAATTCGGAACTCATTTCGATGATTCTGAACGAAGCCCATTGTAGCCGAATGTCAATTCACCCGGGGAGTACGAAGATGTACGACGATTTGAAACGTCAGTTTTGGTGGCATGGTATGAAACGAGACATCTCTGACTTTGTTTCGAGATGTTTAATATGTCAACAAGTGAAAGCGAAACATCAAGTGTCCTCAGGATTACTTCAGCCGATCAAGATACCCAAGTGGAAATGGTATCGAGTCACAATGGACTTTGTGTCCGAACTGCCATTGTCCGCAAGTAAGAAGGATGCGATTTGGGTTGTTGTTGATAGACTGACTAAGTCGGCTCACTTTATCCCCGTACGCGCGGATTTTTCAATGGATAAACTAGCTGAATTGTATGTTTCTCAAATTGTGAGATTACACGGGGTACCTATTTCTATCGTGTCGGATAGAGATCCGAGATTCACCTCGCGATTTTGGAAGATATTGCAAGAAGCTTTGGGTACCAAGCTGCATTTTAACACCGCTTTTCATCCACAAACCGATGGTCAATCCGAGCGGATAATTCAGATACTTGAGGATATGTTGAGATGTTGCATCCTCGAGTTCAGTGGTTCATGGGAACGGTATTTACCTTTGGTTGAATTCGCTTACAACAATAGTTTTCAGTCAAGTATTAAGATGGCACCTTACGAGGCTTTGTACGGTCGACAATGCCGTACGCCATTGTTTTGGACCGAACTCAGTGAAAGTAAAATTTTCGGAGTGGACTTGATTAAAGATGCTGAATGGAAAGTAAAAGTAATCCGTGAAAGTCTAAAGACAGCCGCAGATCGTCAGAAATCGTACGCGGATTTGAAACGAAAAGACATTGAGTATCAGGTGGGAGATAAAGTGTTTCTTAAAGTTTCGCCTTGGAAAAAGATACTCGATTTGGTCAGTAAGGCAAATTGAGTCCGAGGTTCATCGGGCCATATGAAGTATCCGAACGAGTCAGTTCAGTTGCATATCGATTGATTTTGCCTCCTGAACTTGAGAAGATTCACGACGTCTTTCATGTTTCGATGCTTCGACGCTATAGATCTGATCCATCGCACATAATTAGCCCATCAGAGGTCGAAATTCAAGCCGATATGAGTTATGAAGAAGAACCGATTCATATCCTAGCTCGTGAAGTGAAGGAGTTGCGAAACAAAAGGGTTCCGCTAGTAAAAGTGTTATGGCTCAAACACGGGATGGAAGAAGCTACTTGGGAACCCGAGAACTCTATGAAAGAGCGTTACCCAAACCTATTTACCGGTAAGATTTTTGGGGACGAAAATTTCTTAAGTGGGGGAGAGTTGTGACAGCCCAAAATTGACCCTATTCGGGAAGTGGTTTCGAGACCGCTAAACCGAGTCACCGAAATGTTTGAACGTAATATTTATTGTCTAGAATATGTAATTATGAATGTGTGAAAATTTCAAGCTTCGATTTAGTCGATTGCATGTGAATTCAGTTAGTAGGACTTGTGTGACACTTTTGAAAAGTGATAGGCTAATCTATAAGGACCTAATAGTGCATGTAGTCAAAAGGGAGGACTTGCATGTCAAATTCCCCCAAGTGCTAGTGGCCGGCCATGACAAAGAGTGATGGGCAAAAACATGTCATAAAACATGTTGTGACAATGGTGTATGTAAGAAAATAAAATAAAATAATGAGCATGGGAATTGAATAAGGAAAGGGAAGAAAAAAAAAAAGAGAATGATGTGAGTGTCTCCCCCCCCTTGCCGTGAGTTGAAGAAAAAGAAAAGAAAATTTTGTTCATCCTTTTTCCTTTCTTTGAGCTGAAAATTCTAAGGAAGAAGAAAGGAGCTCTTGCTCATGGTTGGTTTGGAAGAGGATTAGGAAGAGGTTTGGCCATCCTTGTATCTAGATTAAGCTCAAGAGCTTAGAGGACCACAGTCGGATAAGGGGAAGGAAAAAGTGATCGAATAGCCGTCGAAATCGCTCGACCACGTCCGAGGTAAGTCTTCGAGTAATGATCCTACTTGAATTATATTGAAATGATTTGTCATGTTATGGCGGATAGCCGAATGTGCGTAGGGACTACGTCGTAAAGTCAATTGAAATCATGCTCTTTGTGTGTGGCTATTGAGCCGAAATTGGAAAGGTTTGATAAATGTTTTGTGTTTGAGCCTTAGTAACGAAAATGAAATATGGATGTGTCGTGATTATTGATATATGTGTGCGTGAGCAATTGAATGATACCGGCTAAGCCCGAAGGCATTTATGCTAGTGATTATATCCGGTTAAGACCAAGGCATTTGTGCGAGTTGCTATATCCGGTTAAGACCAAAGGCATTTGTGCGAGTTGTTATATCCGGCTAAGACCAAGGCATTTGTGCGAAGTTGCTATACCCGGTTAAGACCAAGGCAATTGTGCTTGTGGTTATATCCGGCTAAATTCCGAAGAAACTTGGTTTGAAGGTGAGCGTTTTGTGCTGCAATAAATTCAACTAATACGCTCGAAAAACCCAAACGATAAGGTGTGTTTGCATGTGCATCGGAAAAGTCGATTCGTTTGAAACAGTATTCGTTCAATCGACTAACGAACTTTCGGCTCTTAGATAGGTTGATACCTTGTGTGTGTATATGTTGATGAAGTGTGAAGTAAGTATGATTATGAGAATGTGTATTAATAAAGTGATTCATTTAGCTATGTGAATGTAATACTTTAGTCAAAGCTGATTTCATTACTTGAGACTTACTAAGCATTAAAATGCTTACCCCGTTGCTTTGGCTCTCTGTTTTATAGATTTCGCTCGTTAGCTATCGGATTCGGGATCGTCGAAGTCGAAGTCATCCACACTATCAAAGCCCTTTTGGTACTCTTTTAGTTGAACTCTGGATATGGCATGTATAGGACTACCCTTTTTGCTGTTTTTCAAGTACGTTTTGTGATGTATGTGTGTACAGCCATGCGAAAATGGCTCGTAGAAGTGGAGTATGGCATTAGACCATTTGTGTTTATGTATATACATATATGGTTTCATGATGTGACTATGGACTGCAATGGAAGTGTTGGACAATGATCAGCCCTTGGAATGGCTAAATATGATCATATGTGGACCTATGTATGACAAAACTCTAGTTGGTCCATGGAAACCACGAAATAGGTAAAGTTACCTTGAAAACAGATGCTGACAGCAGCAGTGGTGTGGATGTGAAAAATCACTAAAAATAGCAGGAATGGAATTAAATAGTGAATAAATTATGTAAATTATCCTTGATGAATCTACTTTCATATGGAAGAAACGAAATGGTCATATAAGTTGTATGTTAAGAGATATTTAGGTATTCGTGAAATAGGGCCAGAACGGTTTCTGGATTCCCTGTTCCGACTTTGGAAATTCATTACAAATTAACCAGAGATAATTAGGAGTCATGCCATATATGTATAGATTCCTATTTGAGTTTAGTTTCTAATGAAACAAACGGCATCAGTATTGAAGCCCTGTACAGGGAGATATTCAAGTTGTAACGTGCGAAGGTCAGTGTAGTCGACCCCTGTAACATGGGAGACTTTAACTAATAAACTGTACTAATTGGCTCCACAAAAAATTCTAGAAAAAAAATATGTAGATGGAAAAATGAGTCTAGTTTCAGGGAAAAATTACGAAACTGATTTTTGAGTTTTGAAACTCAAGATATGATTTTTAAGGCGACAGTGATGCAGTACCCAGCTTGTCTGGAAATTATTTTTATGGACTGTGAAAACAATTAAGTTAAGTCATGTGCACCTCGTGTTCGACTCGCAATGAGACTCACGCAGGGTGTTACAATTTTATTGGTATCGAGCTACGGTTTAGTCGATTCTAGGACTACCGTAATGCGTTTGGGTCTAGCTATACATGCCATTTTATGTGATTATTTGATAGTGTGGTGATTTGGGACATTTGCAAATGTGTTTATTTATAGTAATGGATCCCGATCCCGACCGAAGCGGTAGGTGATGATCTTGAAAGTGTAGCGCTGCTCCAAGACAAGGAACAGTATGGCGGACTCTCAACCTAATGCTAGTAATCCAAATGATGAAGCTAGACAAGCTTTCTATAGCGTGATGAATGATTGGTTCAACCAATACATTCGAACTAATACTGTGCTTCCACAACCTCCATTCCCAACAAACACACCCAAGACCTACAATGCCTCCGTGAATCGACCAAATAAGGTCGAATAAGCCCCGATTGATGTAATCAAAACATGGGGCTATCAATTTAAAGCTACGGATAGCGACGATGCCGAGCAAGCTGAATTTTGGTTGGACAACACTATCCGAGTACTCGATGAGCTATCTTGTACACCGATGAATGCCTAAAGTGTACTATCTCCTTGCTACGTGATTACGCCTACTATTGGTGGAGTACTCGACTTCACAGTGCCCGAGAGCAAGTAACTTAGGAGTTTTTCCAAACCGAGTTTTGGAAAAAGTATATCGATCAGATTTGTTGATCAAAACGGAAGGAATTTCTTGAGCTTAAGCAAGGTTCTATGTCATCACCGATTCTGGAGCGAAAATTTGTTAGACTTAGTAGATACGCCGGGAATGTGTTTCGTCCGAGGCTGTCATGTGTAAACGCTCGAGGATGGGCTGAATGAAGATATAAAATGTTCGTTGGCATTCTTGAAATACGAGAGTTCGTAGTACTTGTCGAGCGAGCTTGTAAAGTCAAGAGCTTAGAAAAGAAAAACAAAAAGTTGATGTGGGAACTGGAGAGTTTCAGTAAAGATCCTCGGAAAGTCTCTTCAACAGCATCGAAGAAATTTCGTGATGATGTGGGCGGTCTAGAGGCGTTCGGGCCTTTTAGACGAGATCGTGATCGACCCCACAATAGTACACGAGGCACTTGATTGCGCCGGTGTTGGGAATGAACGTCGAGACGTAGCAGTGTCAACATTGTGGCAAATGGCATTCGAAGTTGTAGATTCCGTGACCGCTCTCGTTACAAGTGCGGATCGCTTGACCACTTCATTAAAGATTGCCCGAGGTTGTCTGAACAGAATGTAGATCAGAATGGTAAACCGGGCGCTACCACTGCCCGAGGTAGACCATCTAGAAATACGAGCAATGCTAGTGGTGGTCAGAGAGGATCTAGAGATGCTACGACCAGATCCGAGGCTCGCGCTCTGCTAGGGCTTATGCAATCTGCGCACGCGAGGATGCTTCCTCGCCAGATGTTATTACCGGTACTTTCACTCTCTTTGATACTAATGTGATTGCTTTGATTGACCCTGGTTCTACTCATTCTTATATATGCGAAACCTTAGCATCCAGTAAGACTTTACCTATTGAGTCTACTGAGTTCGTAATTCGGGTGTCAAATCCCTTGGGTCGTTACGTGCTTGTCGACAAAGTGTGTAAGAAATGTCCCCTAGTGAATCGAGGTTCCTGTTTTCCGGCGGACTTGATGCTTTTGCCGTTTGATGAATTTGACGTTATCCTCGGTTTAGATTGGTTGACCGTGCATGATGCGGTTGTGAATTGCAAAAGCAAGACTATTGATCTGAGGTGCGCAAATAACGAGATAATCCGAGTTGAGTCTACGGACTTAAAGGGGTTGCCAGCTGTAATATCAGCAATGTTGGCCCAGAAATATGTAAGGAAGGGGTGCGAAGCATACCTTGCGTATGTACTTGATGACAAGGAATTGGAAAAGAAACCCGAATCTGTGTCGGTGGTTTGTGAATACCTGGATGTTTTTCCCGAAGAATTACCGGTTTGCCACCTGTTCGGGAGATAGAGTTTGGTATTGAGCTTGTACCTGGGACTACGCCGATTTCGATAGCTCCGTATCGTATGGCACCAACCGAGTTAAAAGAATTGAAAGCTCAGTTGCAAGAATTGACGGATATAGGTTTCGCTCGACCAAGTTTCTCACCTTGGGGTGCACCAGTATTGTTTGTGAAAAAGAAGGACGAAACCACGAGGTTGTGCATTGACTATCGTCAACTGAATAAAGTGACGATAAAGAATAAATATCCGTTACCACGTATTGATGATTTGTTTGATCAACTAAAGGGAGCCTCAGTGTTTTCAAAGATAGATTTGAGATTGGGTTACTACCATTCATGAATTCGAGATTCGATGTACCCAAAACGCTTTCGAGCGAGGTACGGTCATTACGAATTTTTAGTGATGCCGTTTGGGCTCACTAATGTCCTCACGGTATTTATGGATTTGATGAATCGGATCTTTAGACCGTATTTGGATCGGTTTGTAGTTGTGTTTATTGATGACATCTTGGTCTATTCAAGAGATGAAACCGATCATGCTTTGAACACCGAGATTAGTATTGCAAATTTTACGGGATAAGCAATTATATGCTAAGTTCATGAAGTGTGAGTTCGGTTAAAGAGGTTAGCTTCTTGGGTCATGTGGTATCTCAGATCGGGTATTCGAGTCGAATTCGAGCAAAATTTCAGCCATACTTAACTGGAAGCCTCCGAGAAATATTATTGAGGTTCGAGCTTTTTGGGACTTGCTAGGTTACTACCGATGGTTTGTAAAGGTTTCTCGATGATAGCCACACCCATGACGGCTACTTCAAAAGATGTTAAGTTCGAATGGACGGAAAATGTCGAAAAGTTTTGATCAACTGAAAACTTATTTGACGGAAGCTCCAATTTTAGTGCAGCCCGAATCAGGCAAAGAGTTTGTCATCTAAAGTGACGCCTCCCTACTTGGGTTAGGTTGCGTATTGATGCAAGAAGGTCGAGTTGTGGCCTACGCGTTGAGACAATTAAAAGCCAAACCATTATTGATTCATCAAATTCGTGAAGCTCAGAAAGTCGATGATGAATTGGTTGCAAAAAGGGCTGAGTGTGTTCCGAACAAGGAATCGGAGCTTCAAATTGATGATGATGATTGTTTGAGGTTCAGAAGTCGTTTGTGTGTTCCAAGGAATTCGGAACTCATTTCGATGATTCTAAACGAAGCCCATTGTAGCCGAATGTCAATTCACCCGGGGAGTACGAAGATGTACAACGATTTGAAACGTCAGTTTTGGTGGCATGGCATGAAACGAGACATCTCCAACTTTGTTTCGAGATGTTTAATATGTCAACAAGTGAAAGCGGAACATCAAGTGTCCTCAGGATTACTTCAGCCGATCAAGATACCCAAGTGGAAATGGTATCGAGTCACAATGGACTTTGTGTCCGAACTGCCATTGTCCGCAAGTAAGAAGGATGCGATTTGGGTTGTTGTTGATAGACCGACTAAGTCGGCTCACTTTATCCCCGTGTCGCGGATTTTTCAATGGATAAACTAGCTGAATTGTATGTTTCTCAAATTGTGAGATTACACGGGTACCTATTTCTATCGTGTTTGATAGAGATCCGAGATTCACCTCGCGATTTTGGAAGAAATTGCAAGAAGCTTTGGGTACCAAGCTGCATTTTAGCACCGCTTTTCATCCACAAACCGATGGTCAATCCGGCGGATAATTCAGATACTTGAGGATATGTTGAGATGTTGCATCCTCGAGTTCGATGGTTCATGGGAACGGTATTTACCTTTGGTTGAATTCGCCACAACAATAGTTTTCAGTCAAGTATTAAGATGGCACCTTACGAGGCTTTAGACGATTACGACAATGCCGTGACGCCATTGTTTTGGACCGAACTCGATGAAAGTAAAATTTTGGAGTGGACTTGATTAAAGATGCTGAATGGAAAGTAAAAGTAATCCGTGAAAGTCTAAAGACGTACCGCAGATCGTCGTAAATCGTGACGCGGATTTGAAACGAAAAGACATTGAGTATCGTGGGAGATAAAGTGTTTCTTAAAGTTTCGCTTTGGAAAAAGATACTCAGATTTGGCCGTAAAGGCAAATTGAGTCCGAGGTTCATCGGGCCATATGAAGTATCCGAACGAGTCGGTTCGATTTGCATATCGATTGATTTTGCCTCCGAACTTGAGAAGATTCACGACATCTTTCATGTTTCGATGCTTCGACGCTATAGATCTGATCCATCGCACATAATTAGCCCATCAGAGGTCGAAATTCAAGCCGATATGAGTTATGAAGAAGAACCGATTCATATCCTAGCTCGTGAAGTGAAGGAGTTGCGAAACAAAAGGGTTCCGCTAGTAAAAGTGTTATGGCTCAAACACGGGATGGAAGAAGCTACTTGGGAACCCGAGAACTCTATGAAAGAGCGTTACCCAAACCTATTTACCGGTAATATTTTTGGGGACGAAAATTTCTTAAGTGGGGGAGAGTTGTGACAGCCCAAAATTGACCCTATTCGGGAAGTGGTTTCGAGACCGCTAAACCGAGTCACCAAATGTTTGAACGTAATATTTATTGTCTAGAATATGTAATTATGAATGTGTGAAAATTTCAAGCTTCGATTTAGTCGATTGCATGTGAATTCAGTTAGTAGGACTTGTGTGACACTTTTGAAAAGTGATAGGCTAATCTATAAGGACCTAATAGTGCATGTAGTCAAAAGGGAGGACTTGCATGTCAAATTTCCCCCCCAAGTGCTAGTGGCCGGCCATGACAAAGAGTGATGGGCAAAAACATGTCATAAAACATGTTGTGACAATGGTGTATGTAAGAAAAAAATAAAATAATGAGCATGGGAATTGAATAAGGAAAGGGAAGAAAAAAAAAGAGAATGGTGTGAGTGTCCCCCCCCTTGCCGTGAGTTGAAGAAAAAGAAAAGAAAATTTTGTTCATCCTTTTTCCTTTCTTTGAGCTGAAAATTCTAAGGAAGAAGAAAGGAGTTCTTGCTCATGGTTGGTTTGGAAGAGGATTAGGAAGAGGTTTGGCCATCCTTGTATCTAGATTAAGCTCAAGAGCTTAGAGGACCACAATGGATAAGGGAAGGAAAAAGTGATCGAATAGCCGTCGAAATCGCTCGACCACGTCCGAGGTAAGTCTTCGAGTAATGATCCTACTTGAATTATATTGAAATGATTTGTCATGTTATGGCGGATAGCCGAATGTGCGTAGGGACTACGTCGTAAAGTCAATTGAAATCATGCTCTTTGTGTGTGGCTATTGAGCCGAAATTGGAAAGGTTTGATAAATGTTTTGTGTTTGAGCCTTAGTAACGAAAATGAAATATGGATGTGTCGTGATTATTGATATATGTGTGCGTGAGCAATTGAATGATACCGGGCTAAGCCCCAAGGCATTTATGCTAGTGATTATATCCGGGTTAAGACCAAGGCATTTGTGCGAAGGCTATATCCGGGTTAAGACCAAGGCATTTGTGCGAAGTTGTTATATCCGGCTAAGACCAAGGCATTTGTGCGAGTTGCTATACCGGGTTAAGACCAAAGGCAATTGTGCTTGTGGTTATATCCGCTAAATTCAAGAAACTTGGTTTGAAGGTGAGCGTTTTGTGCTGCAATAAATTCAACTAATACGCTCGAAAAACCCAAACGATAAGGTGTGTTTGCATGTGCATCGGAAAAGTCGATTCGTTTGAAACAAGATTCGCTCAATCGACTAACGAACTTTCGGCTCTTAGATAGGTTGATACCTTGTGTGTGTATATGTTGATGAAGTGTGAAGTAAGTATGATTATGAGAATGTGTATTAATAAAGTGATTCATTTAGCTATGTGAATGTAATACTTTAGTCAAAGCTGATTTCATTACTTGAGACTTACTAAGCATTAAAATGCTTACCCGTTGCTTTGGCTCTCTGTTTTATAGATTTCGCTCGTTAGCTATCGGATTCGGGATCGTCAAGTCAAGTCATCCACACTATCAAAGCCCTTTTGGTACTCTTTTAGTTGAACTCTGGATATGGCATGTATAGGACTACCCTTTTGCTGTTTTTCAAGCACGTTTTGTGATGTATGTGTGTACAGCCATGCGAAAATGGCTCGTAGAAGTGGAGTATGGCATTAGACCATTTGTGTTTATGTATATATATATATGGTTTCATGATGTGACTATGGACTGCAATGGAAGTGTTGGACAATGATCAGCCCTTGGAATGGCTAAATATGATCATATGTGGACCTATGTATGACAAAACTCTAGTTGGTCCATGGAAACCACGAAATAGGTAAAGTTACCTTGAAAACAGATGCTGACAGCAGCAGTGGTGTGGATGTGAAAAATCACTAAAAATAGCAGGAATGGAATTAAATAGTGAATAAATTATGTAAATTATCCTTGATGAATCTACTTTCATATGGAAGAAACGAAACGGTCATATGAGTTGTATGTTAAGAGATATTTAGGTATTCGTGAAACAGGGCCAGAATGGTTTCTGGATTCCCTGTTCCGACTTTGGAAATTCATTACAAATTAACCAGAGATAATTAGGAGTCATGCCATATATGTATAGATTCCTCTTTGAGTTTAGTTTCTAATGAAACAAACGGCATCAGTATTGAAGCCCTGTACAGGGAGATATTCAAGTTGTAACGCGCGAAGGTCAGTGTAGTCGACCCCTGTAACATGGGAGACTTTAACTAATAAACTGTACTAATTGGATCCACCAAAAATTCTAGAAAAAAATATGTAGATGGACATATGAGTCTAGTTTTAGGGAAAAATTACGAAACTGATTTTTTAGTTTTGAAACTCAAGATATGATTTTTAAGGCGACAGTGATGCAGTACCCAGCTTGTCTGGAAATTATTTTTATGGACTGTGAAAACAATTAAGTTAAGTCTGTGTGCACCTCGTGTTCGACTCCGGTAACGGACTCGGGTACGGGGTGTTACAATTTTATTGGTATCAGAGCTACGGTTTAGTCGATTCTAGGACTACCGTAATGCGTTTGGGTCTAGCTATACATGCCATTTTATGTGATTATTTGATAGTGTGGTGATTTCGGACATTTGCAAATGTGTTTATTTATAGTAATGGATCCCGATCCCGACCGAGCGGTAGCTGATGATCTTGAGAGTGTAGCGCCTACTCCGTACAAGGGACAGCGCCAAGGACTCTCAACCTAATGCTAGTAATCCAAATGATGAAGCTAGACAAGCTTTATAGCGTGATGAATGATTGGTTCAACCAATACATTCGAACTAATACTACTGCTCCACAACCTCCATTCCCAACAAACACAAACCCCAAGACCTACAATGCCTCCGTGAATCGACCAAATAAGGTCGAATAAGCCCCAGCTTGATGAATCCGAAAACATGGGGCTACTGAATTTAAAGTTACGGATAGCGACGATGCCGAGCAAGCTGAATTTTGGTTGGACAACACTATCCGGCACTCGATGAGCTATCTTGTACACCGATGAATGCCTAAAGTGTACTATCTCCTTGCTACGTGATTACGCCTACTATTGGTGGAGTACTCGACTCATCACAGTTGTGCCGAGAGCAAGTAACTTGGGAGTTTTTCCAAACCGAGTTTCGAAAAAGTATATCATCGAGAAAAATTACGAAACCGATTTTCGAGTTTTGAAACTCAAGATATGATTTTAAGGCGACAAAGGACGCAGACCCAAATTTTGTCCGGAAATTATTTTATGGATGTGAAAACAATTAAGTTAAGTCTGTAGCACCTCGTGTTCGACTCGAGAACGGACTCGATGCACGGGTGTTACTGTAAACAGTAAGCTCCAATTAGCTAAAAACAATAAGCTTTTATGGTTGATATAACAGTAAGCTCATTCAAGCTGCGGTGAGTCCGCAACGCATGCAGGATCTTGACCAAAACAATAACCCTAGTGACATGTCACTCGTATCCTACGAATTCATACAGTTCAAACGGGGCTCGGTAACTAACAGTCTATATCAATAAAACATTCATACTAAAATTATATCGAATAATCAATTATATACATACCTTTCAAATAATTACAAGTATTTAAAAGTTCGATTCTAATTATACGAACTTACCTCGTATAGCGTGGATAGCAAATATTTTCTTTTTCCCCAATCTAATTACGATCTCGGCTTATCTTGATCTATATATTATTAAATTCAGTACATCCAGTATTCAATCTATTCAATTTTGCCCATAATTCATATTTCGGCAAATTTACACATTTGCCTCAAAACTTTCACATATTTACAATTTAGTCCTAATCACATAAAATTGCAAATTCATGCAATTTAGTACCAGCCTATGCTTAGCCAAATTTACTATATATTACTAGCAACCCATATTTTCAATTTATTCACAATTCTACCCACATAATTTTACATTTTCACAATTTACTCCCTTTTTGACATTTTTGTCAAAAATCACTTAACAAAACTAGTTTAACTAACAACAACTAATCAAAATCCATCATCAACCATTAAATTACTCAAAAATTTAACAATGGTAATATATTAAATATTTAACAGTTTCAAAATCTAAGGTACGGGCTAGCTAGAATACAAAGTAACGATCTCAAAAATGTAAAAATCATTAAAAACCGAGCTAAAATGAACTTACAATTAAGCTCCAAAGTGACCGAATATTCAAAGCCCTAACAATGGCTTTCTTCTTCTCCAATTTTGGTTGAAAGAAAGAAAGATGGACACATTTTATGATTTTGTTTTTATTTATTATAACCTATTTCATAATTTACTAAATTACCCTTGGTTCAAAACATTAAAAGTCACATATTGTATGCCATAAATGTCCACTCACTAACATAATGGTCTAATTAAAACATAAGGACCTTAACTTTTAGGTTCTATAGCTATTTAATACCTTTGGCTAATAGAACATCCATTTTACACTTTATGCGATTTAGTCCTTTTTACCGAATTAAGCATTCAAACAGTAAAATTTCTTTACGAAACTTTCACAATAATTTTATCATACTGTAGAATTTAATAAAATAATAAATAAATATTATTACTTCATATTTGTAGTCCCGAAACCACTATTCTGATTTGACTTAAAAAATGGGTTATTACAACTCTCCCCCGTTAGGGATTTTCATCCCCGAAAATCTTACCAATGAATAGGTTAGGGTACTGTTTTCTCATAGCTTCCTGGGTTCCCACATAGCTTCTTCGATCCCGTGTTTATTCCAAAGAACCTTCACTAGGGTTATGCGTTTATTTCTCAATTCTTTAATTTCACGAGGTAAAATCCTGGTCGGTTCTTTGCTATACATCAAATTAGTCTGTATCTCAACATCTACCGAAGAATTTACATGTTATATCGATGTAGCATAGAAACATGAAAGACATTATGAATCTTTTCAAGTTCTAACGGTAAAGCTAATCGATATGCTACTGGCCCTATTCGTTCAATAATCTCATACGGCTCGATAAATCGTGGACTCAGCTTTCCTTTACAGCCGAACCGAAAAACCTTTTCCCACAGTAACACCTTTAAAAACACTTAGTCCCTGACTTGAAACTCAATTTCTTTACGTTTCAAATCTGTGTATGATTTCTATCGATCTGAAGCTACTTTTAAACTATCGCGAATCGTGTTCACTTTTTCTTCAGTTTCTCTGATCGGTTCAACCCCGTGAATCTTTCTCTCACTTAGTTCAGTCCAATATAGTGAAGTTCGACATTTGTGGCCATATAAAGCTTCATACGGTGCCATCATTATACTCATCTGAAAACTGTTGTTATACGCGAATTCTATCAACGGTAAGTATTTTTCCCAACTGCCTTCAAACTCTAAAATGCAACATCTCAACATGTCTTCGAGAATCTGAATAACTCTCTTGGTTTGACTGTCAGTCAAAGGATGAAAAGCAGTACTGAAATTCAATTTCGTACCTAGAGCTTCTTGCAATTTCTTCCAGAATCGCGTCGTAAATCTCGGATCTGTATCAAAAATAATAGATAATGGTACTCCATGCAATCAAACAATATTAGAAACGTACAATTCAGCTAATCTATCAACTGAGTAATCTATACATACTAGTACGAAGTGAGCAGATTTCGTTAGTCGGTCAACGACAAACCAGATAGCATCTTTCTTTTTCAGAGTTAGGGGTAATCCCGACACAAAATCCATTGTAACTCTATCCCATTTCCACTCGGGAATCATCATAGGTTGTAGTAAACCCAATGGTACTTGATGTTCAACTTTGACTTGCTGACAAATCAAACATTTAGAAACAAACTCTGAAATATCTCTTTTCATGCCTTGCCACCAGTAAAACTATTTCAAATCGTTGTACATTTTGGTGCTTCCCGGACGAACAGATAAGCAGCTATGGTGTGCTTCGTTTAAAATCTTCTGAATGAGTTCTGAATTTCTCAAAACACAAATTCTATTCTGAAACCTTAAAAAATCATCGGCTCCAATCTGGAATTCTGAATCAGGGATGTTCTCACATTGAATTCGTTTAACTTGCAATTCACGGTCATCTTTCTGAGCTTCACAGATTTGTTGAAGAAATACCGATTTAGTTTTTAATTCAGCTAAAATAGACCCATCAGCACAAATCATCAACTTGGTATTCATTGCTCACAATACAAACAAAGATTTTCGACTCAGGTATTAGCAACAACATTAGCTTTTCCTGGGTGATAATCAATCACAAATTCATAATCTTTCAATAACTCAAGCCATCATCGTTGTCGCAGATTCAAATCTTTTTGTGACATCAAATATTTTAAGCTTTTGTGATCCTATAAATGTGATATTTCTCACCGTATAAGTAATGTCGCCAAATCTTCAATGCGAACACAATTGCAACCAACTTTAAGTCATGCGTCGGATAATTCTTTTCATGCAGTTTCAATTGTCGAGAAGCATAAGCTATAACTTTTCCTTCTTGCATCAAAACACATCTCAGACCGTTTACTGAAACGTCGCAATAAATCACAAATTCTTTCCCTGATTCCAGTTGAACCAAAATCGGTGCTTCAATTGACAGTACTTTCAACTGCTCAAAACTCTACTGACATTTTTCCGACCAATCAAATTTCACATCTTTATGAAGCAATCGGGTCATCGGTGTCACAATCATCAAGAATCCATTCACAAATCTTTGGTAATAGCCCGCTAAAACCAGAAAACTATGGACTTCAGACACATTTCTCAGCGGTTTCCAATCAACAATAGTAGAAATCTTACTCGGATCAACTCTAATACCATCAGCTGAAACAATATGTCCCAAAAATCCAACCTCACGGAGCCAAAACTCACATTTACTGAATTTTGCAAATAATTGTTTATCACGTAGAGTTTGTAACACAATTCTCAAGTGCTCAATATGTTCAGATTCATCTCGCGAATAGATTAGAATGTCGTCAATGAATACAACAACAAATCTATCTAAATACGGTCTGAATATCCGGTTCATTAAGTCCATAAAAACTGCAGGAGCATTAGTTAATTTGAAAGGCATAACCAGGAATTCATAATGTCCGTACCTTGTTCTGAACGCGGTTTTCGGCACATCCAACTCTTTAACTCACAACTGATAATAACCCGATCTCAAATCAGTCTTTGAAAATACTATATCCCCTTTCAACTGATCAAATAAATCATCAATCAGCGGTAGAGGGTATTTGTTCTTTATAGTCACTTTATTTAGCTGTTTGTAGTTGATACACATTCTCATCGTGCCATCATTCATTTTCACAAACAATACCAGTGCACCTTAGTGTACATAACTCGGTCGTGCAAAACCTCTGTCTGTTAATTCTTGCAACTAAGCTTTCAACTCTTTTAATTCTGTTGGAGCCATTCTGTACGGAGCTATCGATATCAGTGTTGTTCCCGGTACTAATTCAATACCAAATTTGACTTCTCTGATCGATGGCAAGCCCGATAATTCTTCTGGATATACATCTGAAACCTCACAAACAACAGGTACAGATTCAATCTTTGATTCAGACACCTTAGTATCTAATACATATGGAAAATATGCATCGTAGCCCTTTTTCATATATTTCTGAGCTAACATTGATGATATCACAGTAGGTAATTCACTCGGATCATCAGACTCAACCAGAAGAATTTCACCGTTCTGACATTTCAATTCGATAGTCTTTCGTATACAATTCACAACTGCATCATGAATAGTTAGCCAGTCCATACCCAGAATTACATCAAACTTATCGAATGGTAAAAGCACCAAATTAGCCCAAAAACAGTAACCCCAAGTCATCAAAGGACAATTCTTACAAATTTTATCAGCTCAGACTTGCCTAAGGGGTTCAATACTTTAATTACAATCTTTGTAGACTCGACACGTAAACTCTTTTTAAATACTAAATTCATACAGATATATGAATAGGTTGATCCAGGATCTATCAATATAATTATATCAGTATCAAAAAGAGAAAAAGTACCGATGATAACATTTGACGATGATGCCTCCTCCCATACACGAATAGCATAAGCTCGGGCAAGTTCCCGTGCCTTAGATCTCACAGCAGAATCTCTCGTAGCACCTCAGTTACCACTCGTATTTCCAGTGTTTCGGGGTGGTCTACCACTAGTAGCCGTATTACTTACTTTCTTCAGTTGATCTCTTTCAACTGCAAACTTTTCTGGACAATCTTGGAGATGATGATCAAGAGATCCACATTTAAAACAAGCTCTGCTCACTAATCTACATAAACCATAGGGTCGCATATTGCAGTGTTTACATTTTGGTCCAGTATTGCTAACACTACCCACACTGGCGACAGATGTCATTTGAGGTTTAGAGCTAAAATGTCTCACATCTCTGTCACTAATTGAAATTCCTGCAGCAACAACAGAACAAGGATGATATTCTCAAGATTTCTTTGATGCTGATTGATGTGATTTGCCACAAATATCTTTCTAAAATCTCTAGGCTCAGAATCGGTTTTTCTTTTCTCTTTGCAAAGTTCTTCGGCTTTACAAGCTCTGTCAAACAGAACGACAAACTCTTTCAACTCAAGAATTCCAACTAATAGTCTGATTTCTTCATTCAATCCATCCTTGAACCTTTTACACATTATAACTTCAGAAGAAACACATTCACGAGCATATTTGTTAAGTCGTACAAACTCTCTTTCATATTCTATTACCGACATTTGGCCCTGTTTCAATTCAAAAAATTCTTTTCTTTTCTAATCAATGAACCTTTGGTAGATGTATTTCATTCTAAATTCAACTTGAAAGAACTCCCAACTAACTCTTTCTCGTGGAACTACAGATGTCAAGATATTCCACCATTGATACACAGTGTCTCTCAACAGTGATACAACACATTTTAAACATTCTTCAGGTGTGTATGACAGTTCATCAAATACCCGAATCATGTTCTCAATCCAAAACTTGACTCTCTCAGGGTCATCTGCCACAAATCTCTTTCTAAAATCTCTAGCCTCAGAATCGGTTTTTCTTTTCTCTTTGCAAAGTTCTTCGGCTTTACAAGCTCTGTCAAACAGAACGACAAACTCTTTCAACTCAAGAATTCCAACTAATAGTCTGATTTCTTCATTCAATCCATCCTTGAACCTTTTACACATTATAACTTCAGAAGAAACACATTCACGAGCATATTTGTTAAGTCGTACAAACTCTCTTTCATATTCTATTACCGACATTTGGCCCTGTTTCAATTCAAAAAATTCTTTTCTTCTCTAATCAATGAACCTTTGGTAGATGTATTTCATTCTAAATTCAACTTGAAAGAACTCCCAACTAACTCTTTCTCGTGGAACTACAGATGTCAAGATATTCCACCATTGATACACAGTGTCTCTCAACAGTGATACAACACATTTTAAACATTCTTCAGGTGTGTATGACAGTTCATCAAATACCCGAATCATGTTCTCAATCCAAAACTTGACTCTCTCAGGGTCATCGTTAATAGTGGCTCTAAATTCCTTAGCCCCGTGTTTCCGTATCTTATCAATAAGTGGCTTATTCAATCGCAAAGGATCCATACCTTGAGGAATTACAAGGATCAGTTGGGGAATAGGTGGGGGTAAAGGTTGCTGAACAGTCGGGTTCATACGATTGTACTATGTGAGCCACTCGTATATTATTTGAAAGAAGGCTTCTTTAGCCTCACCTCCATGACTACTAGACATGGGTCTAGATTTAGAAAGCGCTGTCCCTTGAGCGGGAGCTTGCACATTACCCTCTACATAATTTGCTACAGCTCATTGGAATCCATTACTATATAAAAACACATTTGAAAATGTCAAGAGTCTATCAAAGTTTTAGATATGGCATGTATATCTAGACTCACATACGTTACGTTACTCCTAGAATCAACTAAACTGTAGCTTTGATGCCAATAAATGTAACACCCATAACCCATATCTGTCACTGGAATAGGGTTATGATCGTGGTATGATGTGATATATGATACGTACAATAAGTTATAATTTATAATGGATCACTCTTAAAAACTATCATGACGACGGTAAGCGCACCTGTCATACAGTAGCATAGTTTTAGCAAGACTGGGTTGTCGAATCCTAAAGGAACTAAAAGTACTAGTATTAACTTTCTTATTATTATCTAACCTAAACAATTAAGGGTTTTGTTTATCTAAGCTAATTACTAAACTAAGGATGCACAGAAAGAAAATTGGAAAAAACTTTTGAGAAAACTGATTGATTAAGATAATACCCAAGCAAAAATTCACCTAGACTTCACTTGTTATTTGACTCTGAATCAGGTGATTTATTCATTTGACTTGATCCGTAGAAATCACTAATTTATATTATTATCTCTGTCGAGACTAACAATGTCTAACCCTAGGTTGATTAATTGAAATCTCTTTCTAATTAACTCCCTAGTGTTGCATTAACTCGTTCTGTGGATTCCCTTATTAGGTTTCACCCTAATTCAGCAAAATCTTGTCACCCTATCTCTAGGCGTGCAATCAACTCCACTTAATTATGTTAGATCTACTCTTAGACAGGGACTTTTTCTCCTTTAAATAAGCACATCAGTACTTAAATCAATATCCTGGAATATTAAAACAAGAAATATTCAAAATTAATAACAACTCAAATATTTATCATACAAATCAGATAATAATAACAAGATCTATCTTAGGTTTCATTCCCCTTAGGCATTTAGGGGATTTCGTTCATATTTATAAAATAGGACATCTCAAAAGAATAAAGATAACAAAACATAAAGAAAACCCAAAACTCCTGAAGGAAATTGAAGGGAGATCTTCAGTCTTGACGATGAATCCGGCTTCTGAGATAGATCAATTGGCTTTCCTTGAGTAATTCCTTGCCTCCTACTCCCTGTGTCTTCTAAGTGCCTCCTCAGGTGTTTAAATAGTCTTTAGAATGCCTAAAATCCCTTAAGAGTGGCCTTTTCCGAACAGAACTAAACTTGGGCCCGACAGGGACACGCCCGTGTGACACACCCGTGTGTGACTTCTTCAATCGTGTTCAAGGCTGTTACATAGGCACGGGCGTGTGGTCTACCCATGTAAGTCGTGCTTCGATTCTGCCAAATAGGCATGGCCGTGTGGCTTACCCGTTTGAGGAAGTCCAGGCCGTGTTGATTTCCCATGTTGGTCCATTTTCTCCGTTTTAGGCCCGTTTCACGCTCTTTTTACTCTCATATGCTTACCTAAGTATAAAACATGAAATTAAAGGATTAGGAGCATCGAATTCACCAAATCTAAGGATAATTCATCCAAAAATATGCTAAGCATGAGGTAAAAATATGTATAAATTACGGTTTATCAAATACCCCCACACTTAAGTCTTTGCTTGTCCTCAAGCAAAATCCTCAACTCACAATCAAAATAAATTCTTCTCAACTTATAATTCTCATCAATAGTCTCTCAAAATAATCCATAAGTAGTCACACATTGAAAATTCAACTCGAAGAACACCAAAGTTTCAAGCATTCTAAGTTGAGCATTTTATTACGAAAACATAGGTGTCTCCCCTCATCTAAGTAATCACTTTTGATTCAAAACATCACAGAGTTTTACATCCTCACTAAAGATTCACTCAAATCACTCGAGGTGTTTAAGGATAAGGAATTTAGCACTCAACAGTCAATATGAAAAGTTATTACCATAGGCTTGCGTGAAAATTAGATCTCCACCACTTTATATTGATGATACATCAATAAAAAAGGTCTTTTTGATGGTTGTAACATGGCTTTGGTTAGGGGGTGTGGGTACAAGCTGAAAAAAAAGGTTAGAATCAATATTGAATTGAAAAATTACCTAACTAGAAAAATACTACAACTTGATAAATTACATTTCTAATTAGAAAATCCTTGAATTGAGCTTTTCTTCATGGGATAAGGAATTTAAAAACTTAAGCTCAAAAATAAAGAATTACTACTAATATGTATGTATGTATTTTTTTTTTTTAAGAACAAGTCAAATAACATAGGCTAGCTATCAAAAACATAGCTAAGCAATTTATTCAAATCAAATCTCTACAAAATAGGGATCAAATTAAGGGATTTCAACAATAATGGGTTATGGGTTGATATTGAGGATAAATCAATGAATGGCTTGTTAGGCTCAAAGTGGTTTACTAAGGGTTAATTATGAGGGTAGGCTTTTATGGAGTAAATGGGTTAAATCGAAGTGCCTTTATCATCTTGACATATCAAATCAATGGTGTGGTCTTGACATGCATAATCAAGCAAGTTCTAGAATAACGATTCGATATTGACGCACTCAAAGCAACAATAAAAGTGAGCATGAAAGAAATAATATATGCTCTAAGGGCTCAAGATCTCACAAAAATTATGGCTTTATTATGTTAAACCTGTGAATTTCAACTCAAGATAATACCTAAACTTAGGGAAACAACCTAAAAAAATAATTAATTCTCAAAAAATCAACTTATCATGCTTGATTCTCTAATTCCTTTAAAGTTTAAACAGTCAATGCATAAATGCCTATGTTTTAATTCAAGACATATCAATAAAAATCATAAATTAATCAAAATTCATTCTAAGAATGATATGAGAAGATTATTTGAGAACAAGACAAAATTCAGGGCTTTTTCTGATAATGATGTAAATATCGCCCCCACACTTAAGATGTACATTGTCATCAATGTACAAAGATATATAATAGTGATATAAAGATAATATCAGAAGAGAGAGGGAGAGAAGTGAAACTTCCTGAATGTTGAATGGAATCCTTGAATTGGAGGTATGGAGAATAATCGACCAAGGCAATGATAAGAATGGAGGAGGATACCCTGGAGGTGGTAGAGGTAGGGTTCCACAACCACAGTGTCCAGCGAAGAGTTTATCTTGGTGGGGCAGGACATGGCAGTCGTGGAGAACCTTTTCCAGTGGAATTTCGAGTTCCTAAGTGATGATGAGCTTTGAAGCTCTTTATAACTATGATAACATCAAGAACCCTTTAGGAAATATAAAGAAGCATAATTACTCATAATGAAATAGCCAAAACTATAAATTGTTCAATAAAAATTATAAAACCTAAAAATGAAATAGTATTAAATGAAAATAAAATAAAAAGTACTTAAAGAAGATAAATAAAGATAAAAGTGAAAATAAAAATAAAAAATAAAAAGTCTTTAAACATCATCATCACCGGATAGTTCGCGAGGTGGTGGTGGCGATGAGATGTGAAGGTGCTAACAAATCTGATGTAGAGTAGCATCAATGTGATCAAAGCGTTGAAAACACGGCTGCTCAAATCGTGTAAAGCGCTCAGAGATGTCAGAGTATGAAGCAGCCGCATGAACTGGACGATGGATGGGTGGTGGCTAAGATGGTGGGTCCTCGTGCTGTGGAGGGACATTATTAGTAATGTCCTCTGGGTCCTCCTCCTCGGCAGACTGGACAAGGCGGTACTGAGGAGGGGAGGTTCCAAGTCATTTCTCGATTATCCTCATACGTAGCATACTCAAGATGCCCTGTGGGGACATTTGACCAATGAGGGTGAGAGAAGATGCTTGCGCCGAAGTGTTGAGGAGGCCAAAGTACCGTGCCAGGCGAGTCACATAAGGGCCGATGGATATGACTCCCTTCCTATGTCGCTCTATCTGATGGCGAAAGACGAGGGCAATGAAATAGGTAAGGTCGAAGACGTGCCCGTTCGCCATACTCCATAAAAAGTAGGCATTGTGAGTGTTGACGACATCGGTGCTCTCTCTCGACCCTGTCAGAGTGTGGGCCAATATGGCATGTAAGTACCTCAGGGATGGGGCGAGGGCCGATGCCTTGGAGCGACTAGGGTCGTAGGTGGCCGAGGCAGGGACGAGGGCGTTCCAGTACTTTGAAGGAGAGTAGTGAATGTGACGATGGAGGGTATCGAGTTCGTTGTCATCCATGAACTCCTCCTTGTATAGCCCCAGTGCAATTCCAAACTCGGGTACGCTCAACTGGTGAAACAAACCACCGAGGCAGAACTGGACCATTTCAGAATCATCAAACTCTGTCATAACTACTTGAAGATAAAAGGTCGAGCAGAGTTCGAGTGTGAGCTCGAGGTACGTTGGCTCGATGATTTCGAAAAAGAGCCCCCATAGGTCAGTCAGAAGGGTTCGGACCGCGTCAGCCAGTTGGATTTGTTCAAGTGTGCCCCAGTCAATGCAGCAGCTCATACCGAGGGGTCGAACCTGAAGTATCTGAAAAAGTTCCTTCTGGGGCCCTAAGGGAAACTGGTGAAAAGGGTGGCACACTTCAGCTAATACGCTTGTCGATGTGGCTCCGGGTCCCTTCCATTTTTTTGAAGCGGGGACGACGGTCTTCTTGCCACGTGAAGTTGACATGGTATACTTATAGGAAGACTAGTATTATAGCCTAATGAATAGAAAAGATAGAAAATCCTAACAAACTCGGAAAGGGATTATTAACATGTATTAAACTAACAAGTGCAAACTGAACTACTAACACTACCAATATTCAACCAATAGGAATCAAATTCAACTATAGAAATTGTATGGCAAATAGTAAAGTGATAGCATGACTAAATTAAAAATGAACTAGATGAAAGTAGCTAAGCATGGTTTAAAAATAAAACAAAGTAAATGAACCAATTCCTATAATAACCAATTAGTAGTAAAATGCATATAATAGGCTAAAAAATTAAGATTATTATGAGAGTAAGCATAAAAAGAGAGTAAAATGGAGTAAGCATAAAAAAGGAGTAAAATAGAAGAGAAAACCATTAGTGGAGAACTGATGGCCGGAGGAGGAATGGCACGGTGTTTGTGACAATCCTAATTTGACCCTAGTCGGAAAGTGGTTACGGAACCACAAAACCGAGTCACAAAAATAATTAACCGTTATATTCTATGCTTATTATATGTGAAAATGTATGTGTGAAAGTTTCATGCTTTGATTTTGTCATTTGTATGTGAAATTTATTAAATAGGACTTATATGAGACATTTTGAAATATGATAGGTTATTTTTGTAGAGGCCAAATAATTGATGGTGTAAATAAGTGGATTTGCATGTCAAATATCCCACTTTAGTTATAGTGGCCGGCCATAATAATGATGGTAAGTAAAATATGTGTTGTATAATAATATTATATGGTAATGGTTTAATTTATGAAATAAAAAAATTAAGTAAATTAAGAAAGGATAATAGAAAAACAAAAGAAAAACAAAATATTGGTTTCATCTTCTTCCTTAGTAGCCAAACTTTAAAGAAGAAAAAGGGATATTGCATTCGGCCATCTTAAGCTTAAAACAAGGTTAGTAATTCATGTTAGATTTTGAAATTTTAGCTTATTTTAAGTTAGTAACTAAGTTTCTTACTTAGCCCATGTTAAAATTTTGGATTTGGGTGGTGAATGGAGCATTCGGCCATGGTTGTTAATGAAGAGATTTGATTATTTTCTTTATGTTTTGGTGAATAAATGTTGATGAGAGAAGTTTGAACTAGTTAAAAATTTTTCATAGTATTTATATATGTAATAGCCAAACTTGGACTTGTTTAGTTACTTGAATAAATGTTTTGTAGTTAAATGCTAAAATGTGAGTATTGCCGTTTTAGATGATTTGAAAAGAATAGGGTAGATATTTGAATGTCTAAAGGTTCAGTATTGTACATGAATTCTAATGGTATGATTTTGAAATGTTGAATGAGCTATAGGAGTTCGAAAATGGTTTAATTTTCATGTTTAAATTCGGTTATATCCGATTATGGTTGGAGTTATTTTGATATGCATAGTATAATGTATGTATGATTTGTGTTTTGGTTGCATAACTATATTTGGTTAATGATATGAATATATTATAAATAGCTTTAAGTAAGCTTGATATATGGACAATGGATATATTTGGATTGAGATTATGCTTAAGTGAAATTATAGATATGTGATGAAATTGATTGGTGATATACATGTTTAAATAATATGAACGCAAAGAGTTGTGAAATAGTAAATTGTAGTAAATCTGCTTGGGACAGCAGCTGTAATGTGATTTTGGAAAATCACCATAAATTGTGAGAGTGGAGTTAGAAGCTGAATAAACTATGTAATTAAAGCTTAATGAGTCTAGTTTCAAATGAAATCAACGAGAACATATTTTGACTTCTGTACAATTAGAAATTTGATTCGTAGTAAAGGGTGGTCGATTAGTCAAACAAAGGAAACAGGGAAACTTTAAGAAAAATCTGGTATTGATTGGCCAAACTAAAAATTATGAAAATTTTATGGATAAAATATATATGAGTCTATTTTCAGGGAAATTTTACGGCAATTGATTTGAAATTTCGTAACTCCAGTTATAAATAATTTGGTGACTGTTTCTCAGGAAGATAGCTTATTGTGAATTTGTGATTATGTGGTAAACATTGATAAAAATTTGTTAATGACTTGCTTAATGTTTTCTTATAAACTTACTATGATCTATATGTGTGAAAGTCGAATATATATATTATATTTCTGAAGTAATGCTTGAATAGTCGAATAATGACTAGTTTAAAATTTTTGAATTTAAGCTCAAGAGCAAAAAGGGTCGAAGTTGGATAGGGGAAAAGAGAAAGTAATTGAGTAGCCTTAACCGTTCAAGTATATCCGAGGTAAGTTTTGAATAGTCACATTTAGTACGTAATTGATAATGTCTTGATATGTGTATGATAACTGTACTGCGATCTATTGAATCTATTTGAATATAGTTGATTGACAAATAATTTATGTTTAAGGCTTAAAGCCGAATAGACATTAGAAGTTAAGCTTGGAAAGTAAAATGGACATATATTCTTATGTATGTTATTGAGCCAAAAGGTATATGAATGGTGCCCATGTTATGCTATTATTCGAAGGGAATAAATGAACTATGATTGTGAGATGTTATGTGAATTGAATTTTCTTGTGAATAAGTATGCATGATATTCAGTGATGTTTATCCGAACTTAGGGTCCGCAGGCTATGTGCTGGAATTATATCCGGACTTAAGGTCCGCAGGCAATGTGCTGGAATTATAACCGGACTTAAGGTCCGCAGGCTACGTGCTGGAAATATGTCCGGGCTAAAGTCCCGCAGGCTTCGAACTGGTATTATACCGGGTTTAAATTTCCATAGGCTTGTGCTGGTAATTAGTTTCAAGTCCTAAGACTTGACAGGCTTAATGCCAATAAGTTAAGTAAGATTACGATATTGAATGTTCGCAGTAAACCATCGTCGAGTAAGTACTATACATTTAAGATGTTCAGTACGACATTTACTCATCGGTGAATTGATTTCAAGTGAATCATTAGCATCAAAGAAGAATATATATATATATAAATATGATTGATGGTTATATTTGCGAATATGGGAATGATTTAATCGGTCATGGTATATTTGTATATGAATTATATGTTAAAATTTCTTTATGTACTCATGTACATTCAGTCAATGACTTTGTGAATTATTAGTATTAAAGAATGATACTTAAGTGTGAATGATTGTTATATCTACGAGTGAAACAATGACCTATTCGGTCAAATGTTGTTAATATATGAGATTATTTGATTTAAATGCATCGTATGAACTTTAAGTAGAAGAAAAATGTGTGCTGAGAAATCTATGTATATGTTTATGTGTATTCGGCCATGAAGCAATTTGAATTGAGAATAAGTAATTTTAAATGAATGTTTCGATTTTCGATAAGTCTTTAATTGTTTGTGATGCTTAAAACTTACTAAGCTTTGAAAGCTTACTCGTTCTTTATTTCTCTGCTTTATAGATTGTTGATTTTGGCCATCGACTTGTGGGATCGCCAGCTTTATCACACTATCGATCTTTTTGGTACAGTTATATTTTGGACTCAATATGGCATGTATAGGTTAGGCTGATGATAACGATGTTTTGAAATTGTAAATATTTTGGGCTATACGAAAATGGCGTAGAACTTAAACATCAGTATGTATTTCAGTTCGATCTCTGTTTATGTTTATTGACAATGTGAATGAGATAATTAAATGTTTAGTTAGGTAATACCTCTTAGCCATAATCCAGCGATCGGATTCGGGTTAGGGGTGTTACAGTGGTGGTGTTGTGTTTGGGGACAGCCACAGGCGTGGTAGCGAGGTCATGTGACTCGTACAAGGATGGGAAGAGGGGGAAGAGGAAAGAGATGTGAGAAAAATTAAAGAGAAAGGAAAGCTAGGGTGGCCGGTCGGCGGTAGGGGAGGGGTTGCGACGGGTAGGGTTTAGAGTTTTTGGGAAAGGGGATGATGAATAATGAGGGGTTTATATAGATTTTGAGGCACATGGCCGTGGGGCACCCCCGTGTTCTTTGGGAGTGTTGATGCATACGGTCGTGTCACACGGTCGTGTTCTGCTTCGTTCGCTTCTCCCACGCCCTTGTATGGATGTCCACGCCCGTGTTATTTTGTTATTCTTGACCACGGGTAATGGGCACGGGCGTGTCGCACGCCCGTGTTGTTTTCTCAATTTCAACCATGGCCTCTGGACACGGGCGTGTCGCACGCCCGTGTTGTTTTGACAGATTCACCCACGGCCATGTTGCACGGTCATGGCAACTTATCGATTCTCGTGTTGTGGAAAAAATTATACCCTGTTTTCTCACGGTCGTTTCGCACGGTCGTGTTACCTTCCGTAGTATGGGCACGACCTAAGGCACGCCCGTGTGCCTGGCCGTGTGGTTCTGGAAAACCTATGTTTAGTGTCTCAGTTAGTGGATTTAAATGTTAAAAACTAAAATTTAAAGAAGTCAACACCATTAGTGCTCAGGTTGCCTCCCGAGAAGCGCTTATTTATAGTCTAGCTCGACTTACCTCTCTGTTGCATGGTTATGGTGGTGCTAGGAGTTTACACTCCTCATCTCTGCTATCAATTTCATCAAAATAAGGTTTTAGAGGAGTACTATTTACCTTGAACGTACCAAATTTGGGATGAATTACCTCGACTATGCCGTATAGGAAAATGCTAAGTACCGTAAGAGAGATTTCTCCATTAGGTTCAAAGGTGAAAATCCGAGGGTCTGGTGCATCTAATAGTACTTTTTCTCCAACCTTAAGTTGTTTTGGTGAAATATTGAGATCGTCATGGGGTGGCTTTGGTCTATCATGTGCTCTCGGTTTCTGTGTCTGCCATTCATCTAGTTCCTCGACCTATAGCCTTTGTCCTTCATAGATGGGTTCTTTGTTGTTATTTGAACAATGTTCATGTATGCTTTTTGAACGTATTTCCTTCAAGGAAGGTTGTACCACATGATCAGCATTAGTAGAATTTCGAGCTTGAAGAGTGATAGCTTCCTCACCCACACGGAGTTGGAGTTCACTTGTACTAACATCAATTTTAGTTCTAGCAGTTGCTAAAAAGGGCCTTCCTAAAATTAAAGGCATGTCACTATCCTTTTCGATGTCTAGAACAACAAAATCAACTGGGAATATGAATTTGTCAATTTTAATGAGTACATCTTTAATAATAACCCTAGGAAATCTAATCGTTTTTTCTACTAACTGAATCCTCATCCTAGTTTGTTTAGGTTTCCCAAGACCTAGTTGTTTAAACATTATATAAGGAATGACATTGATACTAGCCCCTAAATCAGCCAAAGCATTATTAACATCTAAGCTACCAATTACACAAGGAATCGTAAAACTCCCTGGATCTTTTAATTTGTTGGCCAGCTTATTCTGTAGTATGGCTGAGCAAACTGTATTTTACTCCACATGCGATGCCTCATCCAACTTCCGCTTATTTGTTAAAAGCTCTTTTAAGAATTTGGTTGCGTTTGACATCTATGAAAGAGCTTCAATGAACGGTAAGTTGATATGTAATTTTTTAAATAATTTAAGGAATTTATCGAATTGTTCGTCTGTGCGGTCTTTCCTTGTCACATTGGGGTATGGCACACGAGGTCTGTACTCTTTACTTACCGGTGTTTGTTCACTGTGGTCTACCTCACCTTTGCTTTTACTTACCACAATTCCTTGTCTCGGTTCTAGTTCAGGTTCGACTAACCCTTCCTTATCTTGAATGGTAATTGCATTGAGTTGTTCCCTTGGGTTAGATCCAGTGTTACTCGGCAAGCTACCTTGTGGTCATTCAGAAATCAATTTGACGAGTTGGCCTATCTGAGTTTCGAGCCCTTAGATCGACGCTTGTTGATTCTTAACTGTTGTTTCAATATTCTAAAAGTGAGTTTCTAACACCTAGATAAACTTTGTTAGCATCTTCTCAAGGTTCGGCTTCTTTTCCTGTTGGTAAGGTGGTTGTTGAAGACCCGGAGGATGTTGTGGGCTTTGATTCCCTTGACCACCCCACGAAAAGTTGGGATGGTTCCTCCAACCTGTATTATATGTTTTACTATATGGGTTATTTTGAGATCTAGCATTATTACCCATATATTGATCTTGTTCCTCCTCGGTGCTAGGGTTGATGGGTTGATATTCTGTGTATGCTCCTCCTCTATTTGAATCACACATCTTCACTAGATGTACCTGAGTAGAACCACACAAACCGTCAATCTTTTTATTTAAGAGTTCTACCTGGTTAGATAACATAGTAACCGTATCGAAGTTGAAAACACCGACTACTTTCGTCAGCTTTGTTCTCATGACTTGCCTTTGATAGTTATTCAGTGATATCTCTTCAATAAATTTGTAAGCCACTTCATGTGTTTTGTTATTGATAGTCCCCCCAATAGTTGCGTCAATCATCTGTCTAGTCGAAGGATTCAAGCCATTGTGAAATGTTTGAACCTGCAACCGTAAGGGTAGCCCATGGTGAAGGCATCTTCTCAAGAGGCCCTTATATCTCTCCCATGCAACATAAAGTGTCTCTAGATCCATCTGCATAAAAGAAGAGATATCATTCCTAAATTTAGCCGTTTTAGCCGGGAAAAATATTTAAGTAAAAATTTTTAGGTCATTTGTTCCCAAGTAGTGATTGACCCTCGTGGTAACGAGTTCAGCCACTGTTTTGTTTTGTTCCTCAACGAAAAGGGAAACAACCGAAGGTGAATGGCATCATCAGAAACGCCATTGATTTTAAAAGTGTCGCAAAACTCTAGGAAATTCGCCAAATGAGCGTTTGGGTCCTCATCCTGCAAACCATCAAACTGAACAAACTGTTGGATCATTTGAATTGTGTTAGGTTTCAGTTCAAAATTATTTGCAACAATAGCAGGCCTAACTATACTTGACTCAGTTCCTGTTAAAGTAGATTTAGCATAATCATAAATAGTGCGTGGAGCAGGATTCTGATTTACTGGGTCAGCAGCAATTGCAGGAGGTAGCGATTTTTCCTGATTTTCAGCCATCTTCTCGGTTGTGGTGTGAATGTTGTTCTCTTGCTCTTCCTCTGTGTATCTTAGGCTTCCCCTTATTTCTCTTCGGCTTCTGCGAGCTGTGCGATCAATCTCACTATAAAAAAGTAATGGTCCCGACGGGTTTCTTCTAGTCATGCACTATAAAAACCTACTAGAAGCAAATAAACGAAAAATTAGAAAAGAAAAAATTTAAATTGCAATAAAAATAAAATGGCTAAAGTAATAAAAATCGAGTGTTCCTAATATCTTAATTCCCCGACAACGCGCCAAAAACTTGATCATGATATGATGTGATATATGATACGAACAATAAGTTTTATAATTTATAATGGATCGCTCTTGAAATCTAACTATCATGACGAAGGCAAGCGCACCTGTCGAACAGTAGTATAGTTTTAGCAAGACCGGATTGTCGAATCCCAAAGGAACTAAAAGTACTAGTATTAACTTCCTTTTTATTATATAACCTAAACAATTAAGGGTTTTGTTTATCTAAACTAGTTGCTAAACTAAGGATGCACAGAAAGAAAATTGGGAAAAACTTTTGAGAAAACTGATTGATTAAGATAATACCTAACGAAAAATTCACCTAGACTTCACTTGTTATTTGACTCTGAATCAGGTGATTTATTCATTTGACTTGATCCGTAGAAATCCCCAATTTATATTATTATCTCTCTCGAGACTAACAACGTCTAACCCTAGGTTGATTAATTGAAATCTCTTTCTAATTAACTCCCTAGTGTTGCATTAACTCGATCTGTGGATTCCCTTATTAGGTTTCACCCTAATCCGGCAAAATCTTGTCACCCTATCTCTAGGCGTGCAATCAACTCCACTTAATTATGTTAGATCTACTCTTAGAGAGGGACTTTTTCTCCTCTGAATAAGCATATCAGTACTTGAATCAATATCCTGATTAAAACAAGAAATATTCATAATTACGAACAACTCAAATATTTATCATACAATTCAGATAATAATAACAAGATCCGTCTTAGGTTTCATTCCCCTTAGGTATTTAGGGGATTTAGTTCATATTTATAAAAGAAGACAACTCAAAAGAATAAAGGTAACAAAACATAAAGAAAACCCAAAACTCCTGAAGGAAATTGAAGGGAGATCTTCAATCTTGACGATGAATCCAGCTTCTGAGATGGTTCAATTGGCTTTCCTTGAGTAATTCCTTGCCTCCTACTCCCTGTGTCTTCTAAGTGTCTCCTCAGGTGTTTAAATAGGCTTTAGAATGCCTAAAATCCCTCAAGAGTGGCCTTTTCCGAATAGAACTAAACTTGGGCTTGACAGGGACACGCCCTTGTGACACACCCGTGTGCGACTTCTTCAATCGTGTTCAAGGCTGTTACATAGGTATGGGCGTGTGGCCTACCCGTGTAAGTCGTGCTTCGATTCTGCCAAATAGGCACGGCTGTGCGGCTTACCCGTGTGAGGAAGTCCATGCCGTGTTGATTTCCCATGTTGGTCCATTTTCTCCGTTTTAAGCCCGTTTCATGCTCTTTTTACTCTCCTATGCTCACCTAAGTATAAAACATGAAATTAAAGGATTAGGAGCATCAAATTCACCAAATCTAAGGATAATTCATCCAAAAATATGCTAAGCATGAGGTAAAAATATGTATAAATTACGGTTTATCAGGTTACGAGGTATTACCGATCATTACACATCACTTAATATACATATCTAATACATTCATACATTCATACATTCATACTCAAATACTATTTAACACAATCATCTTGTCCCTTTATAAGGCCTACGAACCCTTAAACATGCTTTAGATGTGGTTCGGGACTAAACCAATAGAATATAAAAATTTTGGAAACTTAGAAAAAATTTCAAACATATAGGGACCACACGCCCATGTGAACAGGCTGTATGCCTCACACAGTTAGAAGACATGCTCGTGTTTTGGGCCATGTGGAAACAAGGCATACATACTCACTTGCAACACATGGTCGAAGACACTCCCGTGTGCCAGGACACATGAAACCTGGAGAGTATATTGACTTATGCAGCACGGCCAAGTCACACGCCCCTGTGCTAGACCGTGTGCCAATTAGAGGACATACTGACTTGTACCACACAGCTGGTCACACGCTCGTGTGTGAGACCGTGCGGAGCGTACTGGCTTCATTTTAGTATCAACACCAGGGGACACACAGCCGTGTAACATGACCATGTGTCTCACACGGCTGAGACACACGCCCGTGTCTCAGCCCGTGTAGGCAAAAGTAAGCTAATTACAAAGCCATTTTTGCCACCCTATTTTCACCTACATGCACAAGCATATATTGTAACATTTCATAACCCAATAGGCAGCCATTCCAAAACATTCCATACTCAAATTATACCAATTCATCATAGTATTCAAATAATAAACTAATATCATACACTTTCCATTCATAAGCTTACCACATAATAAGACATATTTGCAAAATCCCATTCCATATAATGCTTACCAAAGCATACCAGAACATAATATCAAGTTTAGCCAAATCACATGGCTTAGACTTATCACCACATGAACCAAAATCACCATCTCAAGTGAACATAACTATCATCTTTATAACTAGCCTATACATGCCATATTTACATATATCCACAAGTTCAAAAGTACCAAACGGCAACTGGATAGTGTGATGCGTAACTCCGACTTGTCCAAAATGAGCGAGCTATCGAACCTCTATAAAACATGTGAAAAGAAACAGAGTAAGCTTTCTAGCTTAGTAAGCCCGTATAGTTCAGAATTAAACTTACCATTTATACAATTAAGGCAATAAATAAAGTATACTCAGCTCAATTTCCAATTGCCTAAACACAAACATTCATCAACAAGTTAGTCATATAAGTACATGTAACCATCCATTATTGAAATTCAATACCCAATTTATTGCATTATACCAAATTTATACATCATGTACAACATTAGTAACATTTCATTCTCAATCATGTAAACAATAATCTATTTGCAAACAGTAGCTCATCCATATAAACAGTATTTATCCATATAAACAGTATTTATGCTCGTTAAACCTATTAGAATTTCGAATGATACTTGGCTGATGTACAGTACATCTACTATTTGTCAATTCCTTATCATTTTCCGCTCTTTGAGCTATGAACAGTCAGCTTCTCCTAAGCTGAAGGATAGTAAGCTCTATTGAGCTGAAACGGTAAGCTCTAACGAGCTGAAATAGTAAGCTCCAATAAGCTAAAAATAGTAAGCTCTTACAAGATGATATATCGGTACGCTCATTCGAGCTGCAGTGAGTCCACAACACATGCAGGATCTCGACCAAAACGGTAACCCTAGTGACATGTCACTCGTATCCTACGAATTCATACAGTTCAAATGGGGCTCAGTAACTAACAATCTATATCAATAAAGCATTCATATTACAATTAAATCAGATAATCAATTATATACATACCTTTCAAATAATTACAAGTATTTAAAAGTTCGATTCCAATTATACAAACTTACCTCGTATAGCTCGGATAGCAAATATCGGTTATTCGTCCACTTTTCTTTTTCCTCGACCTAATTCTGATCTCAGCTTATCTTGATCTATATATTATTAAATCCAGTACATTCAGTATTCAATCTATTCAATTTACCCCATAATTCATATTTTGGAAAATTAAATCCAGTACATTCAGTATTCAATCTATTCAATTTACCCCATAATTCATATTTTGGAAAATTTACACATTTGCCCCTAAACTTTCACATATTTACAATTTTATCCTTATCACATAAAATTGCAAATTCATGCAATTTAGTACCAACCCATGCTTAGCTGAATTTACTTCATATTACTAGCAGCCCATATTTGCAATTTATTCACACTTCTACCCACATAATTTTACATTTTCACAATTTAATCCCTTTTTGATATTTTTTGTCAAAAATCACTTAACAAAACTAGTTTAACTAACAACAACTAATCAAAATCCATCATCAACCATTAAATTACTCAAACATTCAACAATGGCAACATGTTAAATATTTAACAGATTCAAAATCTAAGGTACGGGCTAGCTAGAATACAAAGCAACAATCTCAAAAATGTAAAAATCATTAAAAATCGAGCTAAAATGAACTTACAATTAAGCTCCAAAGTGACCGACTATTCAAAACCCTAACAATGGCTTTCTTCTTCTCCAATTTTAGTTGAAAGAAAGAAAGATGGACACATTTTATGATTTTGTTTTTATTTATTATAACTTATTTCATAATTTACTAAATTACCCTTGGTTCAAAACATTAAAATTCACATGTTTTATATCCATAAATGTCCACTCACCAACATAATGGTCTAATTACAACATAAGGACCTTAAATTTTGGGTTCTATAGCTATTTAATACCTTTAGCTAATAGAACTACATTTTACACTTTACGCAATTTAGTCCTTTTTACCGAATTAAGCATTCAAACAGTAAAATTTCTTTATGAAACTTTCACACAATAATTTTATCATGTTGTAGACTTTAATAAATTAATAAAATAAATATTTTGACTTTGGATTTGTGGTCCTGAAGCCACTGTTCTGATTTGACTCAAAAACGAGCTGTTATACCCCACACAATGCCCGAAGCTTCACACATCACGGTTTGCTCCCAGCAAATCTAGATGGCAGAATCAAAATGGAAGTCCAATATCCTTTTACCCTATTCCTCCATCCTTTCCTCCATTGGTTGTCCTATACCTTAATGCTCGAACATAGCAGTGTCCCCTCTACAAGGCCCAGAGCTTTACAAATCACGGTTTGCATATAGCAAAACTATATGGCAGTATCTAACAAAATCACCCCTTTCTCATATTGCTAACTTTGTCCAACTCCTTGATATTTCCCTTTTTTTACATTTTATAACACCCAAATGCATGCATATGATCATGTAAGTAAGGTAAAGTGGAACACTCTAACTTTTGTATGTATCATTACAACCATTCAACCCAAATTCATGTTGTTCAACAATAACCCAGATATGTGGTGAAGAACTCACCTGGTGTTCCTTCGCCTTATCAGCTTAGCCTTTCCAAACACCAGAGTTTCTATTCTCCTAGCAGTAGGTCCTCAGATTTTCTACTTCTCCAACCAATTCCTCATGATCATCGCCCCATGTAGAGCTTTAAATGACCATTTCTTCCTCAAAGCAACCAATAAAATGAATAAGAGGAGAGAATGAAACAAAATTCAGAGGAATCCCCCTAGTGGTTCACTTCTCAACCTTTTATAGCCCCTCACGCACGACCTTCAACCGTTTAGAGACAATCCATTGACAATAATATTGTCCCCCACTAAAGGATAGATTGGTTCTAATCCAACCGAATCAGATTGGTTCTCAACCCTACCCAATTTTAGTTACTATATTTTTCTTATTTTTCAGTAGAGGTCGTTAGCTTATGGTCTCTTTCAACTTAACTCCTCAAACTTGCGAACTATGCCCTTCCTTTACTAACATCCTTTCTTTCATCCCTACTCCAAGCTAGATTTCTTGTTCCCACCATTTACTTATAAAATGGTCCTCTGACTTACCCTCCTAAAGGCCTTTCTTATTATGTCCACCTTGGTGAATACTTCACATCAAGATAGCTCTCGGTGGATTCCTTTTTCTTTTCATAGTCTTGAAGAACTTATTGACATTTTAGCCGTTGGATTATCTAACGAGAACCTGTGCCATTCTATCAAGACTAAGTCCGACTTGGGTTAATTGGTGATTAGATTACCTCTTTGTAACCCGCCTTACTAGCGTCACCTTACTCTTATACGTAACACGCTCATCGACCAGTGACCATTTTGGTTTGCTGTACGCAGTTGATTGTCATCTGATTTCAGGATTTCTCTTACACGTTGTTTCCCTCCAAAATTAAACATTTGACTGATACATCTTCAATAGTTTCCTTTTAAGGAGGAATTGTTTTGATAGAAATTTCTATAATCCAGCATACCTTTTTTAGTCAATAAGTTCCAACTAACTCCTGATTTCCTTATAGATTAGCCAACATAATTTGTGTTCAATCTCTAGCTTACAGGGTTTCTCTAAACACCCTATAATGGATCCTTATTTGTAATTCTCGGTTAAACTTTCTCTTATCCACTTGTACACTATGCTCCACGAATACGTCGTCTCCCGTGACTATTTATTAACAGGTTACTACTATTCGAGCAGTCTTTTCCTATTAATATGCTTCACATTCATTGGTGAATTACTTTGAATCGTTGGCTACTATTGCGTGTCCATACTTTCATTTTCCTTCAAACCCTGTTTCTTTGTTTGCATATTTTCCCATGATTATCGTTCTAATTGACAACCCATTTTTATTGTCCTAGCAAACTATCCTGTGTTTACTATCCCAACGGATTACCTTGTGTTTAATGTCCCAATGGAATCTCTCTATGTTGCCATAGCTGAGATATGGTCTTACATAATATATCCCATTTATAATGTCCTGGCATACTTCATTGGGTACCTTAGTCGAGCTATGGTCTTACACTTCACAATACTCATATTTACTTTCTCAGCAGACTACACTAGATGTCATAGCCCAACTATAGTCTTGCACCTTAAACCTCTTGGAGGTGTTGCCCCTTAAAGCCAGCTGACCTCTATCGCAGTGATACCCTATAGAACCTAAGTACAATCAATATTCTTATTTCTACCTTGATGCTCAAACACAGAAGTGCCCCTCCCCTCGGCGAGGCTCGGAGCTTTGCACATAACAGTTTGCTCCTAGCAATCATGGATGGCAAAATCATAACGAAATTCCAATATCCTTTTTCCCTATTACTCCTCCTATTACTCCATTCGTCGTCCTATGCATTGATGTTTGAACACCACAGTATCCCCTCCATAAGGCCCGAAGCTTCGTACATCACAATTTGCATATAGCAAAATCATATGGTGGTATATAACAAAATCACCCATTTATCCCATTTCTAACTTCTTCTAACCCTTTGATAGTTCCCTTTTTTTTACATTTTATAACACCCAAATGTGTGCATATGATCATGTAAGAAAGGTAACGTGGAACACGCCAACTTATGTACGTATCATCGCAACCGTTCAACCCAAATTCATGTTTTTCAACAATAACACAGATTTGTGGTGTAGAACTCACCTGATGCTTCTTCGCCTTATCAGTTTAGCCTTTCTAAACACCAGAGTTTCTACTCTCCTAGCAGCTAGCCCTCAGATTTTCTACTTCTCTAACCAATTCCTCACAATCATTGTCCCATGTAGAGCTTTCAATAACCATTTCATCCTTAGAACAACTAATCAAAATGAATGAGAAGAGAGAATGAAACAAAATTGAGAGGAATCCCCCTAATGATTCACTTCTCAGCCTTTTATAGCCCCTCACACACGACCTTCAACTATTTAGAGACAATTCGTTGACAGTCATTTTGTCCCCCACTAAGGGATCGGTTGGATCTAATCCAATCGAACCAAACTTGGTTATCAACCTTGTCAAATTTCAGTTACTATCTTTTCCTTATTTTTCTGTTGAGACCGTTAGCTTACGATCTCTTTCAATTTAACCCCTAAATGTTCCTAATTTTGAAGTTTAAAAGAAACTGAGTGTGACAGTTATTTATAGCTAATATTTGTAGTTTTAATGTATTATGACCTAATTAGGCAATTACAAGCTGCTTAACAAGTTAAAGGAGGTTGGGTGGACAATAACACCCTTGCAAAATTATTGGGTCAGTCAAACCAGTGTCACAACACCCTATAGTTGGTGTCGCACCTTTGTTGGCAGAATGCTTGGCCCTTGGGATTCAGGATGAATGTCGTGACCTTGCCTTTTTTATGTCGTGACTTTGCCTCCAGTAGCTTGCCTTGTGGATTTGAGTTGGAAAATTGGCTAAGTGTTGAGGCTTGCTTCAATGTCGCAACTTCATCATTGAATGTTGTGACATCTATGGCAGTCACTGACTATTCGGCTTAGGTTGTTGTCCTGCACACTCAATCAACTCTTTAGTTCTACTTTAGACCCGAATTGGTCTAAAAGGTCATAAAACAACATAAAACTCAAATTATTCAATCTAAACATAAAATTATAAAAGACATAATTCTTGTGTAATATCCTGATTTTGGGCCTAGTTGGAATAGTGGTTTCGTGACCACAAAATCTGAGATAGAAATAATTATTTTATGATTATTTTAAGGTCTATGATATGATTGCATGACTGTGTGAAAATTTTGTGAAGAAATTTTATGCATAAAGTGCTTAAATTGAAATTAGGGACTAAATCGAATAATTTGTAAAACTTGCATTCTAGAAGTTTCTTGTGACAGCCCAAAATTGACCCTAGTCGGGAAATGGTTTCGAGACCGCTAAACCGAGTCACCGAAATGTTTGAACGTAGTATTTATTGTCTAAAATATGTGATTATGAATGTGTGAAAGTTTTAAGTTTCGATTTAGTAAATTTCATGTGAATTTAGTCAATAGGACTTGTGTGACACTTTTGAAATGTGATAGGCTAATCTATAAGGATCTAATAGTGCATGTAATCAAAAAGGAGGGCTTGCATGTCAAATTTCCCTAAATCCAAGCCTTGTGGCCGGCCATGACAAAGAAATATGGGCAAAACATGTCATAGACATGTTTTGTTGGTGCATCATGGGAGGAAAAAAAAATAAAATAAAATAAGAAAAAGATGAAAAAAAAAAGGGATTATGATGAAAACAAAGAAAAAAAATGTTCATCCTTTTTTCATCTCTTTTGGCCGAAATTCTCTAAGGAAGGAGGAAGGAGTTTTTGCTTCATGTTTGGTTTGGAAGAGGATTAGGAGGAGATTTGGCCATACTTGCATCTAGATTAAGGTATGTTTGAGGTTGTGCCATGAGATTCATGCATATTCTTAGTTGCTAGCTTGAGTTCTAATTAGTCCATGGTTCAAAACTTTGCTATATCATGGGGATGATATTCGGCCAAGGTAGATTTTGTGTTAATGCCATTGCATGCTAAATATGAAGCTTATTAATGATACATGTGATGGTGGATTGATGACTCTTGGATTTTCTTTTTAGCATTTTTGAGTAAGACATTAAGTTTTGGAATTGATGGAATGGAGAGTATGCTTAAGTTGTGTTATGAACAACTATGTGTTAAATCGAGGGTTGCTAAGCTAGCTATTAAGGTGAAGTGCAATGTTAGTGATTGATTAATAGTGTATATACATGTATGCATATTCGCCATCAAATTAAGAGCATAGGTGATGATGAGTCTATGCTTTGTACATTCGCCATATATATATATATATATGCATGTGTGATTGGATTATTGATAGTAGGGCTATAGCATATGGTTATGAGCCGAATAGCTAAGAGCATGAGGTAGCAAGATAAAAAATTTTACCATGCCGTTCGTATGTCATAAAATCATTAAAATGTGAATATCAATATGTGTAGCAAAGCGGTTGAATGAGTTAATTTATTTGTTTAAGCTCAAGATCCTAAAGGAGAGCGTCCAACAAGGGAAATCGAAGGTCGCCGAGTAGCCGACTTGGAATTATTTTACACCACACAAGGTAGGTTACTAAGCATATATTTTGTATTGATTTAAATAGACATAATGTCTATGTAATTATGCCGAAAGGAATGATAAATTTATATACATGTATGTATGTGGTGATGAAAGTATTGAATGAAAAGAAAAGAGGTGAGATGCATCGAGTTGTTGATTTCGGCACTAAGTGTGCGGGTATAAACATTTGTGATCATGAGAATGGCACTAAGTGTGCGGGTTTAAAATTTGTATAGCACTAAGTGTGCGAGTTTGATCATATAGCACTAAGTGTGCGAGTTGATTATATAGCACTAAGTGTGCGGACTCACTATATGCTTTTGAATCACTATTGACACTGAGTGTGCGACATTATTGAGTTGATCACGGACAGTGGATCGGGTAAGTACCTTGAGTTCATGGCTAATAGGCGCTATGTTTATATTTGGATTTGAGCTTGGTAAGTTTTGAACCTATGTGACAATTCAAATTGAAGTCACGTACATAAGAATTATCGTGGAATAAGTGAAAGGTCATGTAGATGTATGATTGTAACGAAAACAAAATGGTGTATAAAAATGCCTCAAATATTCTATTGATTAGTATATGGAATGTGAATGTGTAACTTGGTATGAGATTTGTGACATCCCTAATTTGACCCTAGTCGGGAAGTGGTGTCGGGACCATTAAACCGAGTCTTATAAGTAATTAAAAGTTATATTCTATGTTTATGATGTTAGCAAATGCATGTGTGAAAGTTGCATGCATTAATTTGATCATTTCTATGTGAATTTATTAAGATGGACTTATATGAAACATTGTTGAAAGGTGATAGGCCAATCTTCAATGGTCTAATAGTATATGCATGCAAAAGAATGGTTTTGCATGTCAATTTACCCAAAGAGAAGGAAGTGGCCGGCCATGGTGATGAAGATGGGCAAAAGAAAACATGTCTTAAACATGTTTTGCTAGTGGTGGATGTTAGAAATAATAAAATAAGAGCATGGGTAAAGAAATGAAAAAAAATGAGTGTGGATGCTTTCCCCCCTTGTGCCGTACATGAGAGAAACAAAAACAAAGAAAAAAAAATTTTTGTTCATCTATTTTCACTCTCCTTTTGGCCGAAAATACTAAGGATAAGGAAGGAGTTTTGCTTCATACTTGGTTTGGAAGAGGATTAGGAAGAGGTTGGCTATACTTGCATCAAGAGTAAGGTATGTTTGAGGTTGTGCCATGAGATTCATGCATGTTTTTGGTTGCTAGATTGATGTTCTTGTTAGCCTATGGTTCAAATCTTTGTTATGTCATGGGAATGAAATTCGGCCCAAGTGAATATGGTGATAAAGCCATTGCATGCTAAGTGTGAAGCTTGATAATGATGCATGCAAAGATGGATTGTCTACTCTTGAAATTTCTTTGTAGCCATCTTGAGTAAGACTTTGAGTTTTCTTTTTTGTTTAACCATGATTGAAGTTGAAAGGGCATGATTGTGATGTATTCGGCCATGATGCATTCATGAGCATGGTTCATGCTTCTTGCATGATAGTTAAAATTTGTGTTTTGGATGGCTATGGGCACCTTGAAATTCGGCCATGCACATATATGTATATATATGTTTGCACATGATGTTTTGGTTATGAAGTAAGTGATGAATATGTTGTTTAAAGAAGAAAATGTTGAAGAATGTTTGTGAAATTACAAGTATAATCGGCCATATGAGTGCTTGATGCTATATTATAAGTATTGAGCCACAATATGTAAAACATTAACTAGTAAAGTGCATGCTGTTTTTTTTGTGTGGTATTAAGTGGATAATTGGCCTCAAATTGGACATGTATATTCGGCCTTAGGTAGCCTATTGATGGCCTTAGCTTTTCCTTGATGCTTGAATGAGTTGTATTGAATTGCTTGATGTAGTATAAAATGTGCATGACCATTGTGTATTCAAGCTAAAGGGTGGCCATATGACCATTTAAACTCCTTGTCATATTCGCCATAAGCTAGCATAATGAGGTTTTAATAAATTAAATTTGTTTGAATTAGCTCAAGAGCTTAGAGGGCCACAATTGGACAAGGGAAGGAAAAGTGATCGAATAGCCGTAAAAGCCGTTCGACAACATCCGAGGTAAGTCCTCAAGAAGTGACCCTACTTGAATTATGCGAAATGAAATATGGATGTGTAATGATTATCGATTTATGTGTGTATGAGTATTTGAATGATACCCGGCTAAGTCCCGGGCGATTATGCTAGTGATTACCTTTGTGTTTGAGCCTTAGTAACGAAAATGAAACATGAATGTCTAATGATTATTGATGTATGTGTGCATGAGCAATTGAATGATATCCGGCTAAGTCCCAAGACATTTATGCTGGAAATTATATCCGGTTAGGACCAAGGCAATTGTGCTAGCGGCTACATCCGGCTAAGACCAAGGCATTCGTGCAAGTCGTTCTATCCGGCTAAGACCAAGGCATTCGTGCACGTGGTTATATCCGGTTGTATTCAAGAAGCTTGGGCTGGAGGTGAGTGTTGGTTGCTGTAATAAATTCAATTAGTACGCTCGAAAAGCCCAAAGAATAAGGTATGTTTATATGTGCATTGGAAAAGTCGACATGTTTGAGCAACATTCGCTCAATCGACTAACGAATATCAACTATTGAAGTGGTTGATACCTTGTGAAAGTATATAATGATGAAGTGTGAAGTAAGAATGATTATGTGAATGTGTATTAATGAAATGATGCATTTGGCTATGTGAATGTATTGCTTTAATTAAAGCTGATTTTATTCCTTGAGACTTACTAAGCATAAAAATGCTTACCCGCTGCTTTGGCTCTCTGTTTTATAGATTTTGCTCGATAGCAAACGGATTCGGGATCATTAAAGTCGAAGTCATCTACACTATCAAAGCCTCCATTTTGGTATAATTTTTGGTTGAACTTTGAAATGGCATGTATAGGACTACCCTTGTCGGTTCAATTGTGTTGTGATGTATATGTGTACGGCCATGCGAAAATGGCTCGTAGAAGTCAAGTACTGAACTTAGACCATTTGTGATTTGTATATATATATATATGGTTTCATGATGTAATTATGGATTGGAAATGGGAGTGTTGGTCACATGATCAGCCATTGGAATGGCTAAAATGGTCATAGGTGAACCTATGTATGGCAAGACTAGTTGGATCATGGAGACTACAAATAGATAAGACCTACCTTGAAAACAGATGCTGGCAGCAGCAGTGTAGTGGTTTTGAAAAATCACCAAAATTTGTAGGAATGGTATTAAATAGTGAATAAGTTATGTAAATGAACCTTGATGAGTCTACTTTCATATGGAAGAAACGAAACGGTCATAGGAGTTACATGTTAAGAGATATTAATGCTATTGTGAGACAGGGCCAGAACGGTTTCTGGGTCCCCTGTATCAACTTTAAAAATTTACTATAAATTATCCAGAAAGAATCATGAGTCATTCCTTATATTTAAAGATTCCATTTTGAGTCTAGTTTCATTAGAAACAAACGGCACCAGTATTAAAGCCCTGTACAGAGAGATATTCAAGTTGTAACGCGCAAAGGTCAGAGCAGTCGATCTCTGTAACATGGGTGACTTTAACTAATAAACTGTACCAATTGGCCCAACCAAAAATTCTAGAAATAAATCCATGGATGGATATATGAGTCTAAATTCAGGGAAAATTTACGAAAATAGTTTCCGAGTTTTGAAACTCGAGATATGATTTTTAAGGCGACAGTGATGCAGTTTTCCAGCCTGACTGGAAATGTCAAATTGATGGGCGAAACATGTGGATTTGGCTTGTTAACCCCTCGTGTCCGACACCGGCGATGGTCTCGGGTTCGGGGTGTTACAAGATTGAATCGAAAGGTCTAAGGAACTATGGTATAGTCCGGTTTGAATGGAGTAATTAGCCTCATTCCATTTTGTTTCCTCTTGTGATAATGTTATTAATGGTTGGTAGTGCATTGCTTATGACTTACTGAGTTATATACTCATTCGGTGTTTGCTTGTCACCTATTATAGGTTTCTTGGACTCGACTTTTTGCGTATTCAGGACCGTCATCGAAGTCATCACACCGGCTAACAACTTTTGGTATTTTCTTCGTAGTTGGTCTAGGAGTACATTTCGGCATGTATAGGCTATTATGCTTTGTTGATATTGGTATGTAAACTTTTAGCCATGCGAAAATGGCGTAAATGTTCGGTTGGGATTTGGTTTTGTGATGTTTGGACACAAGTCATGGTTATAATTTGGGACATGCATGATGAATTATTAGTTAAATCAAGGAAAAGTCATGAAATGGGCATAGTTTGTTTTAGTAACAGATGCTGACAGCAGCAGTGGTGTGGATGTGAAAAATCACTAAAAATAACAGAAATGGAATTAAATAGTGAATAAATTATGTAAATGAGCCTTGACAAATCTACTTTCATATGGAAGAAACGAAACGGTCATATGAGTTGTATCCTAAGAGATATTTAGGTATTCGTGAAACAGGGCCAGAATGGTTTCTGGATTCCCTGTTCCGACTTTGGAAATTCATTGTAAATTAACCAGAGATAATTAGGAGTCATACCATATATGTATAGATTTCTATTTGAGTCTAGTTTCTATAGAAACAAACGGCATCAGTATTGAAGCCCTGAACAGGGATATATTCAAGTTGTAACACACGAAGGTCAGTGTAGTCGACCCCTGTAACATGGGAGACTTTAACTAATAAACTGTACTAATTGGCTTGACCAAAAATTCTAGAAAAAAATCTGTAGATGGAAATATGAGTCTAGTTTCAGGGAAAAATTACGAAACTAATTTTTGAGTTTTGAAACTCCAGATATGATTTTTAAGGCGACAGTGACGCAGTAACCAGCTTGTCTGGAAATTTTTTTTATGGACTGTGAAAACAATTAAGTTAAGTCTGTGTGCACCTTGTATTCGACTCCGGTAACGGATTCGGGTACGGGGTGTTACATTTCTAGTATGAAATTGTTTTGAAATATTAATTAGGAGGTCTTAAATAGCAATTTTACCAATTTCTAAGTCTTGGACAAAAATTGGACATGGATGGAATTTTTGGAAAGTTTAGTAGTAAGGGCATTTTGGTCATTTAGGGGTAAAATGAATTAAAATACAAAATTAAAAGCCAATTTTGCTCATCTTCAACCCCATGGCCGAATATAGCAAGGAGAAACCATGGCTAGGGTTTTTCAAGCTTCCAAGCTCGATTACCAAGGAAAACTGAAATTCAGGCTAAAATGGGGAAAATACCAAGTTGTGGACGAAATGGTAAAAGTAGCCATTTTCGCATACGAGGTAAGTTCATGTGTAAATGTAGTAACATAATTGTCATTTTAAGCAATTTAATGTTGTTTATATGATATGATGCCGATTATTATCATGAAATATTATGCTTTGTGGTTATTGTTGAATAATATGTAATTATGTGAATTACTTGATGAGTATGAACTATCACCGAAGTATCGATTTCGATATTCCGTGGAAGATGGCAAAGATGTGAGATCGAGGAAAAAAAGCCCGTTTGAACCTTAGGAATAGATTAGGATACAAGTGACATGTCACTGGGATATTTGGGCATCCGAACTCGTTGAGTTGAGTCCGAGTTCACTTATGGATGCGAACGCCCGAGCTCGTTGAGTTGAGTCCGAGTTCGCTTATGGGCGGGTTACATGGTAGCTTGGCTACATATGTGGCACTTATGTGCAAACTTTCCATGTATCCGAATTATATTCCGATGTGTTCAACGGGTAAAGTTCTACTCAAATGGAGGAATACTCATGATGAAAGGGACGTATTGGTAAGTGTTGTGAAATGGATACTTTGAACAGGTATGTGCTTAACCCTCGGGTTGAAAACTCGATATAACAACAATATGGTAAGATGATAAATGAAAATTTGATATGAATGTCTCGGTGATGATTATGCAAATGATGTTTTATGTTTGCTTATATAGTTATGTTACTTGCTATTTGCATGTGAACTTACTAAGCATTTATGCTTACTCCCTCCTTTTCATTCCTTGTAGTGTTGACAAGCCAGCTCGGAAATCGGAAACGGTCGGAGGCACGCTCACACTATCCGTATACCATCTTGGCATAATGGCTTGTATATTTTGAGTATGGCATGTATAGCATTATAATCATTTTGTATATATATGGTCTTATGATATGGTTATTGAGTGGTATGGAAATGCTTGGTAATGATTAGCCATTGGAATGGCTAATCATGATCATATTTGGTGTTATGTATGTCAAATTTCTAGCTAATCCATGGAAACCATGAAATAGGTAAAATTTACCATAAAATAGATTAAGACAGCAGCAGTGATGTAAGTTTGAAAAATCATTAAAAATAGTAGAGATATAATTAGATGATGAATAAAATATGGAATTGAATAATTATGAGTCTATTTTCATATGGATGGAACAAAACAGGTATATGAGTTATATTTTATGAGATGTTTAAATTTTTGTGAAACAGGGCCAGAGCGATTTCTGGATCCCCTATTCTGACTTTGGAAATTCACCATAAATTTTACAAAGATAATTAGAAGTCATGATTTATATTTACAGATTCCTTATCGAGTCTAGTTTTATTAGAGACAAACGTCATAGTCATTGAAGCTCTGTACAGGGAGATATCTGATTCGTAATACACAGAGGTCAGAGTAGTCGAACCCTGAAACAGGGGAGACTTAACTAATAAACTGTACTAATTGGCCCGACCAAAATTCTATAAAAAAATTACTAGATATATATATGAGTCTAGTTTCAGGAAAAATTTACGGAATTGGATTTTGAGTTTGAACTCGAGATATGATTTTTAAAGCGATGTGATGCGTTAGACAGCTTGTCCGAAATTTTAAAATAAATTGTATGAGCTGTTTAAGTAATGAATTAAGTCCGTTAACACCTCGTGTTCGACTCCGGAAACGGTCTCGGGTACGGGGCGTTACATCTTGAATACAAGTTCTTTAAGTAGCGAAAAGAGCTTAATTTGTCATAATAAATTGTGGCAGATCAGTATACCAAGGTAGTAGAGGCAGGTAATTGAGGTCGAACCACTATAAATTGATTAACCAAGATTTTGTTCCTTAACTCTTTTGTTTTAGATAAGTTGTTTTTGAAATTTTGAAATACCATTTTTGTAACGCCCTCGCCCATCCCATTGGTGTAACGCCCCCACGCCCGAAACCGTCGCCGGATTCGAGCTTGAGGAGTTACCAAACATAATTTATCAAATTAAGAACTTCAAATCATTTGTTTCTACATTCACAGCTTTCTAGCTACCCACGTCACAGTTACAAGAAAAATCATATCTCAAGTTATGAAATTCAAAATCAAAATCCTTAAATTTTCCCTAAATCTAGACTCATATATATATTTACTAATTTTTTTCTAGAATTTTTGGTTGGCCCAATTAGTACAGTTTATTAGTTAAAGTCTCCCCTATTTCAGGGTTCGACTGCTCTGACCTCTGTGTATTACGAATCAGATATCTCTCTATAAAAAATTTAAATGACTATGACGTTTGTTTCTATTAAAACTAGACTCAATAATTAATCTTTACATATAAATAAAAACTTCTAATTATTTTTTTAAAATTTATTATGAATTTTTAAAGTCAGAACACAGAATCCAGAAATCACTCTGGCCCTATTTCACAAAAGTTTAAATATCTCATAAAATATAATTTATATGCCTGTTTTGTTCAATCCACATTAAAATAGACTCATTAAGCTTAAATTTCATAACTTACTCATCATTTAGTTCCATTTATACTATTTTTAGTGATTTTTCAAATTCAGGTCATTGCTGCAGCAATATTCTGTTTTAAGGCAAGTTTCATCTTTTCATGAGTTGTTATGAACTAGATAACCTATTAAACTTCCATGATATCAAACATGATCTAAATTTAACCATCACCATGACTTATCAATATCAAACATTTTTCTCAACCAATCATGGCTATATCATAAAATTATTTACACAAAATAAGTATATTGCTATACATGCCATACTTAAGTTTTACAAGCCATTTACCCAGATGAAAGTCCTTTAGATAGTGTGATCGAACCTTCGACCCGTCCCGATTCCCGAGCTGGCTTGTTCAAAACTACAGTAAATAAAGAGGAGGGAGTAAGCATAAATGCTTAGTAAGTTCATATGTAAATAACAAGTAACATAACAATACAAATATACCAAACAACTTTAGCATGGTATCACCAAAACATATGTCATATTTCTAAACATCATTCATCATCTTACCACCTTATCGTTGTTGTATCTATTATCAACCCGAGGGTTAAGAACATACCTGTCCAAAGTGTCCATTTCATAACACTTACCAATACGTCGCTTGCATCTTAAGTGTTCTTTCATTTCACTAGAAATTTCACCCGTTGAACACATCGGAATACAACTCGGATACACGGATAATTTGCACATAAGTGCCTCATATGTAATCAAGAAATCATGTAACCCGCCCCTAAGTGAACTCGGACTCAACTCAACGAGTTCAGATGCCTAGTTACATCTCACGATCTCGGACTCAACTCAACGAGTTCGGACATTCGCATCCATAAGTGAACTCGGACTCAACTCAACGAGTTCGGATGCTCAACCATCCTAGTGACATGTCACTTGTATCCTAATCTATTCCTAAGGTTCAAACGGGCTTTTTCCCTTGATCTCACATTTGTCGTCTTCCATGGAATATCGAAACCGATACTCGGTGATAGTTCATACTCATCAAGTAATTCACATAATTACACATTATTCAACAATAACCACAAAACATAACGTTTCATGATAATAATAAGCATCATATCATATAAACAACATTAAATTCCTTAAAACAACAATTATGTTACTACATTTACACATGAACTTACCTTGGTACCAAAATATAAAGATTTTGCAATTTAGTCCACAATCTTTTCTTTTCCTCGATCGTGACTTGAATCTCGTTTCTCTTGATTGTGGAGCTTGGAAGCTTGAAACAAACCCTAACTATGGAGAACCCTTGAAATTTCGGCCTAATGAAGAAGATGGACAAAAATTGGCTTTTAATTTTGTTTTTAATTCATTTTAATAACTAAATGACCAAAATGCCCTTACTACTAAACTTTCCAAAAATTCCTTCCATATCCTAATTTTGTCCATGAACTTAAAATTGGTCAAATTGCTATTTAAGATCTCCTAATTAATATTTCAATGCAATTTCATACTAAAAACTTCTAGAATGCAAATTTTGCAACTTATTCGATTTAGTCCCTACTTTCAATTTAAGCACTTTAGGCATAGAATTTCATCACGAAATTTTCACACAATCATGCAATCATATCATAATCATCAAAATAATTATAAAATAATTATTTCTATCTCGAATTTGTGGTCACGAAACGACTATTCTGATTAAGCCCTAATTTAGGATATTACAATTGGTCGTTAGGAACATGAGAGGCTCATGGGACATTTTCAAATTAAAACCTATATTTTATTTTAAAAATAAAGAATAAAACATTTTATATTCAAAATGAGTTTTATGCTTTCAAATCAAAATTCAAAAATCATATAATGATAATCAAAACAAAAATTAGATAATTTGTAAAATATAGGAATGTTACTTAATTTGTTAAAGGATACTCAAATCATTAAGGAATTATAAGAAATTAAGTAAAAATGAAAAGAGTAACAGTACGTTAAGTTGCTGCCCAGGTGACCAAAGCTCCTGCTTAGATGGTCCTGGAGTTTTTTTTTTTTGCTAAGGAGCCGTTCAGGTGGCTTAAGCCACTGCTCAAGCAATACTGAAACTATTTACAACTTTGGACATTCTTGAACTTTAACTAATTTCTTAAGCCTTCAATCATTATTTAACATATGAAATAAGCATATTTATACACATTGATGCCCTAAGTACGTGCCATTCACATTACAATCTTTATATTCATCACAAGACTTAGTATACATGCCACGAATACAATTCAAAATTTAACAGTTGAAAAACAACCTTATAGGATCATCAGTAATGCGATGCTCCCTACCTATCATACTAATTTCTCAGCAAGTCTACACATATGCATTTTAAACAATTAACACGTGGGCTATAAAGCACAAATAACAAAGATAATCAAAATTTATCCTAAGTCTTTAATAACCTTGAGCCCTTTAGATGAATCATGATTTTATGTTAACTTAAACCATATTTCTAGTAATTTAACCCTTTCATGTGAATTTGCATGTTAAGCCTCAACTTATAGCTTGATGATTTATTAATTGTTTCTATTATGCATATACTCCAATTTTGACATTTGATTCATTTATGTATCTTACCTTTCAAAAATAAAAATTAGAAAAACTGAAATTAAAATTAAAAATATATAAAATTCAAAAAATTTATAAAATCTTTATTTATTTTTATTTATTAATTAATTAACTTTTCTTTCTTTCTCTTTTATTTTTCTAGTTTCACTTCTTTTAGGGTTTAATTTATTAAAAATCCAACAACCAAAAAGAAAACAATTACTATTTTCTCTCGAACCAAACAGAATAATAATAATAATAATAATAATAATAATAATAATAATAATAATAAGGAATTAATAGAAACCAAATTAGAAACAATAGATTTCAGGGTTTTCTCCATTTGAGCCCTTTTTCTCTCCATTTTATTAACAACAATGTCTTTCAATCCTCAATAAATTACATTCATTTCAGCTTGAAACTTTCTTCTTCAACCAAAGCTACGACACCACCATTGTTTTCTTCTTCTTTAGCCCTTTCTCTTTTCATTTCTTCATTGCTTTCTCTTGTTGGACTCACTAGCATTAATGGAACAACTTCTCTTTTGAAACACCTTTCTAGGTCAAACAAGTTCACTAGTTTCTTTCCTTTTGTTTCATTGTGTAAAGATGGCAGCTTTGAAGGCTTTAATGGTGGTTTTCTGTTAGGCCTGGGAAGAGAGAAGGAAAGAGAAATTGGAAAAAAGAAGAAAGAGATGGAAAAAGATAAGAAAGGAAAGAAAAAACTATTAATTAATAAAATAAATAAATATTTTGGTAAATTTAATTTTTAATTTTATATTTCTAATTTTAATTTTAATTTTTTAATTTTTACAATTATTTTATACAAATAATGAGTTACCATAGCTTCTGTAAGCTTTTTTTACTACATGTTAATCCGTAATTAAGCCACATTATTGTTGATCAAGTTGATTAATGGCTACTATTGTAGGTAAAAGAAATACTTTAAGCATCCAAATAGGGGTAAAATACCCAAAAATGTCATTTTTTAGGAAAAATTATCGAATTAGATCAATTTTTTTAAAAATTATAGGATTAGTCGAAAATACGAAAATGTGTCCAACTAGACAAGTTTTTAATGGATTGACAAGAAAACGCTTCTAACTGAAAGCATTTTCCATAACGGCTACCCCGTCCCAACAGTTAATTTCCAATTCCCCCCACACCCAACAGCCTTTTTTTTTTCTATTTAAACCCTTAATTTCATTCATTTTCAATTCAATCTCAACTCATCTCTTCTCAAATTCTCAAATCTCTCTCAAACAAAGATATAGCCAGAGGGTTGGCAGGGACCCCTACCCTCCTAAAATGGAAAATTTTTCTATTTAAGCCCCTTTAAATTTTTTAAAATTTAAATTAGAAAGGTAAATTTTCATTTTTGCCCCTACCTAAAAATGATAAAAATTTGTTTTAATTCTTTAACAATTATAAAACTATAGATATTAAAATAGTGAAATTACATTTTTACTATCATAAAAATATACAATTTAATTTTGATCCCCCTAACAAAATTTTCAAGCTTTGCCCCTGCTCTCAAATCTCTCTTAAATTTCTTTCATTTCCATATTAATTTCTCACTCAATTTTTATTCCCCTTTCAACTCTCTTTTTTTAATTAAAATTGTATTGAGGTTTTTTTTTAATTAATTTTTGTATTACAATTTATTTCATATTTATAAGTAATGACAAAATCTCTAATTGGTTTGGATGACAAACACATTTTGGTCGATCAATTGCAAATGGTAAGAAATTGTTTTATTATATTTAATCTAATTTAATTTAAATATTTTGTTATTATACTGAAATTTAATGTTTTATATGTTTTTTTATATATAGTCGAAAGATCAAATTTTGGAGACATATATTTGTAATCTACTCGCTCCTCTATTGTCTTTAATCAAACCATACTTGAGAGATGCGGGATTTTTGCATGTGGCCTATATGGGTAATGGGTGTAAATTGGACCCTACACTTTTAACTGTGTTGGTGGAAAAGTGGAGACACGAGACGTACACATTCTATCTTCCATGCAGCGAGTGTATTATCACACTCGAGGACGTGCAGTTACAACTTAGGTTACCGGTGGATGAGCTGGTAGTGACTGGGTTAGTTGTCGCAGCTAATTGGAAAGATGTATGCATGCAACTTTTAGGGATGGTTCTAGACACGATTTATGGATCCCGGATAGATATGAATTGGTTGAAAAGAAATTTTGGTGAGCTCTATGCGGAATCGAGTGAAGTTGAAAGAGAATAACACAATCGTGTGTACATCCTTATGATCATTGAGGATCTCCTAATGCCTGATAGATCACGAAATCTTGTCCATGTAAGGTGGCTGTTAAAATTCATGGACTTTAGAGAAGCGGACGAACTCAGTTGGGGGTCAACCGTGTTGGTGATGTTGTACCGGGGGATATGTCAAGCAACATAACCACAAAAAATTAAAATTAGTGGTTTCATGCTACTGCTGCAATCATGAGCGTGGTATCAACTTTCATTTTTATGTCCTCGAGTGAACTACCCTTATACATTTCCACTCCTAGCAAAGTAAAATTCATTAGATAATATATTTACTATAATAAAATTATTTAAATTTTAAAATATTGTGTTAATATATTATTTCAATAGGTGGAACCATGGGTTAAGTTATGTGAAACTACTGGAGGAGCTTCAAGATATACGACTTCTGTTAGATCAACGATCGAAAACGAATGTATGTATTTTTTAAATTTCAATTATATAATCTTAACGTAGTTGATTTAAAAATTAATAGTAAATATATAATTAAATTTGTTATTATTTTAATATAGTTTGAATGGATGTCTTACTCCAATCCTAGAATTCAAGCATCCATCTCATCAGAATTCTTGGTGAATCCCAACATCTAACACGTGAAGGTGTCATCGGTAGTGTATGTTACGGTGGAGATGGACGAATCAGATAAAGTTGTGCAGCAGTTCAAATTTAGGCAAACGATTCTGTCGACACCCCAATATTAGTTTAATTAAAATATTAATTTAAATTCGCACTACTAATTCGTGATTGGATTGTATTAGTAATTATTTTCTATAATTGATCTAATATTAATTTCTCTAACCTGCAATCCCTTGGGTACGATCCTCGAAATACTTTCAAGTATTTCGTTGTACTAAACTATAGTACAATTTGACTCGTACTCTTGCTAACACCATCAATTTAATTTAATATATTTTTTGTATGATATTTATACTATAAATGATAATATGTTCACAGGCGGTCAAATTGCTGGTGTCGATGAAATTGTTATTAGATTGATTACTGTAAGATAATATTAATTGAAAGATGAACAAGTTAGATAGTGTTCTAACTTTTATTTATTTTATTTTATTCTCCTAAAAAACTTATTATTTTGAAGTTTTTGTAGTTAAGTAAATATTTTTATTTTAATATTTTTATTTACCTTGTTGATTATCATATTTAATTATGAATATTGATTTTTATAGGTTCGTGTATGAGCTATCCAAATTGAGTTGGTTGTACAGAGATTCGATAAACCAATGGAGTCGAGATTACAAAGACGAGCAATTTGAGTGTTCAAACGAACTTCCACCAAGGCCGAGCAAGTATACGTACAAGAGGGATGGAGATTCAATGAACTTATGGGATGAAGACGAAGTATACAATGAGGGAGCATACGAACAATGGGAGATTATGAAGAACCAAATATCGCTAATGTTTGAGCTTTACCAATGAAGAAACGAAACAATGATTTCGTTAGAAGAGATAGATAAGTGACAACTAAGGACATTCGAGTATTTAGTCTGAACTCCTTGTGATTTGCATGACTATACGTCTGAACAAGAAAGCTGTGAGCAAGAATTCCTAGTTAAATCAAAGCGAAACCAACAATAGTTGGATCAATTAGAGAAATTTTTTTGACAAAAATCCCAGTAGGTACTCCATTGGAAGAGGTCATACATAATTTCTCCAATTTCGACCCGAAGGACCAATGTACTTACCTGGCTATACAGTGTTTAGAAATAAATGAACTAGCACATATACTCAACACAAGGTACAGAGGAACTCACCAGAATACTTTACTTAGAGCTCTATCTACTTTACTATCGGTTCTTTTCCTTTGGTACTAGGACTCTCTCCCGTTTATTTAGCTAAATAGTAAAACAATTGTTTTAATCATAAAAAATAACCAAATACTTAAAATACAACAAGAATCCATAAACATGCAAACTGTTTTTGGTTAGGAGTTTCCTTCCTACCTAGTAGTTAAGGAAATCCTATCAATCCTTTCTTAAGTTAATCTCTATCTATTTGGTAAAACTTAAAGGAAAGTTTTAAAATTTTACTAGTAGACAACTAAAATTAAAGTTCTCTTAAATTTTACTGTTACTACCCTTTGCTAGCAATGAAGAACTCTCCTGATTTATTCGATGATAACAAAGTCTAATGGAGAAGATGAATCAAAAATATTCTTTCCACTACGATGCTATCTTATTTGTAGCTAACCCATGTCCAAATCCCAATCAGATTTATCTCTAATCATTACTGGTTCTCACACACTTCTACTAATTAATCACATCTTATGATGCTTTACAAGTGTCCTTATTACAGACACGTTGCTCCACATAAATGTCGAGTGACATAAATGTATCCTACAAGCTATGACATAAATGTATCCTACAAGCTATCATACTTACTTAAGTAACGATATTAAAACATGGGTGACGATCTTATTAGTAGGAAAAGTCTGCCCAATAAGGTTCTTGCCCTACTATAACCTTCCTAACACTAGGACTGGTACTTCGCATAGTTGGTGAAGTTCTTCGTAACTCTTCGCCACGTAGTTATGACCTTTACCACTCTAAGTTTCGCAACTTAGGCAGCCTTCGCTAGCTAGTCTCTCAACTCGATTCTGCTCACCTAATCAGAATGTGACATTCCAAGTATTTCGTTGTACTAAATTATATTACAATTTAATTCGTACGCTTGCGGACATCGCCGATTTAATTTAATATATTTTTGGTGTGATATTTATATTATAAACGATAACACGTTTATAGGTGGTCAGTTGCTCCAAACTATGCCTTATGAAATGCCTTGCAAACTTCCTCTTCTTTCGATTCTTCTTGCAATTTTGTTTGCTCAAAATTCCCTTATGCCACTCAATGTTGAAAGCCATCCTTTTATAGAGTTGGGGTGAATGGCAATTAATTCCAAAAATTTTCCTCAATGAGGGGGAAGTTTGCACGCGTTGAATTTTTCAAAGGGAAAACACACCACGTAGGGCGCGTCATCAATGACATGTCAGAAATATTCACTAAAAACACTCTACGTTGGATGTGTTTTCAATGCAATGTCAGAAAAATGCACTGAAAATGCGTCCAACTGGACACATTTTCAATTGACATGGCATGAAAACGCTTCCAACTGGACGTGCTTTCAGTGCATTTTTCTAATATTGCATTGAAATACATTCAGCATGGAGCATTTTCCCTTAATCAATTTCAACTCCTACAAATTTTGCACTCACCCATCAAATATCTTGAGTTCTGATAAAAAAAAATGGAAAAAATACAAACTAAGAGTTAATTGAATCGAGTAGTTCGAGTTTCAAATTTGAATCGAATTAAATTTTATAATTTGAATAACTCAAATATACAATTAGTGTAAATATGGTTAATTTAAAAAGTATAAAAAAAACTAAACCCTAAAATACAAAAAAATAGAAAACCTAACCATAATCCTATTTTAACAAAAATTTAAACCCTAACCCTAAAATAAAATAACCCTAGTAAAAAGAAAACACTTCCAACCAAAAGCGTTTTCAATGCATGTGACAAGAAAATGCGTCTGTTGAAAGTATTTTCCTTCCAATTCGTTGAAAACACTTCCAATTAGAGAGATTTTCTTGTCAATCTGCTAAAAACTCATTTTCATTTTTTCGACCTAATCCCATAAATTTTCAAAAAATCAGCCTAATCCAATAAATTTTTATAAAAATCAACATTTTTAAGATTTTCACCCTCCAAATTAATAAAAAAAATTTAAATACCTACTTGAAAAAAAGTATTGTTTAAGGGACAAGTTTTATATTTAGCCTCGAAATAAAATTTGACCAAGGAAAATGGCAAGTGATTGCAAAATCCAAAGTTTCTGATTTGTCGGCTTTCTTCAGTTCACGCTCCGTTTCATTTAAAATTGAATTACGTAAGAGGAAAGAAAATGACATACATTCCAAAGCAACAATAGATTGACCACTGATCGCTGTCAACAAGAACAATTATGTCAGTTGTATTGGTTTAAAATTTCAAATTAAAACTATAATCCTACAAGAAGCAAAAGAACTAAAATACCAGTGTTCCAATTTTCAAGTTAAATTTATAATCACCGACCATGTTCAGAACATAGCATTTTTTACCGTCCAAAACCTATATCAAGCAGTTATCATACTGTATTGAGACTCCATAAAGACAACTGCTTGCTATTCATAAGTAGTCTGCAAAAATTCTCAAGTATGCGAAAAGTTAGGATGTATGGTGGTTGTATGTACAACTCGTCTGCTCCTGGCCCTGCCCATCACAACCTGGTTTCGTTAATTGCTGGGGAGAAGTTTCAATGGGGTTGCTTCTGTCGCCGATACCTTTATTAGGAGGCAAGCACCTTTTCGTGAAAAATGCAGCAATTGTTTTGGTTCGTCCACCACTATTCCCTGTCAGGTGGGTTTAAAAATTTTGAAAATTAATAAACAAATTTTCATTCAGTCAACGGAAATTAATAGTTGAGGTTGAGGCAGGCCAGATAGATGCATATATACCTGGTGAAATCGACATGCCAAGCTTCACTAAGATTTCTTTCTTGACCTGAACAAAAAGTAATAACCCCATATAAGAACATATTGTTTGTAACATTTAAAGCACAGTTGACAATCACGACTGTTACATGACGCTGCTATTGAAGGCATACATCAAACATATACACTCTGCTTGGAAAATTAAGTTCAAATTTTAAATTATTAACACGATTTTAAGCCTCCCTTGTCAATGACTGGAAGAATCAAAATAATAAGATTTACAAACAGTTTGAGAAGTAAAGATGAATAATAATATTCAAATTTAAATATGTTATCCAATCAAAGTAAAGCATATTCAAATAATGAATATTTGAGAATTAATCTATTCTACTCAAAGTCCATTGCAAATAATAATCGTCCAAATAGAATATTATCTTAATCCGTAAAAAAATATCCGTAAATATCCAAATCTATACTACGAGAACGCAAGAGAAGGAATAGCATACACATGAAAATAAAGTCATTGTCCTAACAATCGCATCATTTCTAACTTGGTATTCGGCTTAATTCAACCACTTAAACTAAGTGTAGCACATACTGTTCAAAGGAAGGTGTGGATTAATTAAGGAGTAAAACAACATTTAGTCCCTAGACTTTACAATTTTTGTAACTTGATCCTTAAGTTTCTAGTCCTGAACTTGGATTCAAGACCGAATAAATTTTTTTACGCCTTTAGCAAGTGATGACCTGACGACAATTTTTTAAAAAAGTTACAAGTTCAAAAAAATAAAACTTATAGTAAATTATAAAATTATAGAAATATAGACAAATTTAAAAATTACTAAACTTACAACTAATTCTAAATAATTATTTAAAATTATAAAAAGTACTAAAAATGATTAAAAAATTATAAATGTCGCAAAAAAAAAAAAAACAATGACCATAATTTACTTTTATCTATTTATCCCATTAATTAATTATACCATCAATGCCAGCACCCGAAAAGAAAAGAAAAATAAAGAAATAAATAGAAGGAAAACAAAGTGATGCCACCTGCGGCGATAATCCAGACCAAAAATCAGGAAATAAGTCACTAACCTGCCAACGATTATCAACGAAGTCTGATATCTCGCGCACTTTGTTTCTTAACTGAGTCTTTGGAATTGAAGGAAACTTTAGTTGTAAAGACTCTACCAACCGATTGATACCATGGGAGCATGACTGAATTGTAGATACCTAAAACCAACAACATCATCACTACCAGCAATACATTTCAGTCTACTACAACTATGTGACAAAAGTTGGAAATTTCAAGCTCTGCATGTACTGCTACTATCATGACAAGAACAGCAGGGAAAATATTAATATTTTACAGTAAACTTTGCTTGAGTTGCTACTTACTATTAGAGGCAAATCTGAATCTGGAATTGACTCCACAGATGATACTGGTGTTGCAACAGCCTTCCCACCCGACAAACAAGCTTCTTGATTGTCATATACCATGCTATCAAGTGATATCTCTACAGATGGAGCACCAGGACATGCCAACATACTCAGAGCTTGCAAGCAAGCCTGTTCCAATTTAGGATTACCATTAAGGTCTTCAGCCATTAGCAGCGAGGCTTTTTCATGCAATAAATTTAAAATGATCAATGGCTGATTTTTTCGAAGTGCATGCTCAGTTAAATTGTTGAGGTAATTCTGCTGCCGAAGCAATGCACCAAACTCCTCGTTTTGAGTGACTTGCTCATTAATATGGGAACTTTGAGTCTCCACAACATGAACATCAATTTCCATCCTGTCAACTTGTACCCCCTGCATGCAAGCCTCAAATGAGTCTCTGGTTTTTGAGCATACTGACTGGACGGTGTTTTTCAGTTTCAGAAGCTAGTTACAACTTACAACATTGAATATTTTCCTAGTTAGTTTTGTTTACCTCATTTTCTGACAGATATCCATCTGGAACAAAAAATCCATCTTCAGTTTCATCTTCATCAGCTTTAGTGCATCCATCACAACTTTCCTCATCTTCATCTTTATCGCAATCTGAGAGGCTTTCCCCAGGCTCCTCCTGTGAAATGAGTGTTATTTCCAGGTTTACATCTAAATTTCAGTCTGAATAACAAGCTTACAGTACCTCCTCCCATTCTTCATCACTATCAACATCATAGTCTAAATCTGGGTCCTTCCTCCATGGGCAACGAGGTCTAACAACATTGCTGAAGATACAACAAAACCACAAATTATCAATTTATTGATGAAATTGAAAGCAAGGCAAGCATCAAATGAACCCCTTCACAAAAAAGAAAACAAACTAAATAACATTCAAATACCCTTTTGTCCCACTTAAATTATCGATTTTGCCTGTCAATATTATTCCATTCAAGATGTTGCCTTAAAATGTAAATAGATTGTAAACTCATTATCCTATTTTACCAGACAAATCATAGCCTTTAAAAACAATGAGATCTATGAAACAAGCATCATATATTTTTACTCCTAAAACTTGAACACTTGGCATATGAATTTTTGAACAGGACAGGGAATATGCAACAAACAAGAAAGTTACAAATGCAACTCACTGGAAATAGAATACAAGGTCGATAAAAAGATTGAAAATTATTCAAACAAATTTCCAGTTCACTTTCCATTCGTTTTTAAGTGAAACATAATCTGTTTGGACCTAATTGAACAAAAACACAAGCCAGCTTTGGGTGATCCAACTTGTTGATTACCTTTCACAAGGGATTTTGAAAAGATGAAAGAGGTAAATAAAGCACCAATTGCTCTAGTCTAAAGTTTATTCCACTAGCTACACAACTAAAATGACATTAAAGACCATAGACAAAAAAGAAGTTACTCTAGAGAAATCATGCAAGAATTTCTCTTTATCCACACTTGGGTTAGCTAATTTTATATCAGCTTCAATAATTATTGAGTTCAAGATAATGTAAAGGAAGTCTCTACAAACTTAGCTCATCTTAGATAATTGAGCTCTAAGCCAATGATGACCAAGTTAAAGGCTTAAACCATAAGGCAAGGCATATAACAGTTGCAATTTGAGACATGCAAGGAATTAGACACTCCAACATAATGACAAAAAACAAATAGACACAATTATAAATAGATAACATGAATGCATATATTATATATTTTTAAGGGATTTTATTTAGTATTTAAAAGTAATATACAAACCTTTTCCTACAACAATATTCAATCCTTATCATTTAGTAGTATCATCTTTGTGTTAACAGTTACAAATGGCCTTATCATGATATAAATCTGATTTCCTTGACATTTTCAATGGGCCACTATATGTGCAAGAACCTTTGCAGTTTTGGTTGGCAATACATGATATTAATGTCACCACCTTTCTACAGTCGATGTAGGGTTGACTGGCAAAAAAGTAAGAAGATTTTTCAACATTTACCCTGTTCCTAACCATTTGATTTCTCCCTTTCTAAGCAGACAGAATCATGCAAAACCTTTTATAACAAATAATAGATCTTGGTTAATTATCTATGTCTTCTTTTCAATGAAATCGGCGCCAAATCCCTATTTGAATTTTTGTAATAGATATGAAAGCTTCAAGTAATCAAATTGGCAGGGATAAAAGAAGTACTTTGACAGATTGTTTATTGAATTTGTTAATGAACACTAATCTCACAAATGCTTGAACTTGGATCTTTTAGATCAAGCCTCAAATAGTATTCATACTTGGTTCATGAAGCTTCAAAAATGAACATAAACAAGTTCTAGCTCAGCTTATTTAAGAGCATTGAATGAAGACGCCAGTTACTAGACCCCTACATGTAGGTTCACACAGATCAAAAAATCTAACACAAAGTGCAGAAAGATTAAATGGCAATAAATCAATTAACCAATACATTTATCAGTTAAGGGAAGCTATTTAGTAATTTCAAGGATAACTAAAGAATATATAGTTCAGGAAGTGGAATTCAATATCAACACATTTGCTAATTCATTTCCATCTATTTAACAATGCACCTTTCAACTATAAACTGAACTTTTAGACTTGAGTTCAGCTTAACTTAAAGAAAAAAGGTGCAAATGCAAGAAAAAGGAGACTACCTTTTCTTAGGCCAAATACCATAAAATGCAGGTTTGTAGCTCGCATCAAACTGCAACAACTGCTTCCTTACACAAGACTTGTTAACATCAGAATTCTGTTCTCCCCATACATCCACTAGCCTTTCAACACTCAGTTCATCTTGGGATAACCTTTTATTAGCAGTTAACTTAAGCTCCTTGAACAAATCAGTCTTAGGTTTCTTCCGCATGCCCCAACACTGTTTTTGATTTGAACGGAGAGAGTGACCTAAGTGACGCCAAGAAGATAAGTGTAACCTGAAAAGAGCAATTCCAGCATTTAACTTAGAAACAAAATAAAACCAGGACTTAAAAGCTATATTCTCTCTAAGATCCGTACCAATTGGCATGTGTATCTGACATATATTGATATTAAAAAATACAGAAAAGAACTTAAAAAAAATGAACATAATAAAATATAGGATACATAGTCATACTCATACATCCTGATCCAATAAAATTATAGAACATAAAAAGAAAACAGAGAAACCCACTTGCGAAGATAATCAGCATTGATTTCTTCATTGGATGAAAGAGCATTGTCCATGGAGAGAGTAATTGGTTCGGGCAGTTTTTCAATCTTTTGGGTGGATGCACAAAGTGTGAATCGCTTAGTTAATTCCTCCATCTGGGTTGGTGATGTTTTACATTTTTTGAGGAAGCGCTCCATTACTGAAGCTTGCTTTTGAATCGAAAGTTTCTTCTTCAATTCTGCCTCTTCTTTCTCACGCCGCAAATGATCTCTCTCGGCCTCCTCTTGCTGTTTCCGGAGCTGCTTCCTCATCTCAGCCTCTTCTCGTTCACGACGCCTATGAAATTTTTCCGCTTCCTCCAGCAATCGCTTTTTCTCCTTTTCCTGAAATACGACCATCCACTGTCAACAGCGAAGTTACATAGACATTGCTAATTCATGAAAAACTTGGGAAATTTGGACAAACATTTTGCAACTTTTCCTTTTGGAGCTCACGGTTCAGTTTCTTTTTCTCCTGTTCCATTTCTCTTTTGTTTCTCTCTAATTGCTTTATTAACAATTTTTCTTCTCGCTTTGCTTCTTTCGCATCCCTGCGGCAACAGATAAAACTTTTACTGCAAAGAAAGATATTTAAATAACAAAACTTGTTGAACTGTCATTGATACATACATCTCAGCACCACTCTGCTGTGACATGTTACGCATTAAGAAGCGAATGTCTGCCTCATTTAATACTTTGAAAAGCTTTTCTGATGCTTTCACGAAACCATGCTTGTACTTTTGATTATCCTCCCACTTTTCTAACAGGGTTATCATTGCTGAAATGAGCCATAAATATAATAAATAACCTACTTGAAGCATAAACTAATCATTAATCAATCAGGAATGAAGAGAACCAAGGGAATTTAATAGCATATTGAGTGCATCAGAAAAGATTCAACCAAGCGATAAGCAAAAATTCTCCATACCAGAAACAGCAGTAATCCTCTCACTAATCTTATTCCTACAAGTACGACGAGTTCTTAATTCGGCACGCGCAGATTTGGGCATCAACTTTAAATCTCTGGTCTATGACATGAGAATGTAAACAAGTTTGTAACTGAACAAGAGAATGGAAACGCATAAAACAAATAAACTAAAAAAAAAAGCCAAAACGAAAGAAAATGAATCACCTCCCAACACCAGAGAGAATATTGAGAATCATCCTCCAAAACATCAGCATCTTCGTTACCCAATCCATATTTCACTCTCTGCCCAACAAACAGCACCGCGCTTTTCACCGCGGCCATACTTACATTTCCCATTCTGTCCTTGACCTGTTCATGAATTGTCTCTATCAATCTCAACAGGGGCAAGTCGCTCTCCTCCATCAGAACTGCAACCAATGAATTCAATGAACAACCCGACTCGAGTAACTCCATTCCCAAACCCGACTTCTGCTCCAGCACTTCTTTATAATACCCAAAAAGTCCATCCATTTCTTGCTTCAATCGCTTGATCTGTGCCTCTCTCTGTTCATCGCTCAAGGCTTCCCAAACCCAGGATGCTCTCTTTCGCTTCTGGATCTCCTTGGGTTGATCGTTGCCAACCATTTTGGGGGATTTTGGATCATCATCCACGCCTATCACAGGTACTGAATCCGCCATTTAAACCTAGAAGGAGAAGGATCCAAGTCTAATCCTAGAAAATAAAATGAAGACTTATATTTGCAGATACAGAGAGAACACAAGGAAGCGGAGAAGAAACGACAGTCCTTTTATTTTATTTTACTTTTAATTATTCTGGAATCAGCGGTGATGACACTCAAAAAGAATTTTTTTTCCCGCCAAGAGTGCTCCTAAAACGAAAATTGGCGCCTCAAAATTTTAGGAGTTGGCGCCGGAGGGTCGAACAGGCCTTATTTGAAATCAAGGTATCAAATTTTAATCCACGGCCGCACTTATCCACGTTGATTTTTTCTTTGGCTGTTTTTTATTCCGATCAGTAAGCAAAGTAATCTTGGATTGAAATATAAATTTACCATGAGTATTGAAATTTCTCCAATGTTATTCTACTTTGAGAATATAAATAAATTTATTATTTAAAGATTGAATTTTGCAACTAAATTTAATTTGTTTAATTACATTTTATCATTAATATTGATTTTGATTATTTAAAACAAAATTTATCAAGAAAACTATTGTTTTAAACATTTGTTTTAATAGTTAATAATAAATTAATTTATAAAATATTAATAAATTAATTTAGAACTCTAACTAATTAGTACAATGCGCGGATCAAATTGTGTACAATTAACTTTATAAAATTTACATTATAACATTAATTTTTATTTAACATTAGTAATGAATTTCCTAAAAATGGAGAAAGTAATGCAATGAAAATATTTTTAAAATATATGATGAATTTAGAATCGATTATATTAATATTTTTAATCTTAAAATCATTTAATATTAAAACAATACAAAAATCATCATGGTTTCAATATTAATATAAAATTATTATAACTTAAATAATATTATTAATAATTTTTATAGCTTAATTATTTTATATAATTGTTAATTTAATTTATCTTAATGTTAAAATTGTTAGTATTCGATTTTTATAAGATTATAGTTATTTTACTCTACTTACAATGGATATAAGTTAAATAAACATTGCAAAATAAAATAGTAACTTATTTGGAAATCAATATGAAAGCTTGATGAAGTAAATCGAAAATGCCAAGAGAGGGTGAATTAGCTTTTAAAAAAATTTTGGCCAAAGCAAAGGCAAAAAAGAAATAAAGAACACAAAGAATTTAGAGTAATTCGGCCCCAATTGCCCACTCCAGTACCCTAGTTCTCCACCATTAAGGATTTTTCTCAAATTCACTAATTTGTTCAACCTTTGAGGACAAAGTTTAACCTTACAACTCCTTAAGATTTCTATCCCAAATCTTAAGTTTCAAAACCTCTCAAAGAGATACAAATGAGCAAATAAAGAAACAATCCTTACAAGATAAATTTGTTTGCAAATTGAAGCACAAATACAATGAAATACACTTGAGCAAAATAAAGAAGATAAAGCTCACAAGTGTAATCTAACATTATTTGATTAATGATTTTTGCTTGAAGTACTTTTTCTTAGATGTAATAGGACTTTAAAAGATGGTATTTATACCCCCTAATAGACTTCCAACCATTGAGGATGTTGGGGAAGTAAATATGCCCATTGGGGATATAAAACCATAGCATTTATTTCACCTGCAACTTCGAGTATCGATACCATGAAAAAGGGTATCGATAATTTTTGTCATAAATGCTGATTCAGTGACCGTTGAATGAAAAAATAGATACATTCTTCAGAAGGTATCAATACCGGATCGATATCTTGTAGGAATTTTTAGAAACAGAATACAAGTTTGGTATTGTTTTTAAATAAGGTATCGCTTATTTTTGAAAAATATCGATACCAAAATCATGATATCGATAATTTTTAGGTTTTTGATAGAATGTCTTTTTGGCCTCGATTTACTAAGGGTATCGATTATTTTCAAAAATTATCGATACCGAGCCAAATGGTGTCGATACCTTTTTTCTAGAACAATTCTCACTTGTTAGAAAATCATTTTGATGTGTTAAAAATGATTGTAACTTAATTAGGATCATTTTGACTTGGTTAAAAATAATTTCACTTGATTTTAAAATTGTTTCAGAATTTTCTAAGATTTTATTGTAAGTATTAATAATTTTATTTCTTAGAATTCAATTTTAATTTTTTTGTCAAATTTAGTTTATATTCAAAAACACTTTTAATTTGCTATATCAATATCTTTTATCAAAGCTTAATTTAACTCAATATAATCTTTTATCAAATCTTAATTTAACACAATGTAATCTTTGACTACTTTGGGCTTAATTTTTTTACCTTTATTTTATTAAATATGGTAATATTTAACCAAATTTGGTTCAATCTTTTCTATAACTTCATATTACTATAATATATATTATTTGGTGGATGAAACACCTGAATTTTTAAATACTTGAAAATAAATATAAGTCTATTTTTATAAATAATTATATCACTTAATTTATTTTTAAAATATAAAATAAAATATTTAAAATCTTTAAATTAAAATTTTTCTTCAAATTATTTTAAATTAAAATTTTAATACCAAAATTCAAGCAAATAAAGGTAAATATGCAAAATCAATATAGAGTCAAAGTGTAGTAGTAAATTTGCCTTTAGTGCAAAAATATAACGGCAAATATCATTCGATATAAATTATAGTGACAAATTTCAAATTTAACCTAAAGTATAGTGGTAAATTTACACATTGACCCATAATTATTTGATATAAGTTTTTTAATGTATTTTAAGTTGTATTTAAAAATCAAAAAATAATTATTACATGTAGTAATATGTATTTCACTTGTGAAGGAAAAAAGCACTTCTATTATTATATCAAATAATAATATTTTAAAATTCGGTAAACTTGTGGCAACCCACACCTGACCTGATTGTTAGATCTGAATGCTTGACCTCATCACATTATGTTCTCAGAGTAACTCCAATTAACGCGACTTTCACTACCAAGTAACTTGACATTCAAACAAAATAAATTCCTTACAAATCCAATTATACACATAAACATGTTTAACAAATGTCAAATGATATCATTTAATACATTTAAGGATTAAACAGAATTGAGGTCAACCACAAAATTTGGATTTGAATCCAAACTCAAAGTAACATAATTCAACTGGGAGTCTCGAGATGTCTTAAGACAATATAATTTTTAATTTTGTTTCAATATTGGAATATATGGGATTTATTATGTTTAAATGTTAATTTCTTTGAGAAACTAATTTGTTAGCTTTGATTTTCAATTATTTTGATATAACAAATTTAATGATAAATTTCTTTAATCAAATTTGCATAAATTATTTCAATCTTATTCAAATATAATATTCAAATATAATTTCAAGTGTTACAAATTCAAAAATAAAGTTTCTAAATGACTAAAACTTTCTACAAATATTTTTAGTACCTTAAGTCCTTTATAATGTTTCTAAGCCACATTTTTTAAGGTTCCTAGCCTTGTCTTGGGACACAAGCATGTATGTCTTAAGCCAAACCAACAACATAGCTAAAATTGCTTCAAGGGAACCTTGTCTTGAGACAAATTTCATTTTGTCTCAAGACCAACAAACATCGAAGCTAATGTATGCTTCAGGGGAGCCTTGCCTTGAGATAATCGAGTAAGTATCTTGAGACATATAGTCTATTGTCTCGAGACATGCCTATTGTTTCTCGAGATGTCAGGCTCCAACAATCATATTTGTTCTTCTTATTTCAAGACATATTGTTGCAAGCTGCATTAAATGGGTAAAGTAAATTCTTCCAACTATAACATCCTTTACACCCCTAAGTCGAGAATAGTGCTAATACAAGATGATAAATGTTAGAATTTTCGAAGAAAATAAAATAGAAACTATTAATATTAGTAGAGAAGGTAGTTGGATACCGGAAGAAATTGAAAAGACTCATAAATTGAGAGAAGTAAATCAAAGGTTTTGACTATATTATAAAGAAGTGAAAAGTGATGAAGCCAAAGTGGAATTAAGCAAAAATTGAGAGGTTAAAGTGTAAATTTAGAAAAGTTAGAGGACCAAAAGTGCAAATTTCTAAAGGTGGAAAGGACCACAATGTAAAATAAATTAGTAAGAATGGACTAAAATTAAATAAGTGAGGAAATATAAGGGACTAAATCACAATCTTACCAAATCAGGTGGTAACTCAATGAAGCCTCGAGGCGTGGCCTCTATGGGTGCCTTTTTATATACATGGAACAACTACTGTGCCAATCACTCGAATTTGGCAGTGTCTGGCTTGGTCCTTCCACTCAATCCCCGAGTCTTCATTTACCCTGCATACAGTAAGTAAATTTTATAAGTTTAGAAAAACTTAGTGAGATCTTGATGACCGCCTCTCCTTCAATCGATGGGAGAGAAAGATACGAATCAACACTCGGGAATTAAAATACAATATAAAAATCATAGCTTTACTACAAGTGTGAAAGGTCAATTGTAATATTTGTAGTGTTACAATGGAACACTAGAGTATTCCAAGGATCAAACCCAAGAGAATTATGGATTGAACAATTTCTAATTAACGTACGTGTAAAATAAAGACTCTAACCAACTAATCACTAAAAGCTATATTACGACAAATCATGAAGTCAAGATAAATTAATCTAACTTACTATCTAACTAGTAAGGAATAAATTGTAAAACATGCAAAGTTAAAAAATTAACAATTAAATAACAAATAGTGGTTGGTTAACATTGATGTGGGTCACTGAATTGCCATAATTTGATATGAAAAAATAGGCTTTCCCGATATACTTAAGGAGCTTATTCTCAAGCAAAGTAGCCTTTTTTTTTTTCATAGTTTTTAATAATTTTTAGCTTTTAAGTTAATAAGTGTAAATGTATTGTTTTTACTCATTTTGTGACCCAATTTGGCCAATGGTGCCATGGAGGGGCCTAACGCGTGATTGAGTGGTGTAGGGACATGTTAGAGGTTGAAAAATGAGTGAAAACAACACCAAAGGAAAAGGTATCGCAATATCCATGCCTTGGAATTGTGATACCTCCAACAATATGGAAGATTAGAGACCACCCTTTAGTGGTACCGCAATATCATGATATCCACCCTTCAAAGAAAACCCCAAGACTAAAAATTGTCTGAGGTGTTATGATATCCTCTTCTGGGTATTGCGACACCGACATCATGATAGGCACAAAAATGAACAAAAAGGGTAGTTTTTGTCTACAAGATCCACAAATCACCCAAGGCCCGTGTAGGGGTAATCCATCAGCATTCAACCTAAAATAGCCAATTTTGGCTGAGGAGGAGAGAGACACACATTAGTTTAGTTTTAGCATTAGTTTTCTCTTAGTTTTTCTGCAACTTTTCTAGGATTTTCATTTTTTTCTTCTTCCTTCTTAGTTTTAGAGTTTATTTTTCTGCATTTACTTCTTGTTCTTAATGCTTTTAGTATTATTTAAGTTAGTTATCATTGTAGCTTAGGTTTATTACACTTTTAGTCCCTGTACCTTAGTTGTAAATGTAACACCCCAGTTCTGACGGATCTAAAGTTTTGAGCTTATAGAAGTAAACAGATTGTCTGGTATAGTGTTATCTGCCCAAATGACCATTTTGGTACACACATGTAGGTGTATGGTATCCACCACAACAGTAAGTAAGAATTTGATTTTTCCAATGTTTTACCATGTCTTAAGGAGACGTTTGTGTTAAAGGATAAAAGAGGAATATGGGATGAATATTCGCCAAAAATATAGTACGCTTGGATCGTATGGAATATTGTGCTAGTTATATTTTAAGTAATCTGGTTGGAAACCAACTGTATAGTTTAGCCTAATAAGTTTGATGAAGGGAACTTATTTATATTTTTTTTCAAAAACTGTAGGACAATAAGAAGGCAAGTTCTGATATGCATGACACTTATTAAATTCCACTAAGCAAGATGAGTCATATTTATATGAGAAAATTTATTCTGAAAAGGGTTATTCTGTCTCTTCCCTAAGTGGTATCTACTGAAACATTCCTTAAATCTGAATGTATTCTACCTCAATGATCTAAATTCTAAGGTTCTTTTATGATTAATAGTTACTTTGCATTAGGGTAAGTATTGCAGCTCTGCATTTTAAGTACTAAATGAGAAAACCTACACATGGTAATTGAACAGTGAGACTGCAAGTATAAGGTTTTTGCATGGAAATGTCAATGATTGAAATGATAAGTAATATGTATGTATAAGAATATTAATGGTTAAATTATGTTTATATACAGTGGTTGTTGTTGGTTCGTGATGGATATTTGGATCTGGATCTTTGAAAAATAGTAGGTGAGATTCAAGTGAGTTCTACACTGACTCCTGCATGTATACTATTCATATTGTGAGTCACCATAGAAAATGGATTGAACTATGGATTTGAAGTCATGAAGAGTATAAAATGTGATGATTGGTGTATGGGTATTGAAACATTGAAGTATGGTTGAGTATGTGTATGTCTGAAATGAAGGTAATGAGATGTGTGTTTTGTTTGGGTGTATGTTAGTAAAGTAAAAGGTTGAATTTAGATTGTGTCAATGCATGAAAAGTTTGTGTTTATTCATCATGGTGGTGTTTAATAGAATTTGTTAGGACTAAAAACACAAACTCTGATATGAATTATAAAGGAAAAGTCCTTGGCTATGGCATCCACTAAAATAAACTAAGGAATGGTGATTACCCAATGGGGTTCTCTGCGTGTCCCACGACGATGATGGGCAAACCTCACGTAATGTAAGTTAAGGAAAATCCATATCATAAACACGACATTAAAAAAATATCCTTTGTGGTGAACTATGAAAAGAATAGCCTTTGTGGTGAACTTTAAAAAGAATAGCTTTTGTGGTGAACTCTTAAAAGAATAGCCTTTGTGGCGAACTTTGAAAAAGGATGCCTTTGTGGCAAATTCTGAATGGATCACCTTAGTGGCATGAACTGTTAGGAATATCTGGTAAGCTGTGAATCTAAATGTTTATCTCTATGGTAAGAAATGAATAAGTTCTAATAGTTCTGTAATGATATTAACCAAGATAAGGTATTGATGTGCTCTAGAATAAAAGTTGAATAAAGTATTAACGGTTTTCCATGAAAAAGAGATGTGTATCTGTATATCAAGAAGGGTATCTGTTATGATGATCTGTAAATATGAAAAGTACGGGGTATTGCATCTACTTCTAAGTCATTCTGAATCTGAGTAATTGTTATTTGAATTATGAGATTATGTTATAGTAGGATACAAAGTTCATCTGGATATTATATGTTGTTCATTATCAATATGGATATGTTTACAGAACTGGATCAAGGTATGTATGAGTGTGAACCAATGGTATAAACCTCTACATAAGTATCTACCATATATATGTATCAGCTCAAGATAATGTCAGTGAACTGTTGTTTGAAATAGGAGCATGGGCTAAGGTGAGAAGTGCTGGAAGTAGTCTTGTCACATCCTAAAATTCTAGTTGTTGTTGTTATTTCATTAACAAGAATTTCAAGTGGTGTAGTGGTTAAGCACCTTAAGTAACTCCTAAATGAACCAAGTTTAATTCCCCATGCTATTATCTTTTATTAATTTTTTGAACAAAGTTGGCCATTCTTCCCATATAAAACCGTCTAGATATGTCCATGTAACTCCCATTTCAAGTGTTTAGTAACTCTTTATTTTCAAAATTCCAAAGAGTAACTTTCAAAGTTAATTATTGTTAATTCTCTCCAACACCTTTGCCCCTTCTTGAATGCATTGATTGGATGAATGTGGACTATGTGCCATCCCACCTATTCTCCCATCAGTTTTCTTTTGTTTTGAATTTTGTTTCAACTTTTCTCTCATTGCACCTCCCTTTTCACCACCTTGTGCTGCCCATAATTGGTTGTTCCTCTTTGAATTTCTCTTTTCTTTGCTCCATTTTACTATAACAAATTGAACCACCTCGTATTAACCACCACCATTTCAATAAATCAACATCATCGAACCACCTTACCACCACCTTAGCACCACCATATCACCACTTGGAACCACTATTGAAACACCATTTTCTTCCTTAGCTTTTCTTCTTCTTTCTTTTCTTCATTTCAAAAATTATCTATTCTTTTTTTATTTTCTTCTTTTCCAAATAAAAATATTCTTGTTATTCATAACCCAAGTCTTTTTCTTACTTTTCCAATCTCTATATTGCCATTTCTTCTCCTTATTTTGAGTGTTCACCATCATTCATCATTTTGACACAATCAATCTTCAAAATCAAATAGATCATCAACAATCGTAGCTCTTTCTGATCTTTTGAATAAGGGTGTAAGTATTCTTTTGGAGTAAAGTTGAATATTCTTTAATCAAGTGATTGTTTTGGATTGAAGGTTTAATTCGAAAGTCATAATCTTTTTGTGAATCCAAGTTGGAGTTTTGGTGGAAGAGATTTGAAGAGTAAGTTGGATATTATTGGTTGGTGATCAATATTTTTCAAGTGGACATAAGTGATACTAATTTTTCAATATGATTTGCTAGGTATTAATTTAGTCTTGACTCGTTTAGAACTGAATTATTCAAGTTTGGATTAGGATTCACATTACGGACAAGATTAAGGTATGTGTTTTATTCAAATTTAATATGTGATAATTGTTGTCATGTTAAACATTTTTTATATTGATTTGTACATGAATGCATGTTTTAACATGCCTAGTGCTTTTACAATGAGATTGCATGCCATGACGCATTACATGGGGTTAGGACAATGTGTAAGGAAGAAGATATGGCAATTTAATAATCTGCAATTTTTAGTGTTTTATCCACATATGTGTTTCAACAGCTTGTTTACGATTTTGGTGGCTTGACCACAATTATGTGTATTGGCAGCTAGTCTACAAATTTGGTGGCTTTGTCCACATATGTGTTGGTGTGTTTTGGATGGATGAGTTTTGGGGAACTCTTTTTGGTGTGTAGCTGTGATAGGTAGAATGTTTTGAAAAAAAAAATGCATAATTATCTTATGAAAATTTTCATTAATATAATCATGTGCATAAAGTTTGCAATTTTGATTATTATGTGTATGGAAATATTATTGAAATGTTTAATGTGATATTTGATATCTAGCTTGATATAAAACTCACATTGAGCTTATTAGCTCACTCCTTTAGTTTTCATAAACTTTTTAGATAATATGTAACACTCTTAGCCCATATCCATCGCCAAAATAGGACTACGAAGCACTACCGTAAAAACGTAACTTAAATCATTCATTTCCAAACATTTCATTAATCATAGCAGAATTCATTCAAACACATGCATATCGTCCTTATTTGAGCCATCGAGGCCTTAAAAACACTTTAAAATTGATTCGAGATTAAATTGGAAACATATGGAAACTTAAGGAAAAAGTTAGAAAAATTCACATTGCAGGGATCACACGGCCGTGTGACTCACACGGCTGAGACACACGCCCGTGTCTTAGGCCATGTAACAATCGAAATAGGGACACATGACTGTGTCCTAGCCCGTGTCCCTGCCCTTGTAATTCTCTGACTTGGGTTACACGGCCAAGCCATACACCCGTGTGCTAGGCCGTGTAACCTTCAAAATAGCCTCACACGCCCGTGTGCCATGCTATGTGCTAGGCCGTGTAACTTTTGAAAAGCAAACTTTAAAACTTATAGGGGACACACAGCCGTGTCATAGGGACGTGTGTCATACATGGCTGAGACACACGTCCGTGTCTTAGGCCGTGTGGACAAGAAATTTACCAAAATCAAGCCATTTCCTTCACCCACTTCAAACATGTACCTACAAGCCATTTGCATCCTTGACCAATGCATCAAAACATGCATAAAATGACCAAATATCTATACCAAATGTCTATACAACCAATATGCCAAAAGACACCTCGATCATAATTCATCAAGCCCATCAACCATGTGCATATTTAACCATTCACACCTAATCTATTTCTATACCAAACTTACCATATTTGACCACATTTATACCATTACAAATAACTCATATCTACCTCAAAGCATAACTCAACTTGGCTACATAATAATCTTACCAACACATACCAAATTGGCCAATTAAATCATACATCAAAACTTAGCCATATTGACACCTAACATCAAGGCATCAAAAGTACCATAAGTACATCAACCATAATAACATATACAAGCCAAACTATCAACCAACATTCAAACACAGGTTCACCTATGCATGCCATTATAACCTTAGCCAAAACATCAAAACTACTGATATAACAGCTGGATAGTGTGATAAATCTCTAATGAGCTTCCAAATCGGTCTAGCTTTCGATAATCTGTAAAATAAGGGAAAGACAACTATGTAAGCAATGAATGCTTAGTATGTAACACCCCGTACCCGAGTCCGTTACCGGAATCGAACACAAGGTGCACACAGACTTAACTTAATTATTTTCACAGTCCATTTAGAAATTTCCAGACAAGCTGGTTACTGCATCACTGTCGCCTTAAAAATCATATCTTGAGTTTCAAAGCTCGAAAATCAGTTTCGTAATTTTTCCCTGAAACTAGACTCATATGTCCATCTACATATTTTTTTCTAGAATTTTTGGTTGGGCAAATTTGTACAGTTTATTAGTTAAAGTCTCCCCTGTTACAGGGATCGACTACACTGACCTTCGCGCATTACGACCTGGATATCTCCCTGTACAGGGCTTCAATACTGATGCCGTTTGTTTCTATAGAAACTAGACTCAAAGAGGAATCTATACATATATGGAATAACTCCTAATTATCTATGGTTAATTTACAATGAATTTCCAAATTCGGAACAGGGATTCCAGAAACCGTTGTGGCCCTGTTCCACGAAAACCTAAATATCTCTTAACATATAACTCATATGACCGTTTCGTTTCTTCCATATGAAAGTAGATTCATCAAGGTTCATTTACATAATTTATTCACTATTTAATTCCATCCCTACTATTTTTAGTGATTTTTCACATCCACATCACTGCTGCTGTCAGCATCTGCCTTTGAGGTAGACTTTACCTATTTCATAATTTCCATGATTTAATTAGCCCTTTTTGCATACATGGCACAAAGAATGATCATGATTAACCATTCCAATGGCTAATCGTTTCCAAACATTTCCATACCTCTTAATGAACAACATACAAAATGATTATGATAGCATGCCAAAGTTTATATAAGCCATTTTCGCATGACTATCCAAATTTATACAAAATCAAAGGGTCTATGACCAACAAACGAAAGAGTAGTCCTATACATGCCATTTCAAAATTCAACCAAAATTTGTACCAAAAGGGGCTTTGATAGTGTGGGAGACTTGACTTCCAAAAATCCCGAGTCCGATGGTGACGAGCCAAAATCTATAAAACAGAGAGCAAAGAAACGGAGTAAGCAATTTATGCTTAGTAAGTTTTGAGCAAGGATTCCACACAACAAAAGCATAGCATTCATATAGCTAAACGAATAATTTCATATGCACACATTCTCAATATCATACTTACTTCACATTACCAACCCTTATGTTTATATACAAAGATCAACTTAGCCATAGGCCTAGTGGCTCGTTTATCAACCGACGAATACTTATTTGTAAGGGCTCAACTAATTCAAAGCACATACGACATACCTCATTGCTGGAATTTTTGCAAGCGTATTAACTGAAATTTTTACAGCAAGATTGCTCTTTCCCAAATCACGTACCTTAGGATTTTATCCGAATATAGCGACTCGCTCAAAAGCCTTCGGGACATAGCCGGTTATAATAGCTCGCACAAATGCCTTCGGGACTTAACCCGGTTTGGGAACTCGCACAAATGCCTTCGGATCTTAGTCCGGATATGGTCACTTAGCACAAAGCCTTCGGGACTTAGCCGGACATCATTCAATAATCATGCACATTTAACACTAAATCATGACACATTCAGTATTTCATTTTCATTAGCAAAACTCAAACACAAGACACTTATCACACTTGCAATTTAGGCTCAATATCCACACACAAAGAGCATGATTTCGATTTGCTTAAAACATGATCTAATCAAATCATAATTTAAGCTCTATTACTCAAGAACTTACCTCGGATGTTGTCGAATGATTCCGATGGCTATTCGACCACTTTTTCCTTCCCTTTATCGGATTTAGCTCCCCTTTGCTCTTGAGCTTAATTTAACAAATAAATTGATTTAATCATTTGAGCATCGAAAGAGGAATTCAAGGTACTTAGCCCACATATTTTCATTAGACATTAAAGTCACATATGTACGGAAATCATGAATCAAACTCAACACATTAGTTAGTACTCTCCTTAGCAAATTTTCCAAGCCAAGAATAGGCATCAATATGCTTGCCTCTAACCGAATGCATGCACACCAATCCCCTCATGTGGCGAATATGCATGTCCATGTTGAGGCCAATTATACACTTAATACCACACATAAACGGCATACATTTTACTAACTAACACATTCCATATTGTAACTCAATACGCATCAATCATTTACTTCATAACCGAAACATCATCATATGTAAATATATACCTTGAGATAGTTTATATGTCATACCAATACATCATGTGCAAACATATATATATATATATATATATATGCTAGAGCCGAATCTCAAAGTTGATTATAACTAAACATGAACATAAATCCAAAACACAAATCTTACCTACCATGCAATAAGCATAAATTATACTTATGGATGTACCATGGCCGAATACATCACAACACCATACCATTTCAATTTTGGTCATGGTTAAACAAAGAACTTAATGTCTCACTCAAAAATGCTAAAAGAAAGTCCAAGAGCCATCAATCCACCATCACATGTATCATTAGCAAGCTTCATATTTAACATGCAATGGCATTAACACAAAATCCACCTTGGCCGAATACCACCCCCATGACATAGCAAGGATTTGAACCATGGGCTAATTAGAACTCAAGCTAGCAACTAAAAACATGCATAAATCTCATGGCACAACCTCAACATACCTTCATCTAGATACAAGTATGGCCAAACCTCCTCCTAATCCTCTTCCAAACCAAGCATGAAGCAAAAACCCCTTCCTTCTTCCTTAGAATTTTTAGCTCAAAGAAATGAAAAAAGGATGAACAACAATTTTTTTTTCTCTCTTTTCTTCAACTCACGGCAATGGGGGTAACACACACATTCTTTCTTTTTTTTTTCTTCCCTTTCATTATTCAATTCCCATGCTCATTATTTTATTTTTTTCTTACATACCCCATTGTCACAACATGTTTCATGACATGTTTTGCCCATAATCCCTTGTCATGGCCGGCCACTAGCTATTAGGGGGGAAATTTGACATGCAAGTCCTCCCTTTTGATTACATGCACTATTAGGTCCTTATAGATTAGCCTATCACATTTCAAAAGTGTCACACAAGTCCTAATAACTGAATTCACATGCAATCGACTAAATCGAAGCTTGAAATTTTCACACATTCATAAATACATATTCTAGACAATAAATATTACGTTCAAACATTTTGGTGTCTCGGTTTAGCGGTCCTGAAACCAGTTCCCGACTAGGGTCAATTTTGGGCTGTCACAACTCTCCCCCACACAAGAAATTTTCATCCCCAAAAATCTTACCGGTAAATAGGTTTGGGTATCGCTCTTTTATAGAGTTCTCGGGTTCCTAAGTAGCTTCTTCCATCCCGTGTTTGAGCCATAACACTTTTACTAACGGAACCCTTTTGTTTCGCAACTCCTTCACTTCACGAGCTAGGATACGAATCGGTTCTTCTTCATAACTCATATCGGCTTGAATTTCAACCTCTGATGGACTAATTACGTGCGACGGATCAGATCTATAACGTCGAAGCATCGAAACATGAAAGACGTCGTGAATCTTTTCAAGTTCGGGGCAAATTCAAACGATACGCAACTGGACCGACTCGCTTGGATATCTCATATGGCCAGATGAACCTCGGACTCAATTTGCCTTTACTGGCCAAATCGAGTATCTTTTTCCAAGGCGAAACTTTAAGAAACACTTTATCTCCCACGATACTCAATGTCTTTTTGTTTCAGATCCGCGTCGACTTCGACGATCGGAGGCTATCTTGATTTTCACGGATTACTTTTACTTTCATTCAAAGATCTTTAATCAAATCCACTCGAAAATTTTGCTTTCACCGAGCTCGGTCCAAAACAATGGTGTACGGCATTTACGGTAGTACAAGGCCTCAGTAAGGCACCATCTTAATACTTGATTGAAAACTATTGTTGTGCGAATTCAATCAAAGGTAAATACCGTTCCCATGAACCATCGAACTCGAGGATGCAACATCTCAACATATCCTCAAGTATCTGAATTATCCACTCGGATTGACCACCGGTTTGGGGGTGAAAGGCGGTGCTGAAATGCAACTTGGTACCCAAAGCTTCTAGCAATTTCTTCCAAAATCACGTGGTGAATCTCGGATCTCTATCCGACACAATGTAAATCGGTACCCGTGTAATCTCACAACTGAGAAACGTACAATTCAAATAGTTTATCCAATGAAAAATCCAGACGCACGGGGATAAAGTGAGCCGACTTAGTCAGTCTATCAACAACAACCCAAATCGCATCCTTCTTACTTGCTGACAATGGCAGTCCGAACACAAAGTCCATTGTGACTCGATCCCATTTCCACTCGGGTATCGTGATCGGTGAAGTAACCACGAAGGCACTTGATGTTCCGCTTTCACTTGTTGACATATTAAACATCTCAAACAAAGTCGAGATGTCTCGTTTCATACCATGCCACCAAAACCGACGTTTCAAATCGTTGTACATCTTCGTACTCCCGGGTGAATTGACATTCAGCTACAATGGGCTTCGTTCGAATCATCGAAATGAGTTCAATTCCTTGGAACACACAGACGACTTCAAACCTCAAACAATCATCATCATCAATTTGAAACTCCGATTCCTTGTTCGGAACACACTCAGCCCGTTTTGCAACCAACTCATCGTCGACTTTCTAAGCTTCACGAATTTGATGAATCAATAATGGTTTGGCCTTTAATTCGACTACTAACACATTGTCGGGTAGAATAGACAAGTGTACATTCATCGCTAAGTAAAAATAAAGCGATGATTTCGGCTTAAGGCGTCCGCAACCATATTAGCCTTTCCGGTGATAATCAATGACAAGCTCATAATCTTTTAACAACTCGAGCCAACGTCTTTGTTGCGATTCAAGTCTCTTTGAGTCATCAAATATTTGAGACTTTTGTGATCCGAAAATACATGGCACTTCTCCCCAAATAGGTAGTGTCGCCATATTTTCAAAGCGAATCGATGGTAGCTAGTTCGAGATCATGGGTCGGATAATTTTTCTCATGTGGCTTTAATTGTCTCGACGCATAGGCCACAACTCGACCTTCTTGCATCAATACGCAACCCAACCCAAGTAGGGAGGCGTCACTATAGATGACAAACTCTTTGCACGATTCGGCCGCACTAAAATTGAGCTTAGTCAAATAAGTTTTCATTGCTCAAAACTTTTCGACATTTTTCCGTCCATTCGAACTTAACATCTTTTGAAGTAGCCGTCATGGGTGTGGCTATCATCGAGAAACCTTTCACAAACCGTCGAGTAACCAAGCAAGTCCCAAAAGCTCCGAACCTCAAGAATATTTCTCGGAGGCTTCTAGTTAAGTATGGCTGAAATTTTGCTCGGTCGACTCGAATAACCGATCAGATACCACATGACCCAAGAAGCTAACCTCCCTTAACCAGAACTCACACTTGCTGAACTTAGCATATAACTGCTTATGCCGTAAAATTTGCAACACTAATCTCGGTGTTCAAGATGTTCGGTCTCATCTCTTGAATGACCAAGATGTCATCGATGAACACAACTACTGAACCGGTCCAAATCATCGTCGAAGATCCGATTCATCAAATCCATGAATACCGCGAGGGCATTAGTGAGCCCGAACGGCATCACTAAGAACTCGTAGTGACCGTACCTCGCTCGAAAGTAGTTTTGGGTACGTCCAAATCTCGAATCCACAACTGATAATAACCCGATCTCAAATCTATCTTTGAAAACACTGAGGCTCCCTTTAGTTGATCAAACAAATCATCAATACGCGGTAACGGATATTTATTCTTTATCGTCACTTTATTCGGTGACGATAGTCAATACACAACCTCATGGTTCCGTCCTTCTTTTCACAAACAATCTTGGTGCACCCAAGGTGAGAAACTTGGTCGAGCGAAACCTCTATCCGTCAATTCTTGCAACCGAGCTTTCAACTCCTTTAACTCGGTTGGTGCCATACGATCTGAGCTATCGAAATTGGCGTAGTCCTGTACAAGCTCAATACCAAACTCTATCTCCGAGCAGTGGCAAACCGTAATTCTTCGGGAAAAATATCCGGTATTCGCAAACCACCCAAGACGACTCGAGTTTTATTTCTAACTCCTTATCATCAAGTACATACGCAAGGTATGCTTCGCACCCCTTTCTTACATATTTCGGGCCAACATTGATGATATTACACCGGCAACCCTTTAAGTCCGTAGACTCAACTCGGATCATCTCGTTATTTGCGCACCTCAAATCCATAGTCTTGCTTTTGCAATTCACAACCGCATCATGCACGGTCAACCAATCCAAACCAAGAATAACATCAAATTCATCGAAGGCAAAAGCATCAAGTCCGCGGAAAACAGAACCTCGAATTACTAGGGGCATTTCTTACACTTTATCAACAAGCACGAACGACCCAAGGGATTTGACACCGAATTACGAACTCGATGAGACTCAATAGGTAAAGTCTTACTGGATGCTAAGGTTTCAGATATATAAGAATGAGTAGAACCGGGGTCAATCAAAGCAATCACATTAGTATCAAAGAGAGTGAAAGTACCAGTAATAACATCCGGCGAGGAAGCATCCTCGCGTGCAGACAGTGCATAAGCCCTAGCGAGTGCGAGCCTCGGATTTGGTCGTAGCATCTCTAGATCCTCTCGACCACCACTAGCATTGCCCATATTTCTAGATGGTCTACCCCGAGCAGTGGTAGCGCCCGATTTCCCACTCTGATTTACATTCTGTTCAAGCAACCTCGGGCAATCTTTAATGAAGTGGTCAACTGATCCGCACTTGTAACAGGAGCTGTCATGGAATCTACAACTTCCAGAATGCCATTTGCCACAATGCTGACACTCCGTTCTGTCTCGACGTTCATTCCCAACACCGGCGGCCAAGTGCCTCGTGTACCCATTGTGGGGTCGATCAGATCTCGTCTAAAAGGCCCAAAGTGCCTCTAGACCGCCCATATCATCATGAAATTTCTTCGATGCTGTTGAAGAGACTTTCCGAGGATCTTTACTTAAACTCTCCGGTTCCCACATCAACTTTTTGTTTTTCTTTTCTAAGCTCTTGACTTTACAAGCTCGCTCGACAAGTACTACGAACTCTCGTATTTCAAGAATGCCAACGAACATTTTTATATCTTCATTCAGCCCATCCTCGAAGCGTTTACACATGATAGCCTCGGACGAAATACATTCCCGGCGTATCTACTAAGTCTAACAAATTTTCACTCGTGTCGTGGGTCGACATAGAACCTTGCTTAAGCTCGAGAAATTCCTTCCGCTTTTGATCAACAAATCTCGATCGATATACTTTTTCCAAACTCGGTTTGGAAAAACTCCCAAGTTACTTGCTCTCGGGCACAACAAAGTCGAGTACTCCACCAATAGTAGGCGTAATCGCGTAGCAAGGAGATAGTACACTTTAGGCATTCATCGGGTGTACAAGATAGCTCATCGAGTACGGATAGTGTTGTCCAACCAAAATTCAGCTTGCTCGGCATCGTCGCTATCCGTAGCTTTAAATTCAGTAGCCCCATGTTTTCGGATTACATCAACTGGGGCTTATTCGACCTTATTTGGTCGATTCGGGAGGCATTGTAGGTCTTGAAATGTGTTTGTTGGGAATGGAGGTTGTGGAGCAGTAGTATTAGTTCGAATGTATTGGTTGAACCAATCATTCATCACGCTATAGAAAGCTTGTCTAGCTTCATCATTTGGATTACTAGCATTAGGTTGAGAGTCCACGCTGCCTTGTGTGCGGGAGCAAAGGTGCTACACTCTCAAGATCATCACCACCGCTCGATCGGGATCGAATTCATTACTATAAATAAACACATTTGAAATTGTCAGAAATCACCACACTATCAAATAATCACATGAAATGGCATGTATAGCTAGACCCAAATGCATTACAGTAGTCCTAGAATCGACTAAACCGTAGCTCTGATACCAATAAAATTGTAACACCCCGTACCCGAGTTCGTTACCGGAATCGAACCCAAGGTGCACACAGACTTAACTTAATTATTTTCACAGTCCATTTAGAAATTTCCAGACAAGCTAGTTACTGCATCACTGTCGCCTTAAAAATCATATCTTGAGTTTCAAAGCTCGAAAATCAGTTTCATAATTTTTCCCTGAAACTAGACTCATATGTCCATCTACATATTTTTTTCTAGAATTTTTGGTTGGGCCAATTTGTACAGTTTATTAGTTAAAGTCTCCCCTGTTACAGGGATCAACTACACTGACCTTCGCGCATTACGACCTGGATATCTCCCTGTACAGGGCTTCAATACTGATGCCGTTTGTTTCTGTAGAAACTAGACTCAAATAGGAATCTATAAATATATGGAATAACTCCTAATTATCTCTGGTTAATTTACAATGAATTTCCAAATTCGGAACAAGGATTCCAGAAACCGTTCTGGCCCTGTTCCACGAAAACCTAAATATATCTTAACATATAACTCATATGACCGTTTTGTTTCTTCCATATGAAAGTAGATTCATCAAGGTTCATTTACATAATTTATTCACTATTTAATTCCATCCCTACTATTTTTAGTGATTTTTCACATCCACATCACTGCTGCTGTGAGCATCTGCCTTTGAGGTAGACTTTACCTATTTCATAATTTCCATGATTCAATTAGCCCTTTTTGCATACATGGCACAAAGAATGATCATGATTAACCATTCCAATGGCTAATCGTTTCCAAACATTTCCATACCTCTTAATGAACAACATACAAAATGATTATGATAGCATGCCAAAGTTTATATAAGCCATTTTCGCATGGCTATCCAAATTTATACAAAATCAAAGGAGTCTATGACCAACAAACGAAAGAGTAGTCCTATACATGCCATTTCAAAATTCAACCAAAATTTGTACCAAAAGGGGGCTTTGATAGTGTGGGAGACTTCGACTTCCAAAAATCCAGTCCGATGGTGACGAGCCAAAATCTATAAAGCAGAGAGCAAAGAAACGGAGTAAGCAATTTATGCTTAGTAAGTTTTGAGCAAGGGATTCCAGCACAACAAAAGCATAGCATTCATATAGCTAAACGAATAATTTCATATGCACACATTCTCAATATCATACTTACTTCACATTACCAACCCTTATGTTCATACACAAAAGATCAACTTAGCCATAGGCCGGTAGCTCGTTTATCAACTGAGCGAATACTTATTTGTAAGGGCTCAACTAATTCAAAGCACATACGAACATACCTCATTGCTGGAATTTTTGCAAGCGTATTAACTGAAATTTTTACAGAAAGATTGCTCTTTCCCGAATCACGTACCTTTGAATTTTATCCGGATATAGCGACTCGCTCAAAAGCCTTCGGGACATAGCCCGGTTATAATAGCTCGCACAAATGCCTTCGGGACTTAACCCGGATTTGGGAACTCTCACAAATGCCTTCGGATCTTAGTCCGGATATGGTCACTTAGCACAAAGCCTTCGGGACTTAGCCCGGACATCATTCGAATAATCATGCACATTTAACACTAAATCATGACACATTCAGATTTCATTTTCATTAGCAAAACTCAAACACAAGACACTTATCACACTTGCAATTTCGCTCAATATCCACACACAAAGAGCATGATTTCGATTTGCTTAAAACATGATCTAATCAAATCATAATTTAAGCTCTATTACTCAAGAACTTACCTCGGATGTTGTCGAATGATTCCAATGGCTATTCGACCACTTTTTCCTTCCCTTTATCGGATTTAGCTCCTTTGCTCTTGAGCTTAATTTAACAAATAAATTGATTTAATCATTTGAGCATCGAAGAGGAATTCAAGGTACTTAGCCCACATATTTTCATTAGACATTAAAGTCACATATGTACGAAATCATGAATCAAACTCAACACATTAGTTAGTACTCTCCTTAGCCAATTTTCCAAGCCAAGAATAGGCATCAATATGCTTGCCTCTAACCGAATGCATGCACACCAATCCCCTCATGTGGCGAATATGCATGTCCATGTTGAGGCCAATTATACACTTAATACCACACATAAACGGCATACATTTTACTAACTAACGCATTCCATATTGTAACTCAATACGCATCAATCATTTACTTCATAACCAAAACATCATCATATGTAAATATATACCTTGAGATAGTTTATATGTCATACCAATACATCATGTGCAAACATATATATATATATATATATATATGCTAGAGCTGAATCTCAAAGTTGATTATAACTAAACATGAACATAAATCCAAAACACAAATCTTACCTACCATGCAATAAGCATAAATTATACTTATGGATGTACCATGGCGAATACATCACAACACCATACCATTTCAATTTTGGTCATGGCTAAACAAAGAACTTAATGTCTCACTCAAAATGCTAAAAAGAAAGTCCAAGAGCCATCAATCCACCATCACATGTATCATTAGCAAGCTTCATATTTAACATGCAATGGCATTAACACAAAATCCACCTTGGCGAATACCACCCCATGACATAGCAAGGATTTGAACCATGGGCTAATTAGAACTCAAGCTAGCAACTAAAAACATGCATAAATCTCATGGCACAACCTCAACATACCTTAATCTAGATACAAGTATGGCCAAACCTCCTCCTAATCCTCTTCCAAACCAAGCATGAAGCAAAAACCCCTTCCTTCTTCCTTAGAATTTTCAGCTCGAAGAAATGAAAAAAAAGGATGAACAACAATTTTTTTTTTCTCTCTTTTCTTCAACTCACGGCAATGGGGGGGTAACACACACATTCTTTCTTTTTTTTTTTTCTTCCCTTTCATTATTCAATTCCCATGCTCATTATTTTATTTTTTTCTTACATACCCCATTGTCACAACATGTTTCATGACATGTTTTGCCCATAATCCCTTGTCATGGCCGACCACTAGCTATTAGGGGGGGAAATTTGACATGCAAGTCCTCCCTTTTGATTACATGCACTATTAGGTCCTTATAGATTAGCCTATCATATTTCAAAAGTGTCACACAAGTCCTAATAACTGAATTCACATGCAATCGACTAAATCGAAGCTTGAAATTTTCACACATTCATAAATACATATTCTAGACAATAAATATTACGTTCAAACATTTCGGTGTCTCGGTTTAGCGGTCCCGAAACCACTTCTCGACTAGGGTCAATTTTGGGCTGTCACATAGTAAGCTCGTATAAACTTTATACATAACATTCCATTTCAATAATGAACTTTATAAGGTAAATATAAACCTATACCAATACCACAGGATTTATCAAACCATAATCATTAACTCACAAATGAGTATATCCATCAACACCACATATAGTTAACATTCCTAGCATAGTAGGATTTTATTAGACATATTACATAGTCTTTAACCCTTTTCATAAGACTTTGAAACCTTCCATTTACTTACTTTAACTTAAATAACATTATCAACTCACAAATTAGTGTATTTATCCATGACCTATATAAATTCATCCATAACTTAATTAAATTTCTCACATATAAATAAAGCCTTTAACTCATCAACCCATTTACATTTTCACATTACATCTCAATTATGAACTTACAATTTCATTACATTCCTTTACTCGTATCATTTGCATAACATAAGCATAAACATCGACCGATTACACAAGCTTGACACAAGCTTATATATCATAATCAATACACAAGTTAGTGCATTTATACATAACTATTTTGGGATCAACCACATGATAAACCATTTCATTAAAAAAAAAACACATCCTTTGATTCATACCACCTTTTCATGAACATAAGTATTTTTCCATTTGGACACTTACCATTTCAATTTATAACATTACTATTAAGTATGATATAATCTAACCATAATCTTGGAACAAGTCTAAGCATTATCAACTACACATGTTATTGCATATATACATAATTCACTTGAAATATCATAAGATAAGTCACTGAACATTAAAAACTTCATTTTGAAATCATCAATTTCATGAACATAATTAAGTATACTTTCATTGAACATTTCCTTTTCAATCCTTTTCATAGATTCAAGACATAAGTCATTTGAAAATTATCATTCATTTTCTTTTCATGCCCGTTGAATTAGTAACTTAACTCAGATACTCAGGTAACTATTGTAATGCCCCTAATCCTGAAAACCTTGTGTAAAATTTTATTTTTCTTGTTTGTGTGGTAGTGACATGAATGCATGCTTGCCTTAGTGGTTTAATACTTTGGGAGTGTCTGGGAAGTCATAAGTTCAAGCTTGGGCTTGAGAAAAATTTTCGCTTCTAAGTTAATAATCCTATGTTGGCAGCTAGTAGACTTTTAATTTAAAGTGAAGGTTGCTTGACATAAATAGCTTACTGGTCAAGGGGGTGGTGGCGTGTTGTTGGTTGCTAAAAGACTGAGGTTTGAGTACTTGAGCAAGTAAGGGATTTTGATTTTTGTTACTTGTACAATGTGGGTGTTGGTGTTTGACTGAAACACTGAGCGGTTAAGAAGTGTGGGGAGTGTGGCCGAATATTTGGGAGGTTTGGAGGGATTTTCAGTTGTGTGGGGATGTGGATAGGCAGGTTATCAGTTGAGGATTTTAGGGGGAAAAAGAAGAAACTGGAGTGTAGTAGGGATTGTGAGTTGAATTTGGGTAGGGAGCATAGAGTTTTCGGCAGTGCTGCTATTCTCTAGCTTTTCAGCATTATTTTCTCTTTTGGCTTCCTCCCTCTCCATCTTTCTTTTGGGTTTTCGTAAGTTGGGGTTCTTTTCTTTTGGTAACTAAAGTCGAGTGGTGTTATCTTGAGAATCTATCGGTTCTTTTTCTTTTACTTGGGAATATACCTTTTTCTCCAACCCTTTGGTCCACAGATTCTTTTTCTTCTCTATCACTTTTCCCCAAACGGTGTACCCCCTTCTTGGCTGAATACCATTGTGTCCCTATCTCTCAAGCTCTTTTGGTTTAGCTTAGTGTGACCGATTCTATTCACCTTTCTCCCTCTCAATATTTCTTTTCTTTTACCTTGTTCTTGGCCAAATATCTTATCCTCTCCCTTCATATCACTCTTTTGTTTTGGCTTTGAGGTAAGTGCTCTTGACTTCTCTTTTGTTCTTATTTATTTTCTTTTGGCTTTCCCTCTTTTCACTTTATGAGGTTAGCCGAACCTTCAATGGTGGGTGTTAGTTCAGTTGCTTGGTTCCCTTGTTCCCGGTTAATAGTTTTCCTCTCTAATATTCACTTTTCCTAATCGTTTGCTATCAGGGGTGACTGCACCATCCTGTACTTTGGTGGGCCGATTGTTGCTACCCTTCACTCATAGTGATATATTTCAGTAAGTGGTTCACTTGGTTCAAGTAGTTTACGTTTAGAGTGGTATTCAACGAAGTTAGGTTTTATGCAAATCTTTGATAAGCAGTGGGTGATCACTGGCTTAAGGCAGGATCAAACCCTACTCGCTTAATCAAGGTAAGTGAATTGTGCGATTGAGAATTTAAGTGTTAATAAGAGGGGTATAACCCTATTGAGTTATTGTAACACCCCTCACCCGTATCCGTTATCAGGATAGGGTTCGAGGTATTACTGAAACTTTGCATTGAAAACATACTAAATCAACTCACCAGGTTTAGCTCATATCTGAAACTTTCAGGCATTCACATCTTGTCCCTTAAATGGGCCTTCAAGGCCTCAAATATACATAGAGATAGTTCGGGATAGGACCGGGAACTTTAATAACTTTAAAAAAATTTTCCTTATTTAGAAGTGTCACACGACCGTGTATGAGGGGCGTGTGGTCACCCACGCCCGTGTGGCCTAGGGCACGTCCATGCCTTTAACCCGTGGGCAACATTGACTTTTAGGCATAGCTAAGACACACGCTCGTGGGCTCACCCCGTGTCCAAAAGTTGAGCATTCTGTTAAATTAACATGGCCCAGACACACACCCGTGTGTCCTACCCGTGTGCTAATTTGGCTTAAAGTTTTAGGTGCAGGGGACACACGACCATACCACATGCCCATGGGGATGGACCATGTGTCACACACGGCCTAGACACACGTCCGTGTATCTAACCATGTGGACCTTAATAGGCTATTTTCCAAGCCTTTAGTCACCCCTTTCTACTTCTTTTTCTTAATAGATACCAAATTCAAAGTAAAACATGATTATACACTTGTAAATGATTTTGATGAAGTTAGTTGTATGGAAACCTCATATCATTGGTGTCATACAAAAAGGTTATTTCCCATCTACTATTTATGGGTTCTTATGTTATTGTAGCACATTCAAAATTTGGCTCATTTTTGAACTTATTGCCAATTGTAGCAACCCATCATATAAGAACATAAACATGCATATAAAGGCAGGTCATAGCCTACTTCCAAATATGCCAATTTCCATAGCCTTATACAAAAAGATGAATACATCTTTACATGCCATCATTTGGCAATTCAAATGACACATATGACAAAATACTCAAAGCCCTATACATGCCATTAACAAAGTAGAAGTGTCTTTATACCAAAGCTTGACTAGTTGATAGTGTGTTGCTTCTCCAACCGTCTTCCAATCTGTGACAGCCCAAAATTGACCCTAGTCGGGATGTGGTTTCGGGACCACAAAACCGAGGCATAAAAATAATTTAAAAATTTATTTTGATGCCTATGATATGTGTTAAATTGTGTATGACATTTTGATGTTTCAATTTAGAATTATAAATGTGAATTTCACTAGAAAGGACCTAGTAGTAAACTTTGAAAGTATGATGGGGAAATATGTGATGACTAGTTGATCATGCATGCAAAAATAAGGGATTTGCATGTCAAATTTCCCCAAAGATGGTATAGTGGCCGGCCATGACAAGGGAATATGGGCAAGGAAAACATGTTATGACATGTTTTGTTAATGCATGATGTGATAAATGATAAAAAATTAAGCATGTAGGAAGAGAAACAAAAATCAAAATTTGCTCATCCTTTCCCCCCTTTTGCCGTGAGTGAAAGAGAAGCAAAGAAAAAATTTTGTTCATCTATTTTTCTTTCTTTGGCCGAAAATACTAAGGAAAAAGGAAGGATTTTTGCTTCATTTTCTTTGTTTAGAAGAGATCTAGAAGGATATTTGGCTAAACTTGCATCAAGAGTAAGGTATGTATGAGGTTGTGTTATGAGTTTCATGCATGTTTTAGTTGCTAACTTGATGTTCATGCTAGCCATGGTTCAAATCCTTGTTATGCCATGGGAATGGTATTTGGCCAAAGTTGTTATTTTGTTAAAGCCATTGCATGCTAAATGTGAAGCTTGCTAATGATGCATGCAATGATGGATTTTCTACTCTTGAAATTTCTTGTAGCCATCTTGAGTAAGACATTGAGTTTTCTTTTTGTTTAACCATGATTGAAGTTGAAAGGGGCATGATTGTGATGTATTCGCCATGATGCATTCATGAGCATGGTTCATGCTTCTTGCATGTTAGTAAAAATTTGTGTTTTGGATGGCTATGGACACCTTGAAATTGACCTTGCACCTATATGTGTATATATGATTGCACATGATATTTTGATTATGAAGAAAGTGATAAATATGTTGTTTAAAGAAGAAATTTGTTGAAGAATGTTGTGAAATTTGCATGTACAATCGGCCTAGTACACATATGATGTGAAAATCTTGCAATTTATTGTTGATTTTGTGCAAGTATGACTAAGTATAATCGGCCACATGGGGGAATTATTGTGCATGCATTCGGTTAGAGGCAAGCTTAATGATGCCTATTCTTGACTTAGGTAATCGGCTACCTTGTTGTGAGCTAAGGCGAATGTGTGCGTAATTAAAGAAAATTGACTAAAGTGCTTAGTTATGTGATGTTGAGTCAATGATATGTGTATTCGCCAAGGCTAGCGAGACTTTAATGAATTGAATTTGTTTGAATTAGCTCAAGAGCTTAGAGGGCCACAATTGGATAAGGGAAGGAAAAAGTGATCGATTAGCCGTCGAAGTTGTTCGACAACATCCGAGGTAAGTCCTCAAGAAATGACCCTACTCAATTATGTGAAATGAAATATGGATGTGTAATGATTATTGATTTATGTGTGTATGAGTATTTGAATGATACCCTGCTAAGTCCCAAGGCGATTATGCAAGTGATATGTTTGTGTTTGAGCCTTAGTAACGAAAATGAAACATGGATGTGTAATGATTATTGATGTATGTGTGTGCATGAGCAATTGAATGATATCCGAGCTAAGTCCCGAAGACATTTATGCTAGTAATTATATCCGGGTTAAGACCCGAAGGCCATTGTGCTAGTGACCACATCCGGGCTAAGACCCGAAGGCATTCGTGCAAGTTGTTAAATCCGGGCTAATACCCGAAGGCATTTGTGCAAGTCGTTCTATCCGGGCTAAGACCCGAAGGCATTCGTGCATGTGGTTATATCCGGTTGTATTCTGAAGAAGCTTGGGCTGAAGGTGAGCGTTGGTTGCTGTAATAAATTTAATTAGTACGCTCGAAAAGCCCAAAGGAAAAGGTATGTTTATATGTGCATTGGAAAAGTCGATATGTTTGAGTAACATTCGTTCAATCGACTAACGAATTTTCAGCTATTGAATTGGTTGATATCTTGTGAAAGTATACAATGATGAAGTGTGAAGCAAGTATGATTATGTGAATGTGTATTAATGAAATGATTCATTTGGCTATGTGAATGTAATGCCTTAGTTAAAGCTGATTTTATTGCTTGAGACTTACTAAGCATAAAAATGCTTACCCGTTGCTTTGGCTCTCTGTTTTATAGATTTTGCTCGTTAGCGATCGGATTCGGGATCATTAAAGTCGAAGTCATCTACACTATCAAAGCCTCCATTTTGGTATAATTTTGGTTGAACTTTGAAATGGCATGTATAGGACTACCCTAATGTTGAAGGTCATGTACCTTTCGGTTTTGTGTAAGCTTGGATGGCCATGCGAAAATGGCTTATATAATGCTTTTAGTATGATTCTATAATAGTTTGTATGATAATCATTATGGGGTATGAAATTGTCTGAAAGGATTAGCCATTGGAATGGTTAATCATAATCACACTTTGTGCTATGTGTGCAAAAGGGCCATTTGAATCGTGGAAATCATGAAATAGGTAATGGTTACTTTGAAAACAGATGCTGGCAGCAGCAGTGGTGTGGTTTTGAAAAATCACCAAAATTTGTAGGAATGGTATTAAATAATGAATAAATTATGTAAATGAACCTTAATGAGTCTACTTTCATGTGGAATAAACGAAACGGTAATAGGAGTTACATGTTAAGAGATATTAAAGCTATTGTGAGATAGGGCCAGAACGGTTTCTGGGTCCCCTGTCGCAACTTTAAAAATTTATTATAAATTATCCAGAAAGAATTAGGAGTCATGCCTTATATGTACAGATTCCATTTTGAGTCTTGTTTCATTAGAAACAAACGGCACCAGTATTAAAGCCCTGTACAGAGAGATATTCAAGTTGTAACGCGCGAAGGTCAGAGCAGTCGATCCCTGTAACATGGGTGACTTTAACTAATAAACTGTACCAATTGGCCCGACCAAAAATTCTAGAAATAAATCCATGGATGTATATATGAGTCTAAATTCAGGGAAAATTTATAGAATCAGTTTCCGAGTTTTTAAACTCGAGATATGATTTTTAAGGTGACAGTGACGCAGATTTCCAGCCTGTCTGGAAATGTCAAATTGGTGGGTGAAATATGTGGATTTGGCTTGTTAACCCCTCGTGTCCGACACCGGCGATGGTCTCGGGTTCGGGGTGTTACAATTTTATTGGTATCAGAGCCACGGTTTAGTCGATTCTAGGACTACCGTGATATGTTTGGGGTCTAGCTATACATGCCATTAAATGATGAATTGATAGTGTGGTGATTTCTGACAATTTGACTCTGTGTTTGTTTATAGCAATGGATCCCGATCCCAACCGAGCAATAGTTGATGATGTGGAGAGTGTGGCGCTGCTCACGCAAGAGGGACAGCCCATGGGACTCTCAACCTATGGCCACAATCCGAATGATGAGGCTAGGCAAGCCTTTTATAGTGTGATGAATGATTGGTTCAACCAATACATTCGAACTAACACTACTGTTCCACAACCTCCATTCCCGACTAATGCAACCCCAAGACCTACAATACCTCCGAGAATCGACCAAATAAGGTCAAGTAAGCCCCAATGATGAATTCGTAAACATGGGGCCACCAATTCAAGGCTACGAATAGCTACGATGCCGAGCAAGCTGAATTTTGGTTGGATAACACTATCCGGTGCTCGATGAGCTATCTTGTACACCGATGAGTGCTTAAAGTGTACCATCTCCTTGCTACGCGATTCGCCTATTATTGGTGGAGTACTCGACTTCGTGGTGCCTAGAGAGCAAGTGACTTGGGAATTCTTTCAAACCGAGTTCAAAAAGTATATCATCGAGATTCATCGACCAAAAGCGAAGGAATTTCTTGATCTTAAGCAAGGTTCTATGTCGCCATCGACTACGAACGAAAATTTGTGAGGCTTAGCCAGACGCGCGAGAATGCATTTCGTCCGAAGCTATTATGTGTAAACGCCGAGGATGGGCTGAATGATGATATAAGGATGTTCGTTGGCATTCTCGAAATACGAGAGTTCAGAGTACTTGTTGAGCGAGCTTGTAAAGTCAAGAGCTTAGAAAGGAGAAACAAAAAGTTGATGTGGGAACCGGAGAATTCGAAAAGGTCCTCGGAAAGTCTCTTCAACAGCATCAAGAGATTTCGAGATGATGTGAGCCGGTCTAGAGGCGCTTGGCTTTTCTAGACGAGGACGCGATCGACCCCTGACCACACGAGTCACTTCGATCGCCGATGGTGGAAATGATCGCCGAGAGAGGGCGAGTGTCGCATTGTGGCAAATGGCATTCGGGAGTGTTGGTTCCATGATCGCTCTGCTATAAGTGTGGATCGGCCACCACCTTATGAAGGATTGCCCGAGGTTGCTTGAACAAAATGTAAGTCGAGTGGAAACCCGGTGCTACCATCGCCGAGGTAGGCCACCTAGAAATGTGGGCAATGTTAGTGGCGGTCGAGAGGATCTAGAGATGCTACCATCGGATCCGAGGCTCGTGCTCTGCTAGGACTTATGCCATACGCGCACGCGAGGATGTTTGCCTCACCGGATGTCATTCTCGGTACTTTCACTCTTTTCAATACTAATGTGATTGCTTTGATTGACCCCGGTTCTACTCATTCTTATATATTTGAAACCTTAGCATCCAAAGAAGACTTTGCCTATTGAGTCTATCGAGTTTGTAATTCGGTGTCAAACCCTTGGGTCATTACGTGCTTGTCAACAAAGTGTGCAAGAAAAGTCCCTAGTGTTCCGAGGTTCTTGTTTTCCGGCGGACTTGATGCTTTTGCCGTTCGATGAATTGACGTTATTCTTGGTTTGGATTGGTTGACCATGCACGATGCGGTTGTAAATTGCAAAAGCAAGACTATCGATTTGAGGTGCACGAATAACGAGATAATTCGGGTTGAGTCTACGGACTTAAAGGGTTACCACTGTAATATCGCAATGTTGGCCCGAAAATATGTAAGAAAAGGGTGCGAAGCGTACCTTGCGTATGTGCTCGATGACAAGGAATCGAAAAGAAACCCGAATCGATGCGGTGGTTTGTGAATACCGGATGTTTTCCTCAAGAATTGCGGTTTACCACTGTTCGGAAATAGAATTTGGCATCGAATTTGTACCGGTACCACTCAATTTCGATAGCTCCGTATCGTATGGCACCAACGAATTAAAGGAGTTGAAAGCTCGGTTGCAAGAATTGGTGGATAGAGGTTTTGCTCGCCTGAGTTTTTGCCTTGGGGTGTGCCGGTGTTGTTTGCGAAAAAGAAGGATGGAACCATGAGGTCGTAGATCGACTATCGTCGACTTAATAAAGCGACGATAAAGAACAAATATCCGTTACCACGTATCGATGACTTGTTCGATCAATCAAGGAGCCTCGGTGTTCTCGAAAATAGATTTGAGATCGGGCTATTATCAATTGCGAATTCGAGATTGGACGTACCAAGACGCCTTGAGCGAGATATGGTCACTATGAGTTCCTAGTGATGCCGTTTGGGCTTACTAATGCCCTACGGTATTTATGGATTTAATGAATCGGATCTTCGACCATATTTGGATCGATTCGTAGTCGTGTTCATTGATGACATCTTGGTCTATTCAAGAAATGAGACCGAACATGCTGAACACACGAGGTTAGTCTTTGCAAATTTTACGGATAAGCAATTATATGCTAAGTTCAAGAAGTGTGAGTTACGGTTAAGAGAAGTTAGCTTCTTGGGTCATGTGGTATCTCAGATCGGTATTCGAGTCGAATTCAATAAAATTTCAGCCATACTTAATTGGAAGCCTCAGAAATATTAATGAGGTTCGAGTTTTTGGGGCTTGCTTAGGTTATTACCGACGATTTGTAAAGGTTTCTCAACGATAGCCACGCCGATGACGGCTACTCCAAAAGGATGTTAAGTTCGAATGGACGAGAAATGTCGAAAAGTTTCGATCAATGAAAACTTATTTGATGAAGCCCCAATTCTAGTGCAACCCAAATCGCAAAGAGTTTGTCATCTATAGTGACGCCTCCCTACTTGGGTTAGGTTGCGTATTGATGCAAGAAGGTCGAGTTGTGGCCTATGCGTCGAGGCAATTAAAGCCGCACGAGAAAAATTATCCGACCCATGATCTCGAATTGGCTGCCATCGTATTCGCCTTAAAGATTTGGCTACATTACTTATTTGGTGAGAGGTGCCATGTGTACTCGGATCACAAAAGTCTCAAATATTTGATGACCCAAAGAGACTTAAATCTGCGAAAAGACGTTAGCTCGAGTTGTTAAAGGATTATGAGCTGGTCATTGACTATCACCCGAAAGGCGAATGTGGTTGCGGATGCCTTGAGTCGTAAATCATTATTCGCTTCTGAGCGATGAATGTGCACTTGTCCGCTCGATCCGACAACGTGTTAGTAGCTAAATTGAAAGCCAAACCATTATTGATACATCAAATTTGTGAAGCTCGGAAGGTCGACGATGAGTTGGTTGCAAAACGGTCGAGTGTGTTCAACAAAGAATCGGAGTTTCAGATCGATGATGACGATTGTTTTAGGTTCGAAGTCGTCTGTGTGTTCCAAGGAATTGAACTTATTTCGATAATTCAACGAAGCCCATTGTAGCCGAATGGCAATCCACCCGGAGTACGAAGATGTACAACGATTTGAAACGTCGGTTTTGGTGGCATGGTATGAAACGAGACATCTCGATTTTGTTTGAGATGTTTAATATGTCAACAAGTGAAAGCGGAACATCAAGTGCCTTGAGATTACTTCACAGATCACGATACCCGAGTGGAAATGGGATCGAGTCACAATGGACTTTGTGTCCGGACCGCCATTGTCGACAAGTAAAAGGATGCGATTTGGGTTGTTGTTGATAGATTGACTAAGTCGGCTCACTTTATCCTCGTATGCACGGATTTTTCATTAGATAAACTAGCTGAATTGTACGCTTTCTCATTGTGAGATTACACGGTACCGATTTACGTTATGTCGGATAGAGATCCGAGGTTCACCTCGCGATTTTGGAAGAAATTGCAAGAAGCTTTGGGTACCAAGTTGCATTTCAAAGATCGCTTTCACCCCCAAACCGATGGTCAATCCGAGCGGATAATTCAGATACTTGAGGATATGTTGAGATGTTGCATCCTCGAGTTCGGTGGTTCATGGGAGCGGTACCTACCTTTGATTGAATTCGCTTACAACAATAGTTTTCAATCAAGTATTAAGATGGCGCCTTACGAGGCTTTGTACGGCGTAAATGCCGTACACCATTGTTTTGGACCGAGCTCGGTGAAAACAAAATTTTGAGTGGATTTGATTAAAGATGCTTTGAAAGTAAAAGTAATCCGTGAAAGTCCGAAAATAGCCTCCGATCGTCGAGTCGTCGACGCGGATTTGAAACGAAAGGACATTGAGTATCGTGGGAGATAAAGTGTTTCTTAAGGTTTTGCCTTGGAAAAGATACTCGATTCGGTAGTAAAGGCAAGTTGAGCCCGAGGTTCATTGGACCATATGAGATATCCGAGAGTCGGTCCAAAGGCATATCGTCTGATTTTGCCCCCTGAACTCGAAAAGATTCACGATGTCTTTCATGTTTCGATGCTTCGACGCTATAGATCTGATCCATCGCACGTGATTAGTCCATCGGAGGTTGAAATTCAAGCCAATATGAGTTATGAGGAAGAACCGATTCGTATCCTATCACGTGAAGTGAAAGAGTTGCGAAACAAGCGGGTTCCGCTAGTGAAAGTGTTATGGCTCAAACACGGGATAGAAAAGCTACTTGGGAAACCGAGAACTCTATGAAAGAGTGATACCCAACCCTATTTACCCGGTAAGATTTTCGGGGACGAAAATTTCTTAAGTGGGGAGAGTTGTGACACCCAAAATTGACCCTAGTCGGGATGTGGTTTCGGGACCAAAACCGAGGCATAAAAATAATTTAAAATTTATTTTGATGCCTATGATATGTGTTAAATTGTGTATGACATTTTGATGTTTCAATTTAGAATTATAAATGTGAATTTCACTAGAAAGGACCTAGTAGTAAACTTTGAAAGTATGATGGGGAAATGTGTGATGACTAGTTGATCATGCATGCAAAAATAAGGGATTTGCATGTCAAATTTCCCCAAAGATGGTATAGTGGCCGCCATGACAAGGAATATGGGCAAGGAAAACATGTTATGACATGTTTTGTTAATGCATGATGTGATAAATGATAAAAAATTAAGCATGTAGGAAGAGAAACAAAAATTAAAATTTGCTCATCCTTTCCCCCCTTGCCGTGAGTGAAAGAGAAGCAAAGAAAAAATTTTTGTTCATCTATTTTTCTCTTCTTTTGCCGAAAATACTAAGGAAAAAGGAAGGATTTTTGCTTCATTTTCTTTGTTTAGAAGAGATCTAGAAGGAAATTTGGCTAAACTTGCATCAAGAGTAAGGTATGTATGAGGTTGTGTTATGAGTTTCATGCATGTTTTAGTTGCTAACTTGATGTTCATGTTAGCCATGGTTCAAATCCTTGTTATGCCATGGGAATGGTATTTGGCCAAAGTTGTTATTGTGTTAAAGCCATTGCATGCTAAATGTGAAGCTTGCTAATGATGCATGCAATGATGGATTTTCTACTCTTGAAATTTCTTGTAGCCATCTTGAGTAAGACATTGAGTTTTCTTTTGTTTAACCATGATTGAAGTTGAAAGGGCATGATTGTGATGTATTCGCCATGATGCATTCATGAGCATGGTTCATGCTTCTTGCATGTTAGTAAAATTTGTGTTTTGGATGGCTATGGACACCTTGAAATTGACCTTGCACCTATATGTGTATATATGATTGCACATGATATTTTGATTATGAAGAAAGTGATAAATATGTTGTTTAAAGAAGAAATTTGTTGAAGAATGTTGTGAAATTTGCATGTACAATCGGCCTAGTACACATATGATGTGAAAATCTTGCAATTTATTGTTGATTTTGTGCAAGTATGACTAAGTATAATCGGCCACATGGGGGAATTATTGTGCATGCATTCGGTTAGAGGCAAGCTTAATGATGCCTATTCTTGACTTAGGTAATCGGCTACCTTGTTGTGAGCTAAGGCCGAATGTGTGCGTAATTAAAGAAAATTGACTAAAGTGCTTAGTTATGTGATGTTGAGTCAATGATATGTGTATTCGGCCAAGGCTAGCAAGCGAGACTTTAATGAATTGAATTTGTTTGAATTAGCTCAAGAGCTTAGAGGGCCACAATTGGATAAGGGGAAGGAAAAAGTGATCGATTAGCCGTCGAAGCCGTTCGACAACATCCGAGGTAAGTCCTCAAGAAATGACCCTACTCGAATTATGTGAAATGAAATATGGATGTGTAATGATTATTGATTTATGTGTGTATGAGTATTTGAATGATACCCGGGCTAAGTCCCGGCGATTATGCAAGTGATATGTTTGTGTTTGAGCCTTAGTAACGAAAATGAAACATGGATGTGTAATGATTATTGATGTATGTGTGTGCATGAGCAATTGAATGATATCCGGCTAAGTCCCAAGACATTTATGCTAGTAATTATACCGGGTTAAGACCAAGGCCATTGTGCTAGTGACCACATCCGGCTAAGACCAAGGCATTCGTGCAAGTTGTTAAATCCGGCTAATACCAAGGCATTTGTGCAAGTCGTTCTATCCGGGCTAAGACCCGAAGGCATTCGTGCATGTGGTTATATCCGGTTGTATTCCGAAGAAGCTTGGGCTGAAGGTGAGCGTTGGTTGCTGTAATAAATTTAATTAGTACGCTCGAAAAGCCCAAAGGAAAAGGTATGTTTATATGTGCATTGGAAAAGTCGATATGTTTGAGTAACATTCGCTTCAATCGACTAACGAATTTTCAGCTATTGAATTGGTTGATATCTTGTGAAAGTATACAATGATGAAGTGTGAAGCAAGTATGATTATGTGAATGTGTATTAATGAAATGATTCATTTGGCTATGTGAATGTAATGCCTTAGTTAAAGCTGATTTTATTGCTTGAGACTTACTAAGCATAAAAATGCTTACCCGCTGCTTTGGCTCTCTGCTTTATAGATTTTGCTCGTTAGCGATCGGATTCGGGATCATTAAAGTCGAAGTCATCTACACTATCAAAGCCTCCATTTTGGTATAATTTTGGTTGAACTTTGAAATGGCATGTATAGGACTACCCTAATGTTGAAGGTCATGTACCTTTCGGTTTTGTGTAAGCTTGGATGGCCATGCGAAAATGGCTTATATCGTTTTTTAGTATGATTCTATAATAGTTTGTATGATAATCATTATGGGGTATGAAATTGTCTGAAAGGATTAGCCATTGGAATGGTTAATCATAATCACACTTTGTGCTATGTGTGCAAAAGGGCCATTTGAATCGTGGAAATCATGAAATAGGTAATGGTTACTTTGAAAACAGATGCTGGCAGCAGCAGTGGTGTGGTTTTGAAAAATCACCAAAATTTGTAGGAATGGTATTAAATAATGAATAAATTATGTAAATGAACCTTAATGAGTCTACTTTCATGTGGAATAAACGAAACGGTAATAGGAGTTACATGTTAAGAGATATTAAAGCTATTGTGAGATAGGGCCAGAACGGTTTCTGGGTCCCCTGTCGCAACTTTAAAAATTTATTATAAATTATCCAGAAAGAATTAGGAGTCATGCCTTATATGTACAGATTCCATTTTGAGTCTTGTTTCATTAGAAACAAACGACACCAGTATTAAAGCCCTGTACAGAGAGATATTCAAGTTGTAACGCGCGAAGGTCAGAGCAGTCGATCCCTGTAACATGGGTGACTTTAACTAATAAACTGTACCAATTGGCCCGACCAAAAATTCTAGAAATAAATCCATGGATGTATATATGAGTCTAAATTCAGGGAAAATTTACGGAATCAGTTTCCGAGTTTTTAAACTCGAGATATGATTTTTAAGGTGACAGTGACGCAGATTTCCAGCCTGTCTGGAAATGTCAAATTGGTGGGTGAAATATGTGGATTTGGCTTGTTAACCCCTCGTGTCCAACACCGGCGATGGTCTCGGGTTCGGGGTGTTACACAATCCTTATGAGTCCTCGAGCTCTGTAAAACGGGAAAAAGAGAGGGGGTAAGCATTTTCATGATTAGTAAGCTCGAATAACCGGAAAGTAAACTTACCGAGTAATTAGCATACATCCACACTTAAATCATGAAATCATCAATTATGAAATGATTTCCTATCACATGCACTCAATCAGTAAGTTAGTCACATAACAAAACATCATGTAATTCATGTAGATGAGCTCATCATTCATCATTTTATTGACATACATCATATTAATCCTGTTGAGTTTCTAGGAAATCTCGATGGAATACCCATTATCTTTCAATTCTTATGAATAATCATTTCACATATATGCACTCCCGCGAACCTCACATCTCATGGCAGGATTCCCAGTCCAGGGTAACTCCCCCATATCATAAACTCATAAGTTGATGTCGGGATTACTAGTCCAGACTAAATCCTTTATAGCTACAAACACCCTTAATGAGCTCGGATCTGAATTACCAGTCCAAGCTAAATTCAGACCCTAATAGGATTACCCGTCCGGGCTAAATCCTCAATTCACATATATTCTTCGGGAGGCTCGATCATTCAAGGAACACCCTTCTGGGCTAGATCCTTTCCATACTCGAGTCACGGATTACCTGTCCGGGCTAAATCCTTACTGCAACACATGTTGGATCTCTTTACACATATCAATGAGGGTTTATCCATTGAATTCCCTTTGTCAACCTCATCCGAGACATTTTTCACATGTTACCATCAAATATACATTTCCATGATATTTCATGCTAATAATAAATGCAATCATCATGCATTCATAAATCATTCAATTATGCATATTACGGGTTTACTTTAAGTTATCCGAACTTACTTGGTATTCTTTTCGGGATTTGTTTCGGTTATTCTGAAACCTTGCGTTTACCACGATCGACCTCCGTAATTTGTTCCTCGGGGTCTACAACGGCAAAAATTAACTCATTAATACCCCACATTATACATTTCAAGTTAATATCTACCCCGGTCCAAATGACCGTTTTGCCCCTAACCTTTGACATTTTTACGATATAGTCTCTAGGCTCGTATAATGAAACACATGCACTTTCTATCTTACCCAAGTCTAACCGAATACTTTCCCTTCTTATGGTAGCCCACATTACCCATTATTTTCTCATTTCTACCACATATTTACATCTTTTGCAAAATAGTCCCTATAAGGGTTTTTCATGAAAATCAACTAGGAAAAAATGTTTAATACACATTCATCTTCTATATTCCTCCATAATCCATCAAAATACAAGCAACTCATGCATGGGTAAATTTTTAAACATGAACCCTAGCATGAGATATGGGTAGAAATGGAGAGAGCAAGCTACTGGGATTTCAAAAATACATAGAGCATGAAAAACGGGGCTTGGGAGCACTTACTATTGAGCTTGGAAAGCTTGAAACCCTAGCTACAGAGAACCCCAAATTTTTGGCTGGATGAAGGAGAAAATGGCTGATTTTGGCTTGATTTTTCCCATTTTAATTCAATAAAATGACAAATGACCAAAATGCCCTTACGCCCTTTCTTTAAAATTTCATCCATGCAAGCCCATTTTTGTCCAAAAATTTAGAATTTGGGAAAATTGCTCTCCAAGACCTTCTAATTCATAATCTAAAGCAATTTCATACAAATTGCTTCTAGAATCCAAGTTTTGCAATTTATTCAATTTAGTCCCTAATTTCCAATTGGACACCTTTACTTAGAATTTCTTCATAAAACTTTAACACATGCATATTGTAACGCCCCTTACCCGTGTGCCACATCGAAACAGGGTACGAGGTATTACCAGATCATAATATATATCATTAAACGAAACCGAAATAGAAATATGTCATCCAAATAGATAATGTATCATTATAACATATGTCTTGAACAATATTAGCCAAATTCAATGGCTTATACAAAATAATTTGGTTAAATAATGTAATCAATATTTTAAACCTAGGCAATTATGACACGTAACAAAATAACGAAGCCTACTATACATGCCATAATTCAAAAGAAATGTTTATTTCAAATACCCAAAAGTATTGATAGTGTGGCAGATCTTCAACGATCCTTAACTCCCGAGCAATGTCGGACGACACTATAAGACAAAAGAGAGAAAAGAAAGTAAGCTTATATACCTTAGTAAGTATATAAATAATAATTAAAGAATCTAATATGTTTACACATTAACTCAAGTGTATCTACTTTTAATTTCAATATTTACTCCACTTTGATTGTGCTGTCTCTCCTGCGTCATGTTCACTAAATAAATCATAGCTCGAGTTACAAAACTTGAAATTCAAATCCGTAAAATTTTCCTGAAACTAGACTTATATAACTTCTTACTAATTGTTTTTTTAGAATTTTTGGTCCATCCATTTAGTACAGTTTATTAGTTAAAGTTTCCCCTGTTATACAGCTCGATTGATCTGACCTCTGTTCACTACGAGTTAAATTTCTCCAAGTACACAATTCAAATAGCCATGAAAAATGTTTCATTTAAAACTAGACTCGATAAGGAATCTAGACATATAAACTATATTTCTTAATTAATTTTTTAAAATTTTTAAAGATTTATCAAAGTCAGAATAGGGGATCACATAGTCAATCTAAACAAGTCACACACAAATATAAATATCTAAAAATATAGAGTTCCTTTGCTTGCTCTGTTTCTTTTATATGAAAATAAACTCATTGAGCTTTAATTTAATATCTCATTCAGCCTCTAATTCAATTTATACTATTTTTTGTGATTTTTCAAAATCACATCACTGCTACTGTCCAAAACAGTATTATTGCAAATTCACTCTTTCACACTTTCTTTGTATTAACCTCACTTAGCATACATATCACAATTCATTTTCACCACATTTCATACATCACAAGTATAAGTCCATGATTAAAATGCCACCGTAAAATTATCCTGTTGAACAATTTGGATCAATCCTCGATACTTGATGGTTTCAACACCCTGCCCCACTATCATATTTCATATAATTCGGCTCTCTTGTACACATGGTGAACACTTAGTACCACCCATGTGACCTAGCCAATTTATCTCGTAGCTCTCTTGTCTACATGGTGTCCTTCACTTGGAATCACACATGCGACCTAGCTACATTTATCTCTCCTGTAGCTCTCTTGTCTACATGGGATACATCCCGTATCACACATGTGACCTAGCTACTACATAGTATCTCGTAGCTTTCTTGTACACATGATGTGCACTCAGCACCATACATGTGACCCTAGCTACGCTCCATCTATATTATTCAATCTTTCCGAATGTTCAATCGGGATTTCTCTCTCTATTACTTATTTCCATTCCTCCAATAGTCGATTTATGTTTCAAAATTAGCTAAAATACATATAATAGGCTGAAATATAAAAATGTAAATGAAATTAATGTATTATTTACATACAAACTTACCTCGGTGCAAAATATAGAAATTTTGCAATTTAGTCCAAAACCTTTTCCTTCCCCCGTTCGAGATCGATTCCACGCCTTTCTTGATTATTGAGCTTGAAAGCTTGGGAAAAACCCTAGCTATGGAGAACATGTAAGTTTCGGCCAAGCTTGAATGAAGATGAACACATTTTTGTGTTATTTTTCCCATTTTATTTCATTTAATATACAAATGACCAAAATGCCCTTACTTCTAAACTTTCTTAATATTCCATCCATGTCCTAATTTTTGTCCGTATAAAGTATAATGGTGTAATTTCCATTTAAGGACCTCTACTTAAAACCCCCATTTCAATCAAGTACTTTATGAACTAGAACACACATTTTTTTACCTATTTCAATTTAGTCCTAAAAATCAAATTAAACACCCAATCGATAAAATTTCGCAATGAAATTTTCACACAATTATGAAATCATAATATAAACACTAAAACTTAATCAAAATAATTTCTTTCAACCTCAGATTCGTGGTTTCAAAACCACTATTCCGTTTTAGCCCTAAATCGGGCTGTTACAACTCTCCCCCCTTTAAGGATTTTCGTCTTTGAAAATCTTACCGGTAAAGAAATTTGGGTATTGTTTTCTCATGGCTTCCTCCGGTTCCCACGTAGCTTCTTCTACTCCATGTCTTTGCCATAACACTTTCACTAAAGCTATACTTTTCTTTCTCAACTGTTTTACTTCTCGAGCCAAGATCTTAATCGGTTCCTCATCATAGGTCAAGTCCGATCGAATCTCAATTTCTGTTGGAGAAATCACATGTGAAGGATTAGAACGATAACGTCACAACATTGATACATGAAACGCGTTATGAATTCTTTCTAACTCTGTCGGTAAGGCCAACCGATATGCCACTGGTCCAATTCTCTCAGTAATCTCGTACGGCTCAATAAAACGCGAACTCAACTTGCCTTTTCGGCTAAATCTCAGTATCTTCTTCCATGGTGACACCTTCAAGAACACTTTATCACCTACCTGGAATTCAATCTCTTTTTTTTTTTAAATCTGCATATGACTTTTGTCGATCTAAAGCAGCTTTCAAGCAATCACGAATTACTTTTACTTTCTCTTCAGTTTCTTTAACTAGATCAACTCCGTGAATCTATTTCTCACTAAGTTCGGTCCAATATAAAGGAGTCCGACACTTGCGACCATACAAGGCTTCGTACGGTGCCATCTGTATACTTGACTGAAAACTGTTATTATAGGCAAATTCAACCAAAGATAGATATTTCTCCCAACTGCCTTTAAATTCTAAAACACAGCATCTAAGCATATCTTCGAGTACTTGGATTACTCTTTCCGACTGACCATCTGTTTGTGGATGAAACACGGTACTAAAGTTCAATTTTGTACCCAAAGCTTCTTGTAACTTTTTCCAGAATCTCGAGGTAAACCTCAGATATCTATATGATATTATAGACAAAGGTACCCCGTGCAACCTCATAATTTCAGCAATATATAATTCAGCTAATTTATCAAGTGAGTAATCGGTACGTACCGGTATAAAGTGAGCCGACTTTGTTAACCTATCAACCACTACCAAGACAACATCCTTCTTTTTAGGAGTCAGAGGCAAACTGGTTACAAAATCCATGGTAATCCTATCCCATTTCCACTCAGGCACCATTACCGGTTGGAGTAATCTTGAAGGCACTTGATGCTCAACTTTTACTTGTTGACAGATCAAACACTTGGTTACAAATTGAAATGTCCTTTTCATGCCCGCCACCAATATAACTTCTTTAAATCATTATACATTTTGTGCTACCGGGGTGAACCGACAAACAACCATCATGGCGCTTCATGTAATATTTTCGAATCAATTCATCATTTTGAACACATATCCTGTCTCGAAACATCAAACAGTCATCCAGTCCAACTCGAAAATCTGAGCCGTAACCCGATTCGCACTGAGTTCTCTTGGTTCGCAACTCACTATCGTTCTTTTGAGCATCACAAATTAGCTGGAGAAATAACGGTTTAGCCCTTATCTCTGCTAAGATTAATCCATCATCAGACAATGGTAACCCCGTATTCATGGCTCTCAAAGTAAAAAGAGATTTCCTGCTCAAAGAGTCAGCAACTACATTCGCTTTTCCAGGATGATAATCAATCATTAACTCATAATCCTTCAATAATTCAAGCCATATCCACTGTCGCAGATTTAAATCCTTTTGATTCATCAAATACTTCAAACTTTTGTGATCAGTAAAAATTCGGCATTTTTCACCATACAAATAATGTCGCCAAATCTTCAAGGCAAAGACAATAGCGGCCAATTCCAAATCATGTGTAAGATAGTTCTTCTCATGCGGTTTTAACTATCTCGAGGCATAAGCTACCACTTTACCCTCTTGCATTAGTACACATCCAAGTCCTGTCAATGATGCATCACTATAAATTACGAACTCCTTCCCTGGCTCGGGCTGTACTAAAATTGGTGCTTCAGTCAATCGTGCTTTTAGCTTTTCAAAACTCTGCTGACATTTATCAGTCCATTCAAACTTAACATTCTTTTGCAACAACTTAGTCATAGGAGAGGAAATCATCGAAAATCCCTCGACAAAACGTTTATAATACCCGGCCAAGCCTAAAAAGCTTCAACCTCGGATACATTCTTTGGCGGTTTCCAATCAACGATCACGAAAATCTTGCTCGGATCCACCCGAATACCATCACCTGAGATTATATGTCCCAAAAATCCGACTTCACGAAGCTAGAACTCACTTTTATTAAACTTAGCAAACAATTTCTTTTCTCTTAAGATCTGCAATATGGTTCTCAAGTGTTCGGCGTGCTCAGACTCATCCCGAGAATAAATTAGAATGTCATCTATAAACACTACTACAAACTTATCTAAATATGGCCGAAAGATTTGGTTCATCAAGTCCATAAATATAGCTGGAGTATTTGTTAGGCCGAAAGGCATCACAAGGAACTCATAATGTCCATACCTTGTCCTAAAGGCGGTTTTCGGCACATCTGACTCCTTAACTCTCAACTAGTAGTAACCGGACCTCAAAATCAATCTTTGAAAACACTGTGGCCCCCTTTAACTGATCGAATAAATCATCAATCCTCGGCAACGGGTACTTGTTCTTTATAGTCACCTTGTTGAGCTGACGGTAATCAATGCAAAGCCTCATTGAGCCATCTTTCTTCTTTACGAACAATACAGGAGCACCCCAGGGGGAGAAACTCAGTCTCACAAATCCCTTGTCTGTTAACTCTTGCAACTGAGCCTTCAGTTCTTTTAATTTAGTCGGAGCCATTCTAAATGGAGCAATCGAGATCGGTGTAGTACCCGACAATAAATCAATGGCAAACTCTATCTCCCTGTTCCGAGGCAACCCAGACAATTCCTTTGGAAATACATCTGGAAATTCACAGACTATCGGTATTGATTCAAGCTTCAATTCAGACAGCTCAGTATTCATTACATAGGCCAGATAAGCTTCACATCCTTTCCTCATGTATTTCTGTGCAGACATGTGCGAAATCACCATAGGCAATTTATTTGATTCATCTGTTTCAACCCACAGAGTTTCACCATTTTCACATTTCAACTCTAGTGTTTTCTGTTTACAATCTACCTTGGCATCATAAAATGTCAACCAGTCCATTCCCAAAATAACGTCAAACTCATCAAATGGTAACAACATCAGATTAGCCGGAAAACAGTGACCTTGAATCATTAATGGGCAATTCTTGCAAACCTTATCAACTAGCACATATTGGCCTAAGGAGTTCGACACTTTAATCGTAAATTCAGTAAACTCAACAGGCAACTTTTTATTAGATACTAAATTCATACAAACATAGGAATGAGTAGATCCAGGATCAATCAATGCAATAACAATAGCATCATAGAGAGAAAATGTACCAGTAATCACATCGGGAGATGATGCATCCTCTCGGGCACGTATGGCATAAGCTCTAGCAGGCGCTCTAGCTTCTGATCTCGCCGCTAAATCTTTCATTATAGTTTTACTGCTAGCTCCACCTCCAGTATTTCTCGGTGGTCTACCTCTGCTAGCAGTAGTACTCTGTCTTGCACTCTGAAATTTTTCTTCTTTAACTTTCTCCGGACAGTCTTTGATAAAATGCTCGCGGAACCACACTTGAAACAAGCTCGCTCATTTCCCCAACACTCGCCAAAATGTTGCCTGCCACATTGCTGACATTCCGGCTTTCTAGATCGCACATTACCCACACTTGCCACTAAAGTAGCTTGAGCTTTAGACCCCGAATATGCCCTACCATGATCTCTGTGTGAATCCCCAGCTGAAACTGTCATTCGAGGGTTTGTCTCTTTGGATATCTTTGATTAAGATTGAAATGACTTGCTTATCGGCCTCTTTCTGACATCTCGAGCCTCAATAGCAGCTTTTGTTCTTTCTTTGTTCAATTCTTCGGCTTTAAGAGCTCGGTCAACCAATACTACAAATTCTTTCAGCTCCAAAATTCCCATAAGCACTTTAATGTCCTCATTTAGCCCATCCTCAAACCTTTTACACATAATGGCCTCGGTGGACACACATTCCTGGGCATACTTGCTGAGCCTTACAAATTCGCATTCATACTCTGCCACAGACATCTTGCGCTGCTTCAATTCAAGGAACTCCTTCCGTTTTTGATCAATAAATCACTGACTTATGTATTTCTTTCTGAATTCTTCCTGGAAGAAATCCCAAGTAACCCTTTCTTTTGGCACCACTACTACTAAAGTCTTCCACCAGTGGTAGGCTGAATCTCTCAAAAGTGATACAACACACTTTAAGCACTCATCGGGTGTACATGAGAACTCATCAAATACACGGGTAGAATTTTCAAGCCAGAACTCCACTTTCTCGGGATCATCATCGATCTTTGCTCTAAACTCTTCGGCCCCTTGTTTTCGAATCTTGTCAACCGGAAGCTTGTTCATTCTTACCAAATCTATGCCTTGAGCAGCTACAGGAACCGTTTGAGGTATGGGAGGGGGTGGAGGAGGTTGAGCATTTGGGTTTGCTCGAATAAACTCAGTATACCAATTGTTCATCATTTGGAGAAAGGCATTCCGAGCCTCATCTCCCTGTCTCAATGTCTCCGGTCTACTTTCTACAGGCGCGGTCCCTTGTGCGGGAGCCGGTGCATTACTAGCAACATCATCAGCTGCAGTCCCATCAGGATCCATTACTATATCAAAACAAAACACAGTTTAGAATAATCAGGTGTCACCACACTATCACAGTATATTTATGGCATGTATAGCTAGACTTTTACACACACTATATTAGTCCGAGAATTGACTAAACCATAGCTCTAATACCACTAAATGTAACGCCCCTTACCCGTGTTCTACATCGAAATAGGGTACGAGGTATTACCAGATCATAATATATATCATTAAACGAAACCGAAATAGAAATATGTCATCCAAATAGATAATGTATCATTATAACATATGACTTGAACAATATTAGCCAAATTCAATGGCTTATACAAAATAATTTGGTTAAATAATGTAACCAATATTTTAAACCTAGGCAATTATGACACGTAACAAAATAACGAAGCCTACTATACATGCCATAATTCAAAAGAAATGTTTATTTCAAATACCCAAAAGTATTGATAGTGTGGCAGATCTTCAACGATCCTTAACTCCCTAGCAATGCCGGACGACACTATTAGACAAAAGAGAGAAAAGAAAGTAAGCTTATATAGCTTAGTAAGTAAGTATATAAATAATAATTAAAGAATCTAATATGTTTACACATTAACTCAAGTGTATCTACTTTTAATTTCAATATTTACTCCACTTTGATTGAGCTGTCTCTCCTGCGTCATGTTCACTAAATAAATCATAACTCGAGTTACAAAACTTGAAATTCAAATCCGTAAAATTTTCCTGAAACTAGACTCATATAACTTCTTACTAATTTTTTTTCTAGAATTTTTGGTCCAGCCAATTAGTACAGTTTATTAGTTAAAGTTTCCCCTGTTATACAGCTCGACTGATCTGACCTCTACTCACTACGAGTTGAATTTCTCCCAGTAAACAATTCAAATAGCCATGAAACATGTTTCATTTAAAACTAGACTCAATAAGGAATCTAGACATATAAACTATATTTCTTAATTAGTTTTGTACAATCTTTAAATATTTATCGAAGTCAGAATAGGGGATCACATGGTCAATTTGAACAAGTCACACTAAAATATAAATATCGCAAAATATAGAGTTCCTTTGCTTTCTCTGTTTATTTTATATGAAAATAGACTCATTGAGCTTTAATTTCGTATCTCATTCAGCCTCTAATTAAATTTATACTATTTTTGGTGATTTTTCAAAATCACGTCACTACTACTGTCCAAAACAGTATTATTGCAAATTCACTCTTTCACACTTTCTTTGTATTAACCTCACTTAGCATACATATCACAATTCATTTTCACCACATTTCATACATCACAAGTATAAGTCCATGATTACAATGCCACCGTAAAATTATCCCGTTGAACAATTCGGATCAATCCTCGATACTTGATGGTTTCAACACACTCCCCCACTATCATATTTCATATAATTCGGCTCTCTTGTACACATGGTGAACACTTAGTACCACCCATGTGACCTAGCCAATTTATCTCGTAGCTCTCTTGTCTACATTGTAACACCCCTCGCCTGTATCCGACACCGGGACAGGGTTCAAGGTGCTACCTGACTTTTACTAACACTTCCATACTAAATAGGGCCATGAAATCTCAAATAATTAAAAACTCAATCAATCACACAAAAATCGGGCCGTAAAATTTTGATCAATTTAAAAACTTTTCTTTTCACATGCAATCTGTCCCATATCACGGACTTCTTTACGCCCAAAACATACATCCGGGGTGGTTCAGGACCCAACCGAGAACTCATGAAAAACTTAGAAAAACCTCTTGCGTTAAGGCTTCACATGCCCGTATGCTCAGGCTGTGTGGCCAGAAATAGGCTATTTACCAAGCCTTTTGTCACTCTCACACCACATGCATAGATACATACTTATCCAATAACATACAACATGGCATAAATGAGCTCTTAAACATCTACAAACATGTTATGCTCAAGCCATTTTCTTATGCAATAAATATTATAGAATTTGCCCACATCATTACCACATACTAGTCATAACCATCATTACATCACGAACCTCATGTCCATCACTAAGCATACATAATCATTTCCACAAACCATTCATGAGGCATTATTAACTATTTACCAATCACCAAATCTTGCATCAGTTACCAACTCATCAATGAATCTCATTTTAATCTCTAGGCATACATACTATAAGCCACATCACAAGATATAGTATCATACATATATATGAATAAACATTTAGGCCCACAACATCATTAGCCAACATAGGCCAATTCACATGGCTACAACACTTTATCAATACAAACCAAAACCTTTGGCTAAATCATAATATCACATACTCAACATTAAAACCCTATACATGCCATAGACTCGAAACACTAGGATTTACTTACACCAATAGCGTTAACTCGACAGTGTGATAATATCTCTGACGGCCTCCAACCCGAGCTAACCTGGCAACCCTAGGGAATATGGGAAAGAAAAGGGGAGTAAGCTTTATGCTTAGTAAGTTCATAAGAAAACAATAAGCAACTCATTAACAAGTTTTATCAATGTTTACAACATAATCACAAATTCACTACAAGTTGTCTTCCTGAGCAACAGTCACTAAATTATTTATAACTGGAGCTACGAAACTCCAAATCAATTGCCGTTAATTTTCCCTGAAAATAGACTCATATATATTCCATCCATAAAATTTTCAGAATTTTTGGTTTTGCCAATCAATACCAGATTTTTCTTAAAGTTTCTCCTATTTCACTGTTTGACTAAGCTGACCACTCTTAACTACGAATCAAATTTCTCATTGTACAGAATTCAAAATATGTTCTTGTTGATTTAATTTGAAACTAGACTTATTAAGGAGTCTAAGCATATAAATTTTATCTTATAAACATTTTTGTACAAATTATAATGATTTTCTAAAAATAGAACAAGGGACCCCGAAGTCATTTGACTCTATCCCATGCCACTTCAAATATCTCATTATCAGCAATTCTTTTGCTTACAAGGTTTCTTTTATAAGAAACTAGACTCATTAAGCTTTAATTAAATAATTTATTCAGCTTCTAACTCAACTCTCATAATTTATGGTGATTTTCCAAAATCACGTTACTGCTGCTATCCCAAACAGATTTATTACAAATTTACTCTTTCACACTTTCTTTGCATTCACATTATTTAAACATGTATATCACCAATCAATTTCATCACAATTCTATAATTTCACTTAAGCATAATCTCAATACAATACATCATGCTCAATGATTCGCACACAACCATTCAAATTAGCAATTATAAGATGGTTCCGCACATAGCCCACCCTTATCGATAATTTACGATGGTTTTACCCTTACTCACATATATGACATCGACATTTTCATCTGTGCTTCTCATTTCACATTCATGATTCAATTCCAATAGATCTAACATGCATAAGTATATATCATATACCTGGCCAACTTAATGTATTGAATGAATTCAATTGCCGATTTAACACAAGGTCTCATAGTCTTAGACTTTTATCAAATCACCGGCATTTAGCCTGCTAGGTTTTAAACCCGAATTCATCACCGGCACGAAGCCTGCTAGCTTTAAGTTTGAACTCATTCACCGGCATTTCGCCTGCTAGGCTTGAAGCCCGATATCATTTCAGTGGCATTATAGCCTGCTAGGCCCGAAGCCCGATAATATTATTCACCAGCTTAAAGCTTGCTAGGCTCAAAGCCCGAATATCACCATTATAAAGTCGTCCATAAACAATTCATATAATATAGCATGTATACCTGTTCACTTTGCTCTATTTAATCATTCAATTACAATTTATAATTGCCCTTTGAATCATTTGATATTTTGCACACTAAGTGTCATTCTCAATATCTCGCACACTAAGTGCCATTCTCAATATTTCGTACACTGAGTACCATATTTGATTGCCCCGCACACTAAGTGCCACATTTTGTCGATATGTCGTCAGACATTAAAATATTCACGTATATACAATTTATGCGATATTAAAGCATTAGAAACATAAATTTAACAATACTTATTGCATACGAACTTACCTCATTAGCGGTAACGACAAATTAGATCGACAAATTCGATACTTCGTTTTTCCCTCGATATAGACTCGTACGAGGATTAACTTGATCTAAATCACTTCATGCAAGTGCCGAAAATAAGGAAGCTTCAATGGCTTTCTTTTTCTCCTCCATATTCGGCCAAAATAAAATTTGCATGGCCATTTTATGTTTTATTTTTATTTAATACATTTTAATATTCCATTTACCTTTTTGTCCTTTATAATAATACATAATTTCATATATGCCAAACCACTAATCTCCACTATCATAAAGTAATGGTTTAATTGATAAATAGGGACTTCTACTTTAGTAAAACATGGAAAATAAACACTTAAACAATTAGAATGTAACTTTTGCATTTTACGCGATTTAGTCCTTTTTGCTTAATTAACTATCGAAATGATAAAATTTTTCAACGAAACTTTAATACCATCTTTTTGCTACTCTGTAAATATTTATAAAATTATTTACGACTCAGTTTATAGAAATGAGGTCCCAATACCTCATTTCCTAAACCCACTTGACCTTAAGGTCATACCACTTGAACTTAATAAATCACTTATAAAACAAATATCACAATATCAAAAATATTTTTTTTTTAAAATCACAATTAACTTGTAAATATTAAATATAATATTTACAAACCTACTCGTCGGATTTGGTGGCCCCGAAACCACTATTCCGGTTAATCCTAAAAACGGGCTGTTACATACATGGTGTCCTTCACTTGGAATCACACATGCGACCTAGCTACATTTATCTCTCCCGTAGCTCTCTTGTCTGCATGGGATACATCTCGTATCACACATGTGACCTAGCTACTACATAGTATCTCGTAGCTTTCTTGTACACATGATGTGCACTCAGCACCATACATGTGACCTAGCTACGCTCCATCTATATTATTCAATCTTTCCGAATGTTCAACCGGGATTTCTCTCTCTATTACTTATTTTCATTCCTCCAATAGTCGATTTATGTTTCAAAATTAGCTAAAATACATATAATACGCTGAAATACAAAAATGTAAATGAAATTAATGTATTATTTACATACAAACTTACCTCGGTGCAAAATATAGAAATTTTGCAATTTAGTCTAAAACATTTTCCTTCCCCCGTTCGAGATCGATTCCACGTCTTTCTTGATTAATGAGCTTGAAAGCTTGGGAAAAACCCTAGCTATGGAGAACATGTAAGTTTCGGCCAAGCTTGAATGAAGATGAACACATTTTTGTGTTATTTTTCCCATTTTATTTCATTTAATATACAAATGACCAAAATGCCCTTACTACTAAACTTTCTTAATATTCCATCCATGTCCTAATTTTTGTCCATATAAAGTATAATGGTCTAATTGCTATTTAAAGACCTCTACTTAAAACCCCCATTTCAATCAAGTACTATATGAACTAGAACACACATTTTTTTACCTATTTCAATTTAGTCCTAAATATCAAATTAAACACCCAATCAATAAAATTTCGCAACGAAATTTTCACACAATTATGAAATCATAATATAAACACTAAAACTTAATCAAAATAATTTCTTTCAATCTCGAATTCGTGGTTTCGAAACCACTATTCCGTTTTAGCCCTAAATCGTGCTGTTACACATATACCCATGTTCTAGGCCTCATAATAATCATAAAATAAATATTTTGATGTCAGATTTGTCGTCCTAAAACCACTATTGTGACTAGTCCCTATTTCGGGATGTTACATTTCTCCCCCCTTAGGGACTTTCGTCCTCGAAAGTCTTACCAGAAAACAGATTCTGATATTGACTTCTCATTGTTTCTTCCGGCTCCCATGTGGCCTCTTCTACACCATGTCGATGCCATAAAACTTTTACAAGAGCCACATCTTTATTTCTCAACTATTTAACTTCACGAGCCAATATCTTAACCGGTTCCTCTCTATAAGTCATGTCCGGTCGAATTTCAATCTCAGTCGGCGAAATCACATGAGAGGGGTCTGATCAGTATCTCCTTAACATGGATACATGGAACATGTCATGAATCTTTTCCAGTTTGGGTGGCAACGCCAAACGATAGGCTAATGGTCCAACTCTTTCGGTAATCTCGTATGGTCTGATAAATCGTGGACTCAGTTTACCTTTCTGACCAAATCTCAATACTTTTTTCCATGGAGATACTTTCAAGAATACTCTATCTCTAACTTGAAACTCAATTTCCTTTCTTTTCAGATCAGCATAAGACTTTTGCCTATCTAATGCCGCTTTTAAACAATCCCGTATCACTTTAACTTTTTCTTCAGTTTCTTTGATTAGATCTGTAACACCCCTAACTCGTGACCGACGCCGTGTCGGACACGAGGGGTTAACGAGACAAATCCTCTTAAAGTACCGATTTAATTTGGCATTTCTGGACAGGCTGGAAAACTGCGTCACCGTCGCCTTAAAATCATATCTCGAGTTCCAAAACTCGGAAACTGGTTTCGTAAATTTTCCTGAATTTAGACTCATATACCCATCCATGGATTTATTTTTAGAATTTTGGTTGGGCCAATTGGTACAGTTTATTAGTTAAAGTCACCCATGTTACAGGGATCGACTGCTCTGACCTCCGCGCGTTACAACTTGAATATCTTTCTGTACAGGGCTTTAATACTGGTGTCGTTTGTTTCTAATGAAACTAGACTCAAAATGGAATCTGTACATATAAGGCATGACTCCTAATTCTTTCTGGATAATTTATGGTAAATTTTCAAAGTCGCGACAGGGGACCCAGAAATCGTTCTGGCCCTGTCTCACGAGAACTTTAATATCTCCCAGTATACTGCTCATATGGTCGTTTCGTTTCGTCCATATAAAATAGATTCATCAAGGATCAGTTCCATAATTTACTCACTATTTAATTCTACTTATACTATTTTAGTGATTTTTCAATCTCATCTCACTGCTGCTGTCCGCAACAGTTACTGCAGTAGACTATGCCAATTTCATGAATTTTTCCTTGGCCTTAATCATCCATCATACATGACACAAATTATGGCCACCTTAACAAAATTTGAGTTTCTAAGACTCGTGGCTATAGGTTCTAGCATCCCACTCGACGACCACATAGGCCATTTTCACATGGCTTAAAGTTTACAACCCACAATTCGACAAAATATAATAGCCTATACATGCCAAATGTTCTTCAACAACAAAAAACAATACCACAAGATTTCAGCGGTGTGATGACTTCAACGACGGTTCCGAGCACGCAACAATACGAGTCCAAGAGACCTAAAATGGGTGACAAGAAAACACCGAGTGAGTTTACAACTCAGTAAGTCATAAGCATTCGTCAATCCAATCGATAAAGTTACTACTACATGTACAACAAATGAGGCTAGGTACTCGTCCATATCGAATCTATACCATAATACCTCGGACCTTTCGGTCCAATCTCGTACCAATTCATACATCCACATTTCATATTCTACACAACAAGATAATCAAGCATTTTTACACATTAACTCATTTTCCAGCACAACCATACAATTTCAATCATCACATAGATTTAAGGCTTACCAAATTCAACCCCAAGCATGAACGTATTACCTATTCGTCATGAGCTCAAGGTACTTACCGATCCGCTGTCCATACTCACTCGATGGAGACACACCCTCCATATAATTGTTCGATTGGAGATATTTATATATATATATAGAGTACGCACACACGATGCTTAATACTCGATTTCGCACACTTAGTGCCATGCGATTTAAGCCCTTTTACAGTGCCATGCCCTTCGAGCTCGCACACTTAGTGCCATATATTTCCAGCATGCACACTTAGTGCCATATATTTCCAGCACGCACACTTAGTGCCAATCTCGCCACCGTACACACGTATTGCCAAGACACTTAGTGCCGAAAGCAAACTTTCTACACATTTCACTATTTCTTTTACATTCAACAATTGTCATCACTCCATACACATACATTTTCATTTATATATATATATCATCCCATTAAACGCAATTGCATAAATTTTACAATCATTTAAGCAATATCAAATACGTGCTTAATGACTTACCTCGTGTTGGGTAAAATAGTTCCAAGTCGGCTACTCGATGACCTTCGTCTTTCCCTTGCTTGATTCTCCTTCTTTAACTCCTTGAGCTTAATCTTGACACAAGTATGACCAAATCTCCTTCTAGTTCTCTTCTAAACCAAGCATGAAGCAAAAATCCTTCCTTTTTCCCTTAGTATTTTCAGCCAAGATTTTGAGAATGGATGAACAATTTTTTTTCCTTTCTTTTTCCTCTACTCACGGCAACAAAGGGGGGCATCCATGCTCATTTTTTTTTCATTTCTTTATTTTTTCTACATAATCCACTAACTAAACATGTTGGAAACATGTTCCCTTGCCCATATTCTTGTCATGGCCGGCCACTCACCTTAGGAAGTGGGTTATTTGACATGCAAGGACAACTATTTTCCCACATGTATTAATAGGCCACCTTACAATTGCCTAGCACATTTCTAAATTTTCTCACATAAGTCCTATTTGATAAAAATTCACTTACTATTAACAACATCCAAACACGAAATTTTCACACATGCATATATACATATAATGAGCATCAATTATGATGGTTAATTATTATTATGACTCGGTTTGGTGGTCCCGAAACCACTTTCCGACTAGGGTCGATTTAGGGATGTCACAAGATCAACTCCATGAATCTGATTTTCCTTGAGTTCTGTCCAATACAATAGAGTTCGGCACTTCCTACCATACAAGACCTCATAAGGTGCCATCTTCAAACTTGTTTGGAAACTATTATTGTAGGCAAATTCTACCAATGGCAGGTATTTTTCCCAAGTATCCTGAAATTCGAGGATGCAACAACGCAACATGTCCTCGAGAATCTGAATCATTCGCTCAGACTGACCATCAGTTTGAGGATAAAATGCTGTGCTAAAACTCAACTTTGTACCTAAGGCTTCTTGTAACTTATTCCAGAATCTCGAAGTGAACCTCCAGTCTCTGTCTAAAATAAGCAACAGTGGTACTCCGTACAATCTTACTATCTCAGAAATGTACAAATCAGCCAATCTATCAAGAGAATAATCTGTCCTTACCGAAATGAAATGAGCCGACTTCACCAATTTATCCACTATAACCCATATGGCATCTTTCTTTTTCGGAGTCATAGGTAGTCCTGTCACAAAGTCCATGGTAACTCTGTCCCACTTTCATACGGGGACCATTACAGGCTGTAACAAACTTGAAGGCACTTGATGTTCAGCTTTAACTTGCTAACATACCAGGCATTTCAATACAAATTCAGAAACATCTCTTTTCATACTGTTCCACCAGTACATCTTCTTTAAATCGTTGTACATCTTGGTACTTCCCGGGTGAACAGACAAATGACTGTTATGTGCTTCTTGCAAAATCTTCTGAATAAGTTTATTGTCTTTAGGTACACAAACCCTATCTCTGAACATCAAACATTCATCGAGACTGATTCAGAAATCTGACTCAACACTAGACTCACATTGAGCCCTTTTTGCCTGCAAGTCGTCATTATTAAGTTGAGCATCATGAATTTAATGCAGAAATGTCGGCCGAGCTGGACCATCATCAAGCAATGTCAAACGAGTATCCATGGCTCTCATAGTATACAGGGATTTTCTACTCAATGCATTGGCGACCACATTCGCCTTTCCCGGGTGATAGTCGATACTCAGATCATAATCCTTAATTAATTACTAGACCATCATCAAGCAATGTCAAACGAGTATCCATGGCTCTCATAGTATACAGGGATTTTCTACTCAATGCATCGGTGACCACATTCGCCTTTCCCGGGTGATAGTCGATACTCAGATCATAATCCTTAATTAATTCTAGCCATCTCCTTTGTCTCAAATTTAATTCTTTCTGAGTCATCAAGTATTTCAAACTCTTGTGGTCTGTGAATATAAAGCAAGTCTCGCCATACAAATAATGCTTCCAAATTTTTAAGGCAAAAATAATAGCGGCAAGCTCTAGGTCGTGGGTTGGATAATTCTTCTCATGGGGCTTCAATTACCGTGAAGCATAGGCTATCACCTTGCCATCTTGCATAAGCACACAACCCAATCCATTTAAGGATGCATCACTGTACACCACAAATTTTTTTCTCGATTCAGGTAGCACTAAAATAGGAGCTTCGATCAGCAATGTCTTTAACTTCTCAAAACTTTGCTGACACTTCTCTGTCCATTCAAATTTAACGTCTTTCTGTAGCAGCTTCGTCATCGGAGTCGCTATCATGAAATATCCTTTTACAAATCTTCTATAGTAACCGACTAAGCCCAAAAAGCTTCTAACCTCGATTACATTCTTAAGCGATTCCATTCGACATTTGCAGAAATCTTACTTGGATCAACTCGGATGCCTTCACTCGAAACTATATGACCCAAAAATCCAACTTCCTGGAGCCAAAAATCACTCTTGCTAAACTTAGCATACAGTAGCTTTTCCCGCAAGGTCTGCAACACAATTCTCAGGTGCTTCGCATGCTCTATCTCATCTTTAGAGTAGATCAAAATGTCGTCAATAAATACAACGACGAACTTATCCAAATATGGTCGAAAGATCTGATTCATTAGATCCATAAACATAGCTGGTGCATTCGTCAGCCCAAACGGCATGGTAAGAAATTCATAATGGACATACCTCGTTCTGAAAGCTGTCTTGGGTACATCTGAGTCTTTAACTCGCAGCTGATAATAGCCAGACTTTAAGTCTATCTTAGAGAATATGGTGGCTCCTTTCAACTGGTCAAACAAATCATCGATCCTTGGCAAAGGATACTTATTCTTGATAGTCACCTTTTTCAGTTGCCGATAATCGATACATAACCTCATCGAACCATCTTTCTTCTTTACGAACAACACAGGGGCACCCCCAGGTGAAAAACTTGGCCTAGCAAATCCTTTATCCGTCAGCTCTTGCAACTGTGCTTTTAACTCCTTCAGCTCGTTAAGTGCCATTCTATTTGGGGCAATAGAAATGGGAGTCGTCCTTGGCACCAATTCAATACCAAACTCTATCTCATTTTCAGGAGGCAATCCGGGTAATTCCTCCAGAAACACATCTGAATACTCACATACTATTGGCACAGATTCAATCTTCAATTCAGTTTCCTTAGTGTTCAATACAAATGCAAGGTAAGCTTCGTATCCTTTCCTCATATATCTCTGGGCAACCATTGCTGTGATTACAACTGGCGACAAACCCAATTCTCTTGATTTGACCCGTAGAATCTTACCATCCGAGCATTTCAATTTAATATACTTACTACCACAATTTACAATTACATCATGTAAGGCTAACCAATCCATGCCCAGTATCACATCGAACTCGTCAAATGGTAACAACATAAGGTTAGCTGGAAAACAATGACCATGAATCGTCAAAGGACAATTCTTACAGACTTTATCAACCAGGACTGATTTGCCTAATGGGTTCGACACTCTAATGATAAATTCCATAAGTTCAACGGGTATCTTCATATTAGACACCAATCTCATATAGATATATGGATACGTCGACCCCGGGTCAATTAAAGCAACAACACTTGTATCAAAAAGAGAGAAAGTACCCGTAATAACATCAGGAGCAGCGGCTTCCTCTCGAGCACGTATCGCATACGTTCTTCCCGGGGCTTGAACCTCTGATTTTGTAGCGTTTTTAGCCATGACTCGACTGCCACTAGCACTCCCAGGATATTTCGAATTTCTACCTCATAAAATGGGAGCACACGGCTTCGGAGCTATTTCCTCATCTTTTTCAGCTTATTTCGGGCAGTCTCTAAGGAAGTATCGAGGGAACCACATCTAAAACATGCACCGCTCTTTATTCGACACTCTCTGAAGTGAAATTTGTTGCAGCTCTTACACTTCAGTTTTGATCATCTACACTTCCCTCACTAGTCACCATCGGGGAGGAAGACTTTTAACCTCGTCGTTTAGAGCTTTTCGATCTACCCGAATATCCCACTGACGAAGTGGTGCGTTCATGCAGGCTCCTGGCCTTCTTCATGGAGAACGAGAGTGTTTTACCGCTAGACCTCTTGCTCGTAACTTGAGCCTCTCTCTTAGCTTGTTTCCTTTCATTATTAAGTTCCTCGGCCTTCTTGGCTCGATTGGACAATGCGGCAAACTCCCGTATTTTTAAAATCCTAATCAATAATTTGATGTCCTCATTCAGGCCTTCCTAGAAGCGTTTACACATTTTCGATTCAGTTTGGACCCATTCAGTTGCGTACTGACTTAGTCGTACGAACTCTCTCTCATATTCCGCTACAGTCTTGTTGCCTTGTTTGAGTTCCAAGAACTCCTTTCGCTTCAAGTCCAAAAACCGTTGGCTAATGTATTTCTTCCTAAATTCTGCTTGAAAGAAATCCCAAGTAATATTTTCTTTCGGCACTACTGAGGATACGGTCTTCAACCAATTGTATGCAGTGTCCTTCAAAAGTAAAACAATACACTTCAAACATTCCTCGGGTGCGCATGACAAATCATCTAGCACCGGCGTAGTATTTTCAAGCCAGAACTAGACTCTTTCAGCGTCATCATCAACTTTCGCTCTAAATTCCTCAGCCCCATACTTTCTAAGCTTATCTACGGGGGCTTTATCGGCTCGTACCAGCTCTTACCGGTGACATACCTACATCCTCGTCAGGTTGGTTAGGGGGCGGGGGAGGTCTTGTTATATTGGGGCGATTTCTTAGATAATCCCCAAATCATTCATCCATCATATCAAAGAAGGCAGCTCGGGCCTCTTCTCGGCCTTCTGACATTAGCCTTCTACTACTACTAGATACAGCTTGTTGTACAGAAGCTGGAGCATGGCTCTCGGCTCCCTCAGACTCATTTTGTGCTTGATTGGAAGATAGTCACTATCTTCAAAATAGTTTAAACAATTAGGAGACGGCACACTATTAACATTCGAACAATGGCATGTATAGCGAACTTTAACATCCTCTACGGTAGTCCTAGAACTGACTAAACCGTAGCACTGATACCAATAAATGTAACACCCCTCACCCGTATCCGTTATCAGGATAGGATTTGAGGTATTACCGAAACTTTACATTTAAAACATACTAAATCGTCTCACCAGGTTTAGCTCAGATCTGAAACTTTCAAGCATTCATATCTTGTCCTTTAAATGGGCCTTCAATGCCTTAAATATACAAAGAGATAGTTCGGGATAGGACTAGGAACATTTCATAACTTTAAAAAAAATTTCCTTATTTAGAAGTGTCACACGCCCGTGTATGAGGGGCCGTGTGGTCACCCATGCCCATGTGGCCTAGGGCACGTCCATGCCTTTAACCCGTGGGCAACACTGACTATTAGGCACGGCCAAGACACACGCCCGTGGGCTCTCTCCGTGTCCAAAACTTAAGCATTCTTTTAAATTAACACGGCCCAGACACACGCCCGTGTGTCCTACCCGTGTGCTAATTTGACTTAAAGTTTTAGGTGTAGGGGACATACGACCATGCCACACGCCCATGGGGATGGACCGTGTGTCACACACGGCCTAGACACACGCCCGTGTATCTAACCATGTGGACCTTAATAGGCTATTTTCCAAGCCTTTAGTCAGCCCTTTCTACTTCTTTTTCCTAATAGATATCAAATTCAAAGTAAAACATGATTATACACTTGTAAATGATCTTGATGAAGTTAGTTGTATGGAAACCTCATATCATTGGTCTCATACAAAAAGGTTATTTCCCATCTACTATTTATGGGTTCTTATGTTATGTAGTACATTCAAAATTTGGCTCGTTTTTGAACTCATTGCCAATTGTAGCAACCCATCATATAAGAACATAAACATGCATATAAAGGCAGGTCATAGCCTACTTCCAAATATGCCAATTTCTATGGCCTTATACAAAAAGATGAATACATCATTATATGCCTTCATTTGGCAATTCAAGTGACGCATATGATAAAATACTCAAAGCCCTATACATGCCATTAACAAAGTAGAAGTGTCTTTATACCAAAGCTTGACTAGTTGATAGTGTGTTGCTTCTCCAACCGTCTTCCAATCCTTATGAGTCCTAAAGCTCTGTAAACCAGAAAAAATAGAGGGGGTTAAGCATTTTCATGCTTAGTAAGCTCGAATAATCGAAAAGTAAACTTACCAAGTAATTAGCATACATCCACACTTAAATCATGAAATCATCAATTATGAAATGATTTCTTATCACCTGCACTCAATCAATAAGTTAGTCACATAACAAAACATCATGTAATTTATGTAGATGAGCTCATCGTTCATCATCTTATTGATGTACATCATACTAATCCCATTGAGTTTCTAGGAAATCTCGATGGAATACCCATTATCCATAAATTCTTACGAATGATCATTTCACATATATGCACTTCCGCAAACCTCACATCTCATGGCAGGATTACCAGTCCAGGCTAAATCCCCCATATCATAAACTCATAAGCTGATGTTGGGATTACCAGTCTAGGCTAAATCCCTTATAGCGACAAACACCCTTAATGAGCTCGGATCTGAATTACAAGTCCAGGGTAAATTCAGACCCTAATAGGATTACCCGTCCGGGCTAAATCCTCAATGCACATATATTCTTCGGGAGGCTCGATCATTCAAGGAACACTCGTCTGGGCTAGATCCTTTCCACACTCGAGATCACGGTTGCAGGATCTCTTTACACATATGAATGAGGGTTTATCCATCGAATTCCCTTTGGCAACCTCATCCGAGACATTTTTCATATGTTACCATCAAATATACATTTCCATGATATTTCATGCTAACAATAAATGCAATCATCATGCATTCGTAAATCATTCAATTATGCATATTAGGGGTTTACTTTAAGTTATCCAAACTTACCTGGTATTCTTTTCAGGGTTGTGTTTCGGTTATTTCGAAACCTTGCGTTTACCATGATCGACCTCCGAAATTTGTTCCTCGGGGTCTATAACAGCAAAAATTAACTCATTAATACCCACATTATACATTTCAAGTTTAATATCTACCCCGGTCCAAATGATCGTTTTGCCCTTAACCTTTGACATTTTTATGATATAGTCCCTAGGCTCGTATAATGAAACACATGCACTTTCTATCTTACCCAAGTCTAGCCGAACACTTTTCCTTCTTATGGTAGCCCACATTACCTATTATTTTCTCATTTCTACCACAGATTTACATCTTTTGCAAAATAGTCCCTATAAGGGTTTTCCATGAAAATCAACTAGGAAAAGATGTTTAATACACATTCATCTTCCATATTCCTCCATAATCCATCAAAATACAAGCAACTCATGCATGGGTAAATTTTTAAACATGAACCCTAGCATGAAATATGGGTAGAAATGGAGAGAGCAAGCTACAGGTATTTCAAAAATACATAGAGCATGAAAAACGGGACTTAGGAGCACTTACTATTGAGCTTGGAAAGCTTGAAACCCTAGCTACGGAGAACCCTAAATTTTTAGCTGGATGAAGGAGAAAATGGCTAATTTTGGCTTGATTTTTCCCATTTTAATTCATTAAAATGACAAACGACCAAAATGCCCTTATGCCCTTTCTTTAAAATTTCATCCATGCAAGCCTATTTTTGTCCAAAAATTTAGAATTTGGGAAAATTGAGCTCCAAGACCTTCTAATTCATAATGTAAAGAAATATCATACAAATTGGTTATAGAATCCAAGTTTTACAATTTATTCAATTTAGTCCCTAATTTCCAATTGGACACCTTATACTTAGAATTTCTTCATAAAACTTTAACACATGCATATACTCATATTCTAGGCCTCATAATAATCATAAAATAAATATTTTGATGTCAGATTTGTGGTATCGAAACCACTATTTCGATTAGGCCCTATTTCGGGATGTTACAATTATGGACTGACAGTGGATCATATTTGGATCTAGGTTGGAGTGCGTGGAGATTGGCGTTCTTCTCTCAACAGGTGTGTAATTGCACTGTTTTAGCAATAGATTGGCAAAAGGCAGAAATGTTCTACTGTTGACACTACATGAGCGTACGCACGCACGTGTGGTGAGTCGAATGCTCGAAACGTGGGCATTCGATCAAGGAGGCCACATGAAAAATTCGTGGGCGTAGGCTGAGCTTGGGCCATGGTAGGCCAAAATCGGCCGTGTGGACCCTGTACGGGGAAACCGCACGAATGTGTGGAGATTGTTGGGCCGGCTATGTAGTTTGCATGGCCAAGGCCGTTATTTGGGCTTATTGGGCCATACTAGTGTGTAGGCCCACATTGGCCGTATTATGGGCTTGGGCCCTTTTCTGCTATTTAACTGGTAAGGTTAAACGGGTCACATAAGTTGACTGTGAACCTACGGTTGGGCCGGTAAGTATACCAAGACCCTAATTTATGATTTGATTGTTATACCCCTATGAGGTAAATGACTGATATAACTCTATGTGATGTATGACCGTTTGAGCATGCCATTCCTATCGTATGATCATTATATTATGTTGCATTTCATGGGGTGGGATATATGATATTGGAGGAAGTGTACTGGAAGGCTATAAGCCTACTACTGGCAGCTTTGCTGCAATTACTGTAGTGCCAAAATCAATACTTTATTTTGGAGTGTAAGGATGGGTGGGTCGATTATTCCCCGCATGGAGTGTAGGGCTGGACGGAGTGGAGTGTAGAGGATGATTGGGTAGGATCTTTTTATGTATTACTGATACAGTACTGGATTGGGCAAAGGCCCACACTGATATTGCTACTAACATGGGCTTAAGCCCAGACTGTTCAACACCGATCGTGTGACTGTTATTCGTTAGAGATTACACTCTGAGTTTCATACTCACCTTTTTTGCTTAACTGTGCAGGTAATCCTTAGGCGGGTCGGTGCCGCGAGGGACTTAGAGATGGCCACACTAGTGCTTCTATTTTCTTTTATTTGCTATGAGATTTTGTTTTGGGTTATGTATTGAAGCCTCTTTAACTTTCTTGTTTAAATTCGGGTTTTTGTTACAATAATTTATATCTGTTGAGAACGTAGAACGCGGTTTTCCAAAATGATAACTGTTTTAAAAACACTACGATTTTGTAACGCTTTTGAAATGCTTCCGCAACAAACAGAGTTTAAAAAGTAATGAAAATTTAAAATGAATAAAAAATAGCTAGAATGAATTGGGATCTAACAAAGAGGCTTTAAATTTCCAAATGGGTTTTTTTTTCCAACAAGAGCAAGTTTTCAAAAAGCACTCTAATGTGACACCGCCTGATTCGACCATAACGTCTAGGCTGGGTTTGGGGGTGTTACATTTAGTGGTCTTAGAGTCAGGTTACAAAAACTCGGCTGTGGATTTGGGTTTTTCATAAAAAGAAAAAAAAAAACAAAGATTTCAAAAGAATTGTTTTAAATGGTGGAAGAATATTTTGAAGTAATAGTTTCCAAATGTGTGGTCTACCGAGTCTCCGGTACCGATTCTGTAAGTTCTCTAAAACTACTACTTGTTTTAACTAAAATAAGATTATCATAGATGGTATACTGTACTGAAGCCCTTATTTGGGAAACCCAAAACTGTAGTGAGACTGCGATCTACGAAAACAAACAACTCTGAATCATAGATGCTTTTCTTTTCATAAAACATTCGTTAATAAACACTGAAACTATAAAACTAATGTATAAAACTATTAATACATATAATATGTGAGTCAACTATGAGCAATAGAGGTACTCGTGGAAGGGGTACTAGAGGTCGCGGCGGAAGCCGCGGAGGTGCTCGGGCTGGGTCTTCAGCAGCGGGCCATATGCCTAATGTTGAAGCGAGAGAGGCACCAACTTCATCTGTTACTGAGATTGGGTCACACGATTAGGTGATTGGGGATGACGCACTATCTCAAGCTATCCTGCGAATTTTAGAAAAGGGTCGCTGGGTCCAATACTGGTACTGTGGGTCGTGGATCGGCAACAAAATGACTCAGGTCTAATAGGGCTGAAATCTTTAGGGGCATCACTGGAGTTGCCCCTAATGTGGCTAAATATTGGATTGAGGGTATAGAGAGGATCATGGATAACCTCGACTACACCCTAGAGCAGAAACTAAAAGGTGCAGTATCGTTGTTGCGGGATGAAGCCTATCAGTGGTCGCTTACAGTGAGAGAGGGTATTCAGCCTGATCGATTGACTTGGGAGTTTTTCAAGAATGCATTTCAATGGAAATATGTAAGTGCTAGCTATGTGGATGCTCGTAGAAGGTAATTTTTGAACCTAACCCAAGGGGACAAGTCTATGGCTAAATATGAGGCAGAACTTTTGCGATTGAGCCGCTATGCGCGAGGCATGGTGGATACTAAATATGAGCGCTATTTTCATTTCGAGGATGGCCTCAAGGATAATTTTTGAGTTTTGATAGCTCCACAAAGGGAGTTAGATTTCGCAGTGTTAGTAGAAAATGCAAAGATTGCTGAAGATGTGAAGTGCATTGAGCGCCAGAATCGTGATAAGGATAAGGGGAGAAACAAGAAGGTTTGAGATCCCTTAGGTTCAACTATTGGGCCTAAGAAGAAGGCCAGGGTTGATGGGCCAGCTAGGGTTGGAGCCCCTGTTGCTACTTTTGGGTTGCAGCCTTGTGCAGTTTGTGGGAAACGCCATCAGGGCGAGTGCTAGGTACAGATGAGGGCATGTTTCAAGTGCGGATCTATGGAGCACCGTATTAGAGATTGTCCATGGAGGCATGATCAGATACAAGCTACTGGTAGGGGTATTGTTCAGTTGTAGAGGGGTTTTCAATAGCTACCGAGAGATCATGGTCAAGCAGAGGTGGAAATGGTATGGGCCGAGGTCGTGGAGGACTGGACAGAGGTGCAGGTCATACTGAGGTGAGGCAGCCAGTACTAGTTTATGCTGCATGTCACCGAGAGGATGGAGATGCCTCAGATGTGATTACAGGTACATTTTTCATTCATCAGGTGCCTTGCATTGCATTGATTGATGTTGTTTCTATGCACTCTTATATAGCATGCACTGTGTCTAAGAATTTGTGTGTGATGTGTGAAAACACTACGAGTGAGATTACCGTGTTGAGTCCATTAGGACAGTCAGTGAGAGTGAATAAATTGTTTAAGGATGTACCTTTGGAGGTTCAAGGAAAAATCTTTTTAATCGACTTGATGGAACTTCCTTTTAGGGAATTTGACTTGATACTGGGTATGGATTGGCTAGTCAAGCATCAGGCAAATTTGGATTGTGCTGCTAAGTGAGTGGCCCTAAAAACTATAGAGGGTGAATAGGTGGTCATGATTGAGGAGCATTGGGATTATCTTTCAAATGTGATTTTTGCGCTGAGAGCCGAGAAGATGGTGCGTAAGGGTTGTGAGGCATATTTAGCTTATGTCAGTGCTTCTGGATCTAAAATTGTGTCTGTTAAGGATATCAGAATAGTTAAGGATTTTTTGGATGTTTTCCCTGAGAAGTTACTGAGGTTACCTCCTAATGATGAAGTTCAGTTTGGGATATAGCTCTTGCCTGGTATAGCTCTAGTGTCTATTGCCCCTTATAGAATGGCACCGAAGGAGCTCGTAAAGCTTAAGGCTCAAATTCAGGAGTTATTTGATCGAGGGTTTATTCGCCTAGTGTGTCTCCTTGGGGAGCACCAGTTTTGTTCGTGAAGAAAAAGGATGGAACCATGTGGATGTCCATCAACTATCGGCAACTGAACAAATTGACTATCAAGAATAAGTACCCCCTACTGAGGATTGACGACCTATTGACCGATTTCGGAGAGCTTCGATCTTCTCTAAAATTGATCTTCGATCGGGGTACCATCAACTGAGGGTTAAGGAGACTGATGTCTATAAGACAGCATTTAGAACTCATTACGATCATTACGAGTTTCTAGTAATGCCATTTGGGCTAACAAATGCACCTGTTGCTTTTATGGATTTGATGAACCGAGTGTTCCAGCCCTATCTGGATCAGTTCATAGTAGTGTTTATAGATGACATTCTGGTGTATTCGAGGACTGAAGAGGAGCATGATGCACATCTCTGGGTTGTTCTGTAGAAATTGAGGGAGAAACAGTTGTATACTAAATTCAGCAAGTGTGAATTCTGGCTACTTGAGGTAACTTTTCTGGGTCATATAGTGTCTTCTGAGGGGATTAGGGTTAATCCTTGAAAAATAGAAGCGGTTCTGGATTGGAAACAGCCTAATTCGGTATCTGAGATTCGAAGTTTTCTGGGTCTAGCAGTGTATTATAGACGGTTTGTTAAAAGGTTTTCGTTGATTGCTGCACCTCTGACTAAGTTGTTGCATAAAGGGGTACCATTTAATTGGACTGAAAAGCAGTAGGAAAGTTTCAAGAAGCTTAAAAAGGTATTGACTAAGGCCCCTATTTTGATACAGCTAGAATATGGGAAGGAATTTATTCTCTACAGTGATGCATCACATGTTGGCCTGGGATATGTGTTGATGCAAGAGGGTAAGGTAGTGGCTTATGCAACTCGTCAACTTAAGACTCATGAAGCGAACTACCAGATGCATGACTTGGAGTTGGCTGTGATGGTATTCGCACTGAAGATTTAGAGGCATTACCTGTATGGTAAGAAGTGTATTATTTACACGGATCACAAGAGCCTCAAGTATCTCCTCACCCAAAAGGAGCTAAACCTTAGGCAGCGAAGGTGGATAGAGTTGCTTAAGGATTACAACTGTTCGATTGAATATCATCCTGGAAAGGCTAATGTATTAGCCTATACACTGAGCCATAGGGTTGTTACTGATCTGAGGGCAATGTTTGCTCGTCTCAGTTTATTCGATGATGGTAGTGTACTGGCTGAATTTCAAGTTAAACCGAGATGGATTGAACAGATTAAAGGTAAGTAGTTGGAGGATAAGTCATTGAGTTCTCGTTTCCAACAGATAAAGAAGAGGGAAACTTCAGATTTTGGGCTCAATAGCGAAAGGGGCACTTTGTTTCTGTGGGAGAGTTTGTGTACTGAAGGATATGGATTTGAGGTAGTCTATACTGTAGGAGGCGCATAGTAGTCCTTACGCTATGCACCCTGGCAGCAATAAAATGTACCGAGACTTTTGGGAGTTATATTGGTGGCCAAGACTTAAGCGAGAAGTTACTGATTTTGTAAGTAAATGTCTGACTTGCCAGTAGGTTAAGGTGGAGCATCAGTTGCCTTCAGGGTTGCTTCAGCCAGTTAAGATTCCACCTTGAAAGTGGGAGAAAGTAACTATGGACTTTGTTAGTGGGCTACCCTTAACACCTTCTAAGAAAGATTCGGTATGGGTTATCGTGGACTGATTGACCAAGACTGCTCACTTTATACCTGTTTGTACTGATTACTCATTACAGAAGCTGACTAAGCTGTATGTGTTCAAAATTGTGAGACTGCATGGGGTACCGGTTTCTATCATATCTGATAGAGATCTTCACTTTATGTCACAGTTCTAGAAGAGGTTGCATGAGGCACTGGGTACAAGGTTGGACTTCAGTACTGCATTCCATCCTCAGACAGACGGTCAATCAAAGAGGGTGATTCAGATACTGGAGGACATGTTAAGAAGTTGTGTGATCGTTGATTCCCCTCTATCAAGGGGAATACTTACCATACTCAGATTTTTTATTCTGTGGGATTTGAAAATCTTAACGACTCAACACAGTTTCTTAACTCAAGGGCAAAAAAAAGACAACGAATTCAATGAAAAAATAACCACATTTAGTGGTTTTGGGGCAGTTGGAACGATTACTTACCATTGGCAGAGTTTGTATACAACAATAGCTACCAGTCTAGCATTCGATGGCACTTTACGAGGCATTATATGGTCATAAGTGTCGTACTCCTTCTTGTTGGACAGAGTTGGGTGAGCGGCGTGTTTTGGGTTTGGAGCTAGTATCTGATATCGAGGATAAGGTCAGATTGATTCGGGATAAACTAAAGGCAGATCAGACAAGCAGAAGTCATATGTAGATCTGAAGCGGAAAGAGATCGAGTTTTCTGTGGGGGACTTGGTGTTTCTTAAGGTTTCACCATGGAAGAAGATACTGAGGTTTGGTCGAAAAGGCAAGCTAAGCCCTAGGTTCATTGGGCCTTATTGTATATTGAAGTGCATGGGACCAGCTGCCTACCAACTTGAGTTACCTCCAGAGTTAGACCGGATTGATGATGTGTTTCACGTCTCTATGTTGAAGCGATATCACTCCGATCCTTCACACATCATTTTGACTGAGGAGATTGAGGTTAGACCAGATCTGACCTTTGAGGAAGAGCCAGTTCAGATTTTAGACCGCGATGTGAAGGTTTTGAGGAGAAAGTCAGTTCCACTGGTTAAGGTATTATGGTATAATCACAATTCTGAGGAAGCCACATAGGAACCTGAGGAGGCAATGCAACAGCATTACCCTCATCTATTTTGAGCAGGTAAATTTCGAGGTCGAAATTTTCTTTAAGGAGGGTAGAGTTGTAACGCCCCAAATCCCGAAAACCTTGTGTAAAATTTTATTTTTCATGTATTGTGTGGTAGTGACATGAATGCATGCTTGCCTTTGTGGTTTAATGCTCTGGGAGTATCTAGGAAGTCATAAGTTCAAGCTTGGGCTTGAGCAAAATTTTCGCTTCTAAGTTAATAAACCCATGTTACCAGCTAGTAGACTTTTAATTTAAAGTAAAGGTTGCTTGACATAAATAGCTTACTGTTTAAGGGGGTGGTGGTGTGTTGTTGGTTGCTAGGAGGCTGAGGTTCGAGTACTTGAGCAGGCAAGGGATTTTTATTTTTGTTACTTGTACAATGTGGGTGTTGGTGTTTGACTGAAACACTGAGCGGTTAAGAAGTATGGGGAGTGTGGCCCAATATTTGGGAGGTTTGGGGGGATTTTCAGTTGTGTGGGGATGTGGATAGGTAGGTTATCAGTTGAGGATTTTGGGGAGAAAAAGAAAGAACTAGAGTGTAGTAGGGATTGTGAGCCGAATTTGGGTAGGGAGCATAGAGTTTTCGGCAGTGTTGCTATTCTCTAGCTTTTCAGTATTGTTTTCTCTTTTGGCTTCCTCCCTCTCTATCTTTCTTTCTGGTTTTCACAAGTTGGGGTTCTTTTCTTTTGGTAAATAAAGTCAAGTGGTGTTATCTTGGGAGTCTATTAGTTCTTTTTCTTTTACTTGGGAATATACCTCTTTCTCCAACCCGTTGGTCCACAGATTCTTTTTCTTCTCTATCACTTTTCACGAAACAGTGTACCTCTTTCTTGGCCGAATACCATTGTGTTCCTATCTCTCAAGTTCTTTTGGTTTAGCCTAGTGTGACCGATTCTGTTCACCTTTCTCCCTCTCAATATTTCTTTTCTTTTACCTTGTTATTGGCTGAATATCTCATCCTCTCCCTTCATATCTCTCTTTTGTTTCGGCTTTGAGGTAAGTGCTCTCGACTTCTCTTTTATTCTTATGTCTTTTCTTTTGGCTTTCCCTTTTTGCACTTTATGAGGTTAGCCGAACCTTCAATGGTGGGTTGTTAGTTTGGTTGCTTGGTTCCCTTATTCCCGGTTAATAGTTTTCCTCTCTAATATTCGCTTTTCCTAATCGTTTCTTTGTCGGGGTGATGCACCATTCATCTTTTGGTAGGCGATTGTTGCTACCCTTCACTCATAGTGATATATTTGATAAGTGGTTCACTTGGTTCAAGTAGTTTACGTTTAGAGTGGTATTCAACGAAGTTAGGTTTTATGCAGATCTTTGATAAGGAGTGGGTGATCACTGGCTTAAGGGAGGATCAAACCCTACTCGCTTAATCAAGGTAAGTGAATTGTGCGATTGAGAATTTAAGTGTTAATAAGAGGGGTATAACCCTATTGAGTAATGGACTGACAGTGGATCATAGTTGGATCTAGGTTGGAGTGCATGGAGATTGGCGTTCTTTTCTCAACAAGTGTGTAATTGCACTGTCTTTAGCAATAGATCGGCAAAAGCCAAAAATGTTCAACTGTTGACACTACACTACACGAGCGTACGCATGCACGTGTGGTGAGTCAAATGCTCGAAACGTGGGCATTCGAACAAGGAGGCAACCATGAACAAATTCGTAGGCTTAGGCTGATCTTGGACCACGGTCCCGAGAGCTCGTGGGCCTCGTAAAACTAAACGCACGAATGTGTGGAGATTTTTGGGCTGACTGTGTAGTTTGCACGGCCAAGGCCATTATTTGGGCTTATTGGGGCACACGAGCGTGTGGGCCTACTTGGGCCATATTATGGGCTTGGGCCTATTTCTGCTGTTTAATTGGTAAGGTTGTACGGGTCACACAAGTCGACTGTGAATCTACGATTGGGCCAGTAAGTATACCTAGACCCTATGTAACACTCCGAATTTGGGCCTAGAAGAAATGGTGTTCGAGTATCGGAACAATTGGAATTTAGTTGTGCAAGAAAATTTCACAAATGGATTGTCTGTTGTAACGGCTAAGTGTTTGGGCATATTTAGGAGTGTTAGAGAAGTCTGGGTTCAAGTTCTTGATTTTGCAAAAATTTTAGTGTTTGCTCTTAAGTGAATCTAGATGTTAGCATTTAGGCCTTATATTTAAATGTGAGTGGTTTTTGTCACAAAAAGCCTTGTGGCTTGGTAACTGGGAGAACCTGGGTTCGAATCCCATGGTGTACAAGGTGTATTTATTTTATTACCATGAGGTGAGAGAGGTAGTGTTGGATTGAAATTCTGCTGAGGTGGTTGTGGGCTTGGTCAAAGGGAGAGAATTAAGGGTTTGGATGATGGTTGTTTGGATATGGAAGAGATTTTGGTGGAGAAAATCATAGAGTTTGACAAAGGGTGGAGGATGTCGAATTTGGGATTCTTTGGGTACCAAATTGGTCTAGTTCATTGGGTTTTGGTAGCTACTCCTTTTCTTTCTTTTGGTTTCACACTCCTTTGATAGCCGAGTTGCATATTGACCATTCGGGTTCTTTTTCTTTCTCCTTTAACTTTCTTTTTCGGTTTGTACTTTGATCATTTTGTTGAAACTCCTAAGGGCCAATTGCCGAATTTTGGCTATCTTCCCCGAAGCTTTTCTTTTCTCTTCTCTATAATTCCCTCTACCGAATTTATTCTTCTCCTCTTGTCTCACTCACCTTTTTTCTTCATCTTGGCCGAATATAGTTACTTTCTTTCCCATTATCTCTTTTCCTTCGGTTTTTCTCCTACCCGATTGTCCCTTTTTCTTTTCTTCATCTTGTTTTGGTTTTTCCCATCTTCTTTCAGTTTTTCCCTACTTTTTGGTGTGGATCGATTGCTTTTGTGCCTACTGTTAGTGTTGTGGTTTTGGTCTCGCAAGAGTTCTGACGAATCTATAGGTACTCGTATGTTCTCTCTCTTGTTTCTCAATCGTTCCAATATGTGTTTAAATCTGTTCTTTTGAATCTTTTTGAAGCCGAATGTTTTCTGACTACGTGTGACAGCCCTAAATTGACCCTAGTCGGAAAATGGTTTCTGGACCACGAAACCGAGTCTTACAAATAATTAAAGGTTATATTCTGTGTTTATGATGTGCGTAAATGCTTGTGTGATAGTTCCATACTTTAATTTGGTCAGTGTATGTGAAATTTATTAGTAGGGACTTATGTGAGACAATTTAGAAATATGCTAGGCAAGTGTTCAAGTGGCCTATTAATATATGTGGGAAAGTGCTTGTCCTTGCATGTCAAATTAGCCAAATTAAAGCATAGTGGTCGGCCATGCTATGGGTGGAAACATGTCACAAACATGTTATGTTAGTGATGTATGTTAGGAAAAATAAAATAAGGAGCATGGTAATAAAATAATGAAAGGGAATATGATGAAAAAAAAAAGAAAGAATGTGTGTGATTGTTTCCCCCCCCCCTTTTACCGTGAATGGAAGAAAGAAAACAAAAAAAAAGTGTTCATCCTTGAACATCTTTGGCCTAATAGAAGAAAGAAAGGAAGGGGATGAGCTTGGAGAAAATCGGCTATGGAGGCTCACTAGATTAAGGTATGTTTAATGTTGCTTTGAAAGTTCATACATCCCTTGGATGATTGGTCTAAATTCTAACTATCTCATGGATGGATTTGGGATTATTAGAGAGTTAGTATTCGACTAAGAGGCTTCAAAAGTTTTAGTTGAAGCCTTGAGACTATTAGCATGTTAGCTATATGGATGTGTTATGATGCCTGAGGTGTTAGGTAAATTTGAACTCATCACCAAGTTCTTTAAGCAATCCAAGCTAAAAGTTTCGGTATTGAGGTATCTTGAGCATTCGGCCATGGTAGGAAGTAGAGGGGAAATATGGTTTTTGTTGGATGAAGTAGGGTCTAACAAATGAGCACATATGTGCATAAGATGCTAGATGGAGAAGAATCGGCTAGCAAGTTGTATGCTAAGGCCGAATATAATTTTGTATATTAATGAGTAATGCATGTGTTGAGTTGATGGAAAGGGAGAGGATGCTTTAATAGTGTATATATGTGTATTAGCCAAGTTTTGAACTTGAAACAAAATGGGGTTTAGTCAGTACAAGTGACCATACTTGTAGAATGTATTAAGTGTTGCAATCGGCCTCAGCATAGACATGTATGTTCGCCACATGAATGAGTACATAAGTTGATGTGTATGTTCGCCATAGGTAAGCATATTGATGGCTTTACCTTGACTTAGAAATTGACTAAGGGAAATATTAGCTAATATGTTGAATTCGATTAGTGATTTCGTACATATGTGACTCTAATGTCTAATGTATATATGGGCTAAGTACCTTGAGCTTCTCTTTTGATGTTGAATGAATTGTATTAAATTGCTTAATGTGATTAAAATGCGTTATGACCATTTTGTATTTGAGCTAAAGGTGGCCATATGACCCATCAAATTCATTGTCATGTTCGCCATAAGCTAGCATAATGAGACTTTAATAAGTTAAATTTGTTTGAATTAGCTCAAGAGCTTAGAGGACCAAAGTTGGATAAGGGAAAGGAAAAAGTGATCAAATAGTCATGAAATTGTTCGAAAACATCCGAGGTAAGTTTTGAGTAATGGAGCTTAGATTATGATTCGATTAGATTATGTCTTGAGTAAATCACAATCATGCTCTTTGTATTTGGCTATTGAGCCGAAATTTGTAAGTGTGATAAGTGTTTTGTGTTTGAGCTTTGGTAATGAAAATGAAATATGGATGTGTCATGATTTATTGATATATGTGCATGGTTATTGAATGATATCCGGGCTAAGTCCGAAGGCTTTTGTGCTAGGTGACTATAACCGGACTAAGATCCGAAGGCATTCGTATGCGAGTTGCTATATCCGGGCTAAGACCAAAGGCATTTGTGCTAGCGATTATATCCGGCTAAAACCGAAGGCATTTGTGCTAGCGACTATATCCGGCTAAGTCCGAAGGCATTTATGCTAGTGACCACATCCGGGCTAAGACCAAGGCCTTGCAAAGTAGTTATATCCGGCTAAATCCCGAAGATTACTTGAGTTTGGGAATGAGCGATCTGCTGTAATAATTTCAATTAATATGCTCGTAAAATCTCAACAACGAGGTATGTGTTGTACATGCATTGGATTAATTGATTCCTCTTAAATAGCATTAAGCTCGATCGATTAAGGAGCTTCCAGTTTTTGGTTAAGTTGATCCCTTATGTATGAATATAAGGGTTGGAAATGTGAAGTAGGACTGATTTTTGAGAATATATGTGTATATGAAATTATCCGTTTAGTTATATGAATGCTATACTTCAGTTGAGCCTAATTCCATTGCTCAAAACTTACTAAGCATTAAATGCTTACTCCGTTTCTTTGAATCTCTGTTTTATAGATTTTGGTTCGTCAGCTATTGGACTAGGGAGTGTCGAAGTCAAAGTCGCCCACACTATCAAAGCCCCTTTTGGTACACTTTTGGTTGAACTTTGAAATGGCATGTATAGGACTACCCTTTTTGTTGTTGGTCATGGACCCTTTGGTTTTGTATAAATTTGGATAGCCATGCGAAAATGGCTTATATACACTTTGAGCTTAATTTAATAATCGTCTTGTATGATGTTCATTAAGAGGTATGGAAATGTTTGGGAACGATTAGCCATTGGAATGATTAATCATGATCATATTTTGTGCTATTTATGCAAAAGGGCTAGTTGAATCATGGAAACTATGTAATAGGTAAAGTCTACCTTAAAAATAGATGCTGATAGCAGCAGCGACGTGAATGTGAAAAATCACTAAAAATAGTAGGAATGGAATTAAATAGTGAATAAATTATGTAATCGAACCTTGATGAATCTATTTTCATAGGAAAGTAACGAAACGATCATATGAACAGTATGTTAAGAGATTTTAGGTTTTCACAAAACAGGACCAGAACGGTTTCTGGATTCCCTGTTCCGACTTTGGAAATTCATTATAAATTAACCAGAGATAATTAGAAGTCATGCACTATATGTATAGATTCCTTTTTGAGTCTAGTTTCATTAGAAACAAACGGCATCAGTATTGAAGCCCTGTACAGGGAGATATCCAAGTCGTAGTGCGTGGAGGTCAGAGTAGTCGAACCCTGAAACAGGGGAGACTTTAACTAATAAACTGTACTAATTGGCCCGACCAAAAATTCTAGAAAACCATTTTTAGATGGATATATGAGTCTAGTTTCAGGGAAAAATTGCGAAACTGATTTTCGAGTTTTGGAACTCAAGATATGATTTTTAAGCTGACAGTGACACAGTTAGTCAGCTGTCTGGAAATTTTCAAAATGGACTGTGAGAATAAGTGAATTTAGTCTGTGAACCCCTCGTGTCCGACTCCGGTAACGGTCTCGGGTACGGGGTGTTACACTACGCTTCTCATTCTTCTTTGTGTTGTAATATGCAATGGGTTCTGGGGGATTTCAGTGGAGTAAAGGAGTGTAAGTATTTTGGAAGCGATTAAAACCTTATCCTCTCATTTTTCCCAATAGAGGTAAATGCATTACCTTCTTTCTTTTTGGGCAAAGATCGAATATCCCTGTGCTTCTATAAATGATATTTGTGGATTTAAGCCACATCTGCAATTGATTCTATCTAATAGGATCTTTGGTTTATGCAGTAAATCGGCAAGAAACGTTCGATCAGTTGAGTTAGTGATTTAAAAAGCAATAAGCCATTGTCGTTAGGTGAGTAGTGGGTGGCGATCAGGGATTAAGTTTTGTGAATTCTATCGATTGGAAAACTGACAGTGTGCCTTATTGGAATGTAGACTTTGGGCTAGAGAGCGGTTCACTTGATTGCGCAAAAAGGTGTGTAACCACGCCCTTCCTTACTATAGATCGGCAAAAGCCGAAAAGTTAAAGTGCCGAAGCTTCGGTATTTGAGGCCTCACGAGCGTGAGATCGTTCGTGGGGTAAACTGAGCCCAAAAATCATGGGCAATAGACTGTAAAGGCCATTACGAGCATTTTCATGGACTTGGGCCGTTATGGGCCACGTTAGGCCTAAATGGGCCTTGTGGGCCCAATGGGCTTATGGGCCCCACACATATTAAATTCGTGGTAAGTGATAAATATTGGACTGGGCTATGTATGTCACATAGCCGTAACTGAATTTGGGCTAAATGGGCCACACGAGCGTGTGGGCCCACTTAGGGCAACTAATGGGCCTTGGGCCCATTTACACCGTTATGATCATTTTGGTTATCTATGTTGCTCGAAGTGACTGTAGACCTTCAGAGAGGTCGTTATCTGAGATGAAACCCCAAAATAGGTAAAATAACCGTAATACCCTTGTAGGATAAAATGACTGTAATGCCCCTATAGGGTAAAATAACCGTAATACCCGTGTACGATAAAATGACGATTATGCCCTTATGTTCCGTATGACTGATGTGCTTATGATTTACATATATGATTGTACTGAGTACGACTTTGCATACACATAATATTTATGACATGACATACTGAATGGGGTTGGGATTTTAATATGGAGGAAGTACTGTACTAGTGACCATGTTACATTCACTGTTACTAGTGGCTTTGCCACATTTATCGCTTTTTAGCGACTATCTTGCATTATTATCTTAGCGGTTTCTTTGTGATATTGGTGTCTTTGGTGGGTGGGTTGATATATATCCTCACATGGTGTGTTGGTTGGTACGGGTGGTGTGCTGGCTGGATTTGGGTGGGATGCATAATTTCGTTACACTGTACTGATATTGTATTGGGCTTAGGCTCACACTGTTATTGTATAAGGCTAAGGCTCAGATTGTACTGATACTGAATAGGAATCAGGCCCAGACTGTTACTACATGCACTGTTTACTGTTTGACTGATAGAGGCTACACACTGAGTTTTCATAAACTCACCCTTTCTTCTTAACTGTACAGGTAATCCCCAGCCTTAGACGATTTGGTGCTGCGAGGGACTTGGAGGTGGCCACATGACTGCTGTGTCTTACATTTGACTTTATTTAATTTAAATTTCACTTTTGGGTTTTTAATTTTGTAATTAGGCCGTTTGTGGGTTTTAATTTTTATTTGGGCTTTGGATTATATATATTTTTTAAAACTGCTAGTTTAGGTAAAGACGAGTTTTTAAAACAATTACTATTTTCTAAAACATGCTTTTTAAACTTCATCGACTTAAAAAGCTTCCGCGTTTTTAAATGAATTTAATATAACACTGATGGTTAGTAAGGTAAATGTTTTGATGAGAACTTTTGTTAAATAATAATAAAAGGGTTTAAATTCAGTAACGGATTTTTACGTAAAAGATTAATTTTCAAAAAACACTTCGATTGGACACGTCAGATTCGGCCGTAACGTCTAGGCCGAGTTTGGGGTATTACATTTAGTGGTATCAAAGCCAGGTTACAAAACTCAGCTATGGAATGGGTTTTTGAAAACTTAATTTTTAAAAGGATTTCAAAGAATTTGAGATGTTTTGAAATGTTGTGACTGGTCTCCAGAGCCAAATCTGTAAGTTCTCTGACACTGTTTACTATTTTGGACTGAAATGTTATACTATAGGTAGTGGCACTATACTGGAAACCCTAGAGTCTAAGTTAACTAAGACTGTAGAAGACTAAAAACTGTAGTGAAATTTTGCTCTACGAAAACAAAGCTTTAACTTCTACTTGATCATAAAATATCCATTAATAATTACTGGAATTATGAACTCATTCATAAGACTCTTAAAGCAGATAATTCGTTATTGTTATGAGCATAAGAGGTACTCGTGGAAGTGGTGCACGGGGCCATGGTAGAGGCCGTGGAAGTGTTGGGGCTGGGTTTTCGTCATCGGGCCACATGTCTGACGATGAGGCTAGGGAGGCAACGGCTGCACCAGTAATTGAGACGGAGGTCAGGGTAAGTCTGTTAACTACGAGTATGATAGCGCGAAGCATGGTACTGAGGCACTGACTCGGCTAGTAATGGAAGTACTAGAGGAAGTTAAAGAGATTGGTGAAATGCTCCGTGCTAGGTGCGTGGACTGTAAGAAGAAGAGAGATCGCAGTTCTCTAGGGCTGGAGCCTCGTTCTGTGAAGCATGTTAAAATGCGTCCGAACTTTCCGAATTGCGAGCACTATAGAAGGCGTCATCTGGGCGAATGCTGGAGAAAGTCAGTAGCATGTCTCCAATGCATGTCTAAAGAACATCAAGCTTGGGATTGCCAAATCACTTTTAAGTCAAGTATGTTTTGTTTGAGTGTGATGATTTGGACATAGAGATTGTATGCGTGTGATGTCTATCTGCTCCAATGGGTAGGTGTTTTGGGTGTGTGTAAGAGGTTCCAAGTTCAAGGTAAAGTGTGTTAGCGTTATTGGGATTAGAGTGGGCAGTAAGAGCGTAGTGGTGTAGTTGTTACGCGACTACCTTGCTAGTTGGAAATTTCGAGGACGAAATTTCTTTAAGGAGGGGTGAATTGTAATGCCCTTAATTTGGGCCTAGAAGAAATGGGCTTCGAGTATCGGAACAATTGGAATTTAGTTATGCCAGAAAATTTCACAAATTGATTGTCTTCTGTAATGGCTAAGTGTTTGGGCATATTTAGGTGTGTTAGAGAAGTCTGGGTTCAAGTTCTTGCTTTTTGCAAAAGTTTTAGTTTTTGCTCTTAAGTGAATCTGGATGTTAGCATTTAGGCCTTATATTTAGGAGTGAGGGGTTTTTGTCACAAAAAGCCTTGTGGCTTGGTGGCAAGTGGCGTGACTTGGTAACTAGGAGAACCTGGGTTCGAATCCCATGGCATACAAGGTGTATTTATTTTATTGCCATAAGGTGAGAGAGTTAGTTTTGGATTGAAATTATGCTGATGTGGTTGTGGATTTGGTCAAAGGGAGAGAATCAAGGGTTTGGATGATGGTTGTTATAGATATAGAAGAGATTTTGGTGGAGAAAATCGTGGAGTTTGACAAGGGGTGGAGTTGGCCGAATTTGGGATTCTTTGGGTACCAAATTGGTCTTAGGCACTTAGTGCCGAATTGGTTTAGTTCATTGGGTTTTGGTAGCTTCTCTTTTTCTCTCTTTTGGTTTCGTACTCTTTTGATAACCGAGTTGTATATTGACCATTCAGGTTCTTTTTCTTTCTCCTTTAACTTTCTTCTTCGGTTTGTACTTTGTTCATTTTACCGAAACTCCTAAGGGTCAATTGCCGAATTTTGGCTATCTTCTCCGAAGCTTTTCTTTTCTCTTCTCTTTTGTTTTCCCCATAATTCCCTTTGCTGAATTTATTCTTCACCTCTTGTCTCACTCACCTTCTTTCTTCGTCTTGGTCGAATATAGTTTCTTTCTTCCCCATTATCTCTTTTCCTTCGATTTTTCTCCTAGCTGATTGTCCTTCTTTCTTTTCATCATCTTCTTTCAGTTTTTCCCTACTTTTTGGTGTGGGCTGATTGGTTTTGTGCCTACTATTGGTGTTGTGGTTTTGGTCTCGCAAGAGTTCTGACGAATCGATAGGTACTCGTATGTTCTCTCTCTTGTTTCTCGATCGTTCCAATATGTGTTTAAATATGTTCTTTTGAATCTTTTTGGAAGCCGAATGTTTTCTTCTTATGTTTTCTGACTACGCTTCTCATTCTTCTTCGTGTTGTAATATGCGATGGGTTTTGGGGATTTCAGTGGAGTAAAGGAATGTAAGTGTTTTGGAAGCGATTAAAACCTTATCCTCTCATTTTTCCCAATAAAGGTAAATGCATTACCTTCTTTCTTTTTGGGCAAAGGTCGAATATCCCTGTGCTTCTGTAAATGATATTTTTGGATTTAAGCCACATCTGTAATTGATTCTATCTAATAGGATCTTTGGTTTATGCAGTTAATCGGCAGGAAACGTTTGATCAGTTGAGTTTGTGATTTAAAAAGCAATAAGCCATTTTCGTTCATTCAAGGTAAGTAGTGGGTGGTGAATGGGGATTAAGTTTTGTGAATTCTATCGATTGGAAAACTAACAGTATGCCTTATTGGAATGTAGGCTTTGGGCTCGAGAGCGGTTCACTTGACTGCGCACAAAGGTGTGTAACCACACCCTTCCTTACTATAGATCGACAAAAGCCGAAAAGCTGAAGTGCCGAAGCTTCGACATTTGAGGCCTCATGAACGTGCGATTGTTCGTGGGGTAAACCGAGCCCACAAAACATGGGCGATAAACTGTAAAGGCCACCACGAGCGTTTTCGTGGACTTGGGCCACATTGGGCCAAAATAGGCCGTGTGGGCCCAATAGGCTCGTGGGCCTTACACATATTAAATCCGTGGTAAGTGATAAATATTGGACTGGGCTGTGTAGGTCACATAGCCGTAACTGAATTTGGGCTAAATAGGCCACACGAACGTGTGGGCCCACTTGGGTAGGGTAATGGGCCTTGGGCCCATTTACACCGTTATTATCATTTAGGTTATCTATGTCACTCGAAGCGACTGTAGAATTTAGAGAGGTCGTTATCTGAGTTGAAACCCCAAAATAGGTAAAATGACCGTAATACCCCTATAAGGGAAAATGATCGAATGCCCCTGTAGGGTAAAATGACCATAATACCCCTGTATGGTAAAATGACGATTATGCCCTTATGTTCCGTATGACTGATGTGCTTATGATTTACATATATGATTGTACTGAGTATGACTTTGCATATACGTAATATTTATGACATGACATACTGCATGGGGTTGGGATTTTGATATGAAGGAAGTACTGTATTGGTGACCATGTCACATTCACTGTTACTGGTGGCTTTGCCATATTTACTATTTTTGGCAGCTATGCTGCATTATTATTACTGGCAGTTTTGCTGTGATATTGGTGTGCTGGGTGGGTGGGTTGATATATATCACTACATGGTGTGTTGGATGGTACGGGTGGTGTGCTAGCTGGATTTGGGTGGGATGTGTAATTCCATTACATTGTACTGATATTGTATTGGGCTTAGGCTCACACTGTTACTGTACGTGTTTTAAGCTTCATCGACTTAAAAAGCTTCTGCGTTTTTAAATCAATTTAATATAACACTGTTGGTTCGTAAGGTAAATGTTTTGACGAGAACTTCTGTTAAATAATAATAAAAAGGTTTAAATTCAGTAGCGGATTTTTACCTAAAAGATCAATTTTCAAAAACCACTTCGATGTGACACGCCAGATTCGGCCATAATGTCTAGGCTGGGTTTGGGGTGTTACACTGTAATTTATGAATTGACTTTTATACCCCTATTAGGAAAATGACTAATATACCCCTATATGATGTATGACCGTTTGAACGAGCCATTCTTATCGTATGATCATTATATTATGTTCCATTGCATAGGGTGGGATATATGATATTAAAGGAAGTGTACTGAAAGGCTATAAGCCTACTACTAGCAGCTTTGCTGCAATTACTGTAGTGCGAAAACCGGTACTTTATTCTGGAGTGTAGGGATAGGTGGGTCGATTATTCCCCCCATGGAGTGTAGGGCTGGACAGAGTGGAGTGTAGAGGATGGTTGGTTAGGATCTTTTTATGCATTATTGATACTATACTGGATTGGGCTAAGGCCCACACTGATATTGCTATTGACATGGGCTTAAGCCTAGACTGTTCAACACCGATTGTGTGACTGTTATTCGTTAGAGATTACACACTGGGTTTCATACTCACCTTTTCTGCTTAACTATGCAGGTAATCCTTAGGCGGGTTGGTACTGCGAGGGACTCGGAGATGGCCACACTACTGCTTCTGTTTTCTTTTATTTGTTATGAGATTTCGTTTTGGGTTATGTAATAAGGCCTCTTTAATTTTCTTTTTTAAATTTGGGTTTTTGTTACTATGATTTATATCTGTTGAGAACGTAGAACGCGATTTTCCAAAACAATAATTGTTTTAAAAACACTACAATTTTGTAATGCTTTTGAAATGGTTCCGCAACAAACAAAGTTTAAAAAGTAATGACAATTTAAAATGAATAATAAATAGATAGAATGTTTTCCAGCAAGAGCAAGTTTTTGAAAAGCACTCCAATGTGACACCGCCTGATTCGGCCATAACGTTTAGGCCATGTTTGGGATGTTACATTTAGTGGTATCAGAGTCAAGTTACAAAAACTCAATCGTGGATTTGTGTTTTTCCTAAAAAGAAAAAAAATAAAGATTTCAAAAGAATTGTTTTAAATGGTGGAAAAATATTTTGAAGTAATAGTTTCCGAATGTGTAGTCTACTGAGTCTCCGGAGCCAATTCTATAAGTTCTCTAAAACTACTACTTGATTTAATTGAAATGAGATTATCATAGATGGTAGACTGTACTAAAACCTTTATTAGGGAAACCTAAAATTGTAGTAAGACTGCAATCTACAAAAGACAACTCTAAATCATAGATGCTTTTCTTTTCATAAAATATCCGTTAATAAACATTGAAACTATAAAACTAATGCATAAAACTGTTAATATAGATAATACGTGAATCAACTATGAGCACTAGAGGTACTTGTGGAAGGGGTACTAGAGGCTGCGGCGGAGGCCGTGGAGGTGCTCGGGCTGCGTCTTCGGCATTGGGCCATATGCCTAATGTTGAAGCGAATGAGGCACCAGCTTCACCTGTGACTGAGACTGGGTCACACAATCGGGCGGCTGGGGATGACGCACTATCCCAAGCTTTGCTGCAATTTTGGAAAGGGTTGCTGGGCCCAATACTGGTACTGTGGGCCGTGAATCGGCAACAGAACGACTTAGGTCTAATGGGGCTGAGATCTTTAGGGGTAACACTGGAGTTTCCCCTAATGTGGCTGAATATTGGATTGAGGCCACAGAAAGGATCATGGATGACCTCGACTGCACCCCAGAGCAGAAACTAAAAGGTGCAGTATCGTTGTTATGGGATGAAGCCTATTAGTGGTGGCTTATAGTGAGAGAGGGTACTCAGCCTGACCGATTGACTTGAGAGTTTTTCAAGAATGCATTTCAAGGGAAATATATGGGTGCTAGCTATGTGGATGCTCGCAGAAAGGAATTTTTGAATCTGACCTAGGGGGACAGGTCTGTGGCTGAATATGAGGCGAAATTTTTGCGATTGAGCTGTTATGCACGAGGCATGGTGGCCACTAAATATGAGCGTTGTGTAATAACATATACAAGGCAAACTATCAACCAAAATTCAAACATAGGTCCACCTATACATGCCATTATAACCTTAGCCAAAACATCAAAACTACCGATATAGCAGCTGGATAGTGTGATAAATCTCCGACGAGCTTCCAAATCGGTCTAGCTTCCGATAATCTGTAAAATAAGGGAAAGACAACTGTATAAGCAATGAATACTTAGTAAGCTAGTATAAACTTTATACATAACATTCCATTTCAATAATGAACTTTATAAGGTAAATATAAACCTATACCAATACCAATACCACAAGATTTATCAAACCATAATCATTAACTCACAAATGAGTATGTCCATCAACACTACATATAGTTAACATTCTTAGGATAGTAGGATTTTATAAGACATATTACATAGTCTTTAACCCTTTTCATAAGACTTTGAAACCTTCCATTTAGTTACTTTAACTTAAATAACATTATCAACTCACAAATTAGTGTATTTATCCACGACCTATATAAATTCATCCATAACTTAATTAAATTTCTCACATATAAATAAACCCTTTAAGTCATCAATCCATTTACATTTTCACATTACATCTCAATTATGAACTTACTATTTCATTACATTCATTTACTCGTATCATTTGCATAACACAAGACATAAGCATAAACATCGACCGATTACACAAGCTTGACATAAGCTTATATATCATCAATACACAAGTTAGTGCATTTATAGATAACTATTTTGGGATCAACCACATGATAAACCATTCATTAAAAAAAACACATCCTTTGATTCATACCACCTTTTCATGAACATAAGTATATTTTGCATTTGGACACTTACCATTTCAATTTATAACATTACCATTAAGCATGATATAATCTAACCATAAGCTTGGCACAAGTATAAGTATTATCAACTACTCATGTTATTGCATATATACATAATTCACTTGAAATATCATAAGATAAGTCACTGAACGTTAAAAACTTCATTTTGAAATCATCAATTTCATGAACATAAGTATACTTTCACTGAACATTTCCTTTTCAATCCTTTTCATATATTCAAGACATAAGTCATTTGAATATTATCATTCATTTTCTTTTCATACCTGTTGAATTAGTAACTTGACTCAGATACTCAGGTAACTACACCATACCAAGCACATCATAGATGCATAACAGGGGCACCAAAGTGCAATCAGGAGCACGAATGTGCGATCAGGGGATAGAAGTGCAAACGGGGGCACAAATGTACATTTAGGGGCACTAAAGTGCAAACAGAGGCATAGATGTGCATTCAGAGGTACCGAAGTGCAAACAGAGGCACTGATATGCAAACAGGGGTACCGAAGTACAAATAGGGATGTTGATGTGCAAACAGGGGCACTTCTTTATTTTTGTATACGTACTTAAATTCATCTCATTCGCATTTAACTTTAATACAAATCCAAGAAAAACATTACTAATAATCTTTTTCGATTTCATATATACATAATTATTTGCAACACTTATCGTTATATAAATAACCGAAGTAATTCACATATAAATATGGGCTATTTTACAGAAATGACTAAATACATGGGCTATTTGGTAACTTTCTCTTCTCCTTGATTTTCCACTCGTTCATGATCTAAATTAACAATTTCATTCATTCATTAATTTTGACAGAAAACCAATTCATTTTATGCAAGTTAGTCCTTTTTTATATTTTTACCAAAGTATCCTCAACTTTTCATTTTTATTCAATTTAATCCCTATGTCCTAATCATGCAAATAAACCAATTTTATTGAAAATTCACACTAGCCGAATATTAATAACTTCCAATTCAACCCATTTTTGCAATAATTTTGATCAAGTCCTTGTATTTTTACTATTTTAACAATTTAGTCCCTACTCAGTAAATTCATCAAATCACTTAACAAAATACTTTTAAATAACAACTAATACTTTAAATTCACCATTTAACATCTAAAATCAGAAAGATTCATCAATGACAACATTCAAAATCTTTAACAATTTTAAAAGCAAAGTTACGGGTTAGCTGGACCTAGTTTCAACTATCACATAAACATAAAAATTATTAGAAACTAGTGAGAAATAGCTTACTATGCAAAGATTTAACCATGGTCGAACCTTGAGTATGCTTCCATGGAGCATTCAGTGATGAACAACCAAATGGAGAAGAAAAAATTATGTTTTCTTTATTTTTAACCTTTTATTTTATTACTTATTTTAATTATTTTAACATTTAATCATGAATAAAACAAAAATTTAAAGCTCTATTGCCGTCCTGTAATATCCCGTTTTCAGTAAAATCAGAACAATGGTTTTGGGACCAAAAATTTGATTTCGAAAAGGAAATTTATTTTAATATCATTTTATGATCTACAGTATGATAATAATGTCATATAAAAAATTTGTAAAGAAATTTTACTGATTACATGTTTAATTTGATAAAGGACCAAATTGCACAAAGGGCAAAAGTTGAGTTCTAATAGCTAAAGGAGTTAAATAGCTATGGAATTCAAAATTTGAGGTCCTTATATGGAAAACAGACCATTAAAAGTACTTATTTGTTAAGGATGATGAATCATCCATGGAAAATAAAATAAAGAAAATGATAAAATTGGAAAGATGAAAAATAAATATGATAAATAATAAAATAAAGAAAATATCAGCATTTTTTATCATCATCTTTCCCAAATAAATATAGAAATGCTAGCCATGGAGAATGGAAGAAAGAGAAAACTTATTTGATCAAATTAGACCCAGATAGACCAAATTCGGAGTTAGAACGAGGAAAAGAGAAAAATGTCGAATTAGTAGATTTTATGTACACGAACAATCATTGAGGTAAGTTTGTGTAACTAAATTGTGTATATTTATATGCTAGAATTGAATGTTGTGTACGTAAATTTTATAAATGCCATAAACATGAAATTTATTACATATCCGACAAAGTCCGATAAATGATAATGCCTAAAAATTGTCAAGTCTCATTTGAATAAATGAAATTCGATGGATTACTGGATTTCCTGTAATGGTTATAGTCTTGCATATGTTGCAGACAGAATATAGCTTGGATGAGCAATCCTGTTATAGCCCTCTCGAGCATCCTGTTATATAGTTCCTGTGAGCATCCTGATCGGTAGTAATCTTGGATGTGTTGCGACTACCACAGCTCTTTGTGAGCGTCCTATTTATTGATTGATTGTGATCCTGCATATGTTGCGGACACAAACGTAGCTCTTTATGAGTGTCCTGATATGGCTCGCTTGAACTCCCTGGTATATGGCTATCCGGAGGTTCCTGTTACATGGCTCTTTGTGAGCATTCTTGATAGGCTCTTTGTGAGCTTCTTGATTAAAAGTTCTTTGTCAACTTCCTGTTTTAAATTCTTATGAGTTTCTTGATTTAGCCTAGATAAGCTTCCTGTTACATGGCTCATATGAGCATTCCTGATATATGTCTCGAGAGAGTACTTCCTGATTATGTACTCTAATGAGTACCCTGATTATGAATTGATGGATTTCTGATTTGTACACTACGAGTGTACTACCTGCGTATCCATCGATATCTCAATAAATTCAACGGGAAAAAATTCTGACATGAGAAAATATGAACACGAAATGAATTATTACAAGTGTTTGCCTGAAATACATGAAATGATGATACATGATTTATGGAAATACAAGTTGATGATATATGAACATGGAATTTGATTAATAAATATGTTCATCCATAAATATAGATTAGTACACCTTGAGTGTATTTCCCGAGTGAAATTGATATTTGAAATGATTTAATGGGTAAAGTTCTGACGTGAAATAATCTAAACTCGAGATGAATTATTATGAAAATGTACTTGAAATATAGGGATATGAATTGTATATGTTATTTGAATTCATGATGTGTAAAATATAAGTATATGGGAATTTGGTTATTATGGAGCCCATACATGTTTCTTGATGTTTATATGAGATAGTATGACTTAGAAACGAATTATTGCCCGTATGTACATGAAGTACATGGAAATGGCATTACTTAATATAATGATGCATGAATTGGTTGTTACTAGAATGTGGAACGTGCTTGATGACTTTGTTCATCCATGATTAAGGACTATTATATGTTATTACTTGGCTAACATGATGAAGATATGTGTTTAGGGCTTGTAACCGAATTGGTTGTTAGTGCCTTGCATGTTTATTTTGATATAAATATACGAACTTATTAAGCATTTCATGCTTACTCTATTTTACTTTGCCATGTCTTTTAGTAATTCGAAAGCTTGTTGGATTGGAAGCATCGTCGAAGGTTACTCACACTATCCATTGACTCATCTTGGTATATATAGTAAAGTAATTATAGTTATAATGGCATGTATAGGTTAATTAGCCAATAATGGCATGTAAATGTTTTAAATGAAACTAGCCATTGGAATGGCTTGTGTTTGACATATTTTGATATGTTTATAAGTGGATCTATCATGTTTGAAGAATGTATGTGATCATGCATTTATGCATTTAATAAATAGGAAAGTATGAATGATAGATTAACGTGTTAATAAATCGTCATGTGAGGTACCTAAGGCACATTGGTTGTATGTGAAATTATGTCACATTTAAAACATGACTTGGACTTTTTTTGAATGTTTGGATATGATTTGTGAATGTCTAAAAGTGTTGCTGTAGGTGGATGACAATATGGGTGAGAAATGCGGCTTGGTAAATAGCCTATTTTTGTCCACACAGGTAGAGACACGGGCGTGTGTCTCGGCCGTGTGTGACACACGACCTAGCACATGGAGTGTGACCTGGCCGTGTGTCCCTTGCATCTTTGAAATTACAAAACAGAATGCTCAGAATTGATCATATGGCCTGGCACACAGGCGTGTGGCTTGGCCTATGACCTCTGCACCTACACACAGCTTAGCACACAAGCATGTGGCTTGCCCTTGTGGCCCAAATCGGAGAGTTACAGGATCTAAGACACAGGCGTGTCCTTGGCCGTGTGACAGCTGTGTGACTGATCACATGGGTGTGTGACCCCTACACCTAGGAAAAATTTTTAAATTTTGCAAAAAATTCTCTGATATTCCGATTTAGTCTCGACTTAATTCTAATGTTTAAACCGGGCCTCGAGGGTCCATTTGAGGGACAATATGATTAGTTTTAGTTATGAACAGTAAATGACATGAATTATATGAAATTATTCTGTAAACTCCTGTAATGCTCCGTAACCCTGTTTTGGCAATGGATACGGGTTAGGGGTGTTACACGTCGCACTAATTAAAAATAGTATATTTACCATTTTAATCCTTCCACTTATAATCATTAAGCCATTTAATCATTCAAATCTAATAGTGATCAAATTTTACATCCTTTACGATTTAGTCTTTTTTAATTAATTAACTATATTAATATTAATTTTTTTAACAAAACTTTAACACAGCCTTAATAAAACTCTGTAAATATTTATAAAAATATTTACAGCTTGGTTTATAGAAAAGAGGTCCCAATACCTCATTTTCTAAAACCACTTGACCTTAGGGTCATATCACTTGAACCTAATTGTTCTTTCATTTAATACAAATCATTAAATAAAATTTTATCAATACACTATACATTATTCGTAAATATTAAATAATAATATTTACAGACTCACGTGTCGGATTTGTGGCCTCGAAACTAAAGTTCTGACACTTCAGAGAAATAGGCTGTTACATAATAGCCATGCGTAGGACTTGGATACAACACTTGGAGGAGACTCTCGCATTAAATTTTCATAAAGTAATTTAAAAACTTCCTGTGCTTGTTTTTGGACATTGAACTATGGATAGATTTTGGTTATTTGTAATTTTGATACAATAACTATTATGCATGCATAAATGATGGATTTTTAAACATATTAATCACTGATTTTAGAACTTAAAATGTTTTGTCATTTTTAAATAATACCAAATATAAAGTTTTCTTTTTCTGAAGTATTAGTAAGTCTGCTACAAATTGTTTACAGATAGACAATTTGTAAGTAATGTTTTTAAATTGATATTGCAAGTTTCCTTCTTTAAACATTTAAAAGCGATAAATTGATTTATTTTAAAAAATTGCTCAAATTAATCATGTATTACCAAATGTTTTTCAATGTTGATAAAATTAATTTGAAGTAATTAAATTTTTCATAAAAACAATTTTAAATAGAAAAAGTTTTTCTACCGAATTAATGTGACTTCTGAAATTTGACCATAACATCTAGGCTGGGTTTGGGGGGTTACAAGTCTATGAAGGTATATTTTGTTAGGTAAGTATTACGTGATAAGAGATTTATGAATTGATTGGAAGGATTCCTAAGTTACAAGATATGGGAGATTAAGTATGATAAAGCATGATAACTGGCGTATAAAAGAATGATAAAACAATGTTGGTATCAGCCGAAGTAAATGGTGTAGAATATGGTTGGTTCCTAAAAGTCCATACAAGATTTGCAAAGTATCCATAAAGGTATGGTTGTAGCGAATTCACTAAGTACTCTTTTATGTTTATTGCTTTAGATTTTCTTGTTCAATGTCTTTAGTTTCATGTTCTTTAAGTTTTCTTGCATAAAAATAGGAACTTTTATATTTTTCTTAATCTTTACTTTAATGGCTTCTTTACTTTTCATTTCTATGTTCATTCTTTTTATTTTCAGCATGAGTAGCTAAACCTAAAAAGGGAGTTGGTGGATTAATGATACGAACTCGGTTCGGTGTTGCTTTGAGTCATTTAGATTGCGCGATCGTTAAAATGAGAAGTATCGTTTGATTTAAAAAAATGGGATAATTTCTGCTAAGTGTGGTATTTAGTTTCCAAAATAGGTTCAAAATGGCTAGGTGAAGTGATGATGATTATTTGGCTATCAAAGAGAAACAGATGAATAGGAAATAGTTTGGTTGGGATGGAGTGGGATCGAAGAGGACCTAAGAATCAAGAGTGAACTAACACTATGATTGAGTGCTGACCCGAAACTTATGTGTTCTTAAGGTGATGAAATGGACCTAGACCTGCTAACTATAGGGAGTTAGAAACCAAAGGTATCAAGTGGTTGAACGCCACACTCGGAATGAGTGATAAGTTCGAAAGAAACATAATGACGCCACTAGCAAGCTAGATATATCAAGCTGAGTCTAAAACGAATTAAGAGAGTTGAAAAACTCACAGATATTATAAACATATATCAAATAAGCAAAAAGTTCTTTCAAACAAGCTGATTACAAAGTATTTATAATGTTAACTAATACCTAGCCGAAAAGTCACTTAGATTCAGCTTAAATGAGCGGTTATGAGCTGAAATAAAACTTTAATCCCTAAGCATAAACTCTTGAAATCTCTAAGCATAAGTAACATCAACCATCAACATGATTTAATGTTCCAATTCAGCATATTTAATTGAACTTGAATGTTTAGGCTGGAAATATTCATTCTTGAGCAGCCAAAGAGTTTAGAATAAGCTTTAAATTCTCCCTTGGGCAGCTGAATAGACACCAGCAACATTGATGACATTTTGGGCACTCAAATAGACCATGGTGTGATCATTAAGAGGCAATCGGTTATGGAATGTGAAAAGGATTCTTAAACTAAATGGCCATGTTTAATCACTCCTTTGTCCATTGCTATTCTTGAACAGCTCATTGGAGAAGAGGAATGGGCTGCCAAATTTAAATGATGCATAATACTCTCCTTAAATGTTGTAACAACCACTTGTACATAACTGATTCCAGCTAAATAGTCACCTACAAGCATTCATTAACATTCATCCAAAACAACTTAATAAGCTTAATTATTAAACTTAATTAATAAACACACTTAAATTAATGCAGTAAAAAATATAACAGCCAAATTAAATAACATACTTATATAAAAAAACTCAAAACATATTAAACAACTAAGATGCTTAAATACATGGTTTAAGATGCAAACTAAATAAACAAATGAGTTACTTAATGCAAGACTTAATATAATGATGCCGACTTAACTCACATGAAAGTTACATAATTAGACTAACATGACTTAATTTAAATGATGCAAACTTAACTAACATGAAAGTTACATAATGCATGACTTTATTGAATGAAGAACACATATTAATGATGTGGAAACTATGACATAATTAAAGACTCATATTAATGATGTTCAAACTATGACATAATTAAAGACATAAACTAAAATAACTAAAATAACTAAAAATAAATGAATCAAAGTCCTTATTTTCCAGCAGCCAAATTAACAAACTGAAATTAAAAACTTCATTTTGCATTTGGGCCCCTCGTGCTTGGGCCAATTCCGATGTCGTCAAATTGTATCATGACATGATGCGGCCTGGGCCATATCAATTAAGATGTAGGTAAGCAGATTTTTGGGCAAAGGACTAAATTGTAATACATTGTACTAAATTGAATAGACCTAAAAACTTAGGAAGTGACGCCCCAAAGAGGATATCTAGGCAAGTGAGACTAAGAGGTAATCTTGTTGTGCACCCATTCATTAGTCCCAGATTAATCGGTGAGATAGAGAGATAAATCAAATTAATTTGTCTAAGTCGGTAAAATTAAGATAAAAATAAATATAAAATGAAGCCACTTAGTAATTTAAGCGATTTAAGTCCCTCATTCGAGGACCGACGAACCACATCGAAATCAACCAACCACCATTAGTCATTTATTGGTTAATTTATTAGTTTTGGACTCTTTGCAATTTAGTCCCTAGATTAGCATATTTAATTTTCTTGTTATGATTTTTTGTACTATAAAATCATATCAGTAGTTGCTTAAACTCTATAGTGTATGCTATCCATCACTCAATTGCCATCTCCTTTGGGTTCGATTCTTGGAATACTCAGGTGTTCCATTGTGACACTACAAATATTACAACTGACTTGTACGCTCGCAATAAAATTGTACTTTAAAATTGTTTTATAAAAAATATTTGTTTTATGTGCATGTATGAATGCGGTCAAAGTTGTTGGCGCCATTGTTGTGGAGATGGTACAGGATTGAGTAATTTTAGTGTACATTTTAAGTAGAGATAAATAGTAAAAGTAGGATTAATAGATGCGACTTTTACTTTTTTACTAGCTTATTTGTTATAAATGGATTATTTGGGTCAGGTAATTGGTTTATCTATCTTCTTGATATAGGTAATTGGGTGTTCTTGCAAGGGAAGTTACCTTCAAAATTATCGATCATGACATCCTTGCTAAATACTATGCTACATGATTGGAGATGGTTATGACTGGGCATAACAATACCCAATATCGAGATTTTGCACTTCGAGGTTAATCTGTCCCTTATTTCGTGGGTTTTAGTTAATCTTTAATTTAGTGGAAACAACGATAATGATCCGTTAAGATTCAATTTTAATTTCAATTTCAAGCAAGAGAATGCTGAGACTTTAAGACAAGCGTAGGAAACGTTTAAGAAGATATTGAGAAGCCTAATCGGAAATGGAGTAGAGAAAGCTATACAATTGCAATGCTTTTATGTTGGATTCGATACGAGCAGCAAGGCTCAATTTGATGTAATCTCTAGAGGGAGTATATGGACTAGAGTAGTGAGGGAAATAACGGTTTTACTTGAAAATGTCAGCATTAGTGATTCCTTTTCAGGGGATAGTCGTTCATTAGACGATGAGATTTCTAGTAAGACGTTCAAGAGATTGGAGGGCCAAAAAATGGAAGTAATTCAAGGACTTTCAATACCAAGAACAACAGTAGCCTAGGAAAATTGAAGATTTGTCAAGCAGGGGGATTATTAATTGGAGCTATTTTTAGATATCAGAAGTAAAGGGTCTATTGAAATCAAGAAGGTGGAGGAATATCAAAAGCTCCTTACTCAAGAAATAGGTGAGTTAACCCTTGATGAAGAGGATAGTGAATTGCATGAAGACATGGAAATTCAACTAGAGTAAGAGCATGTGCACCGTCGAGACATTGCAAAGAGCTGTTCGGGCCTCTCAAAGATACGCTTGAAAAGATGATACCTTCAATGGTTAATTGAATTAAGACATCTTCTAGAAGGTCTAAAATATGACTATTTGGGTGAGAACAACACTCTTCTAGTTATTATTTTTGCTTGGCTAAGTACGAAAAGGGAAGCTGCACTCCTTCGTGTATTGATGGCTCATAAAACCTATGGTAGACGCTCAACGACGACTAAATCCTACAATGAAAGAAGTTGTGAAGAATAAGCTAACTAAGTGGTTAAATGCGGGCATCGTTTATGCTATTTCTAATAGCGGTTAGGTGAGCCAAATACATTATGTTTCAAAAAAAGAGGGGATATTGTGGTCTCAAATGAGAAGGATGAACTTATCCTCACTAGGATTGTAACAAAATGGCGTGTATATATTGACTATTAAAAGCTTAATGATACGACTAGGATGGATAATTTTCCATTACCATTTATTGATCAAATGCTAGATAGATTTGGTCCCGCCAGTTTATGCATTGTATAACAATTATTTTTGTTGACATGATTCAGGAAAGTTTAAAAATATTTATGGATGATTTTTTGGTCCATGAAGATTCCTTCACTGAATGTTTGGAAAATCTTGAAAGAGTGCTTGAAAGATGTGAAGAGACGAACTTAGTTTTGAATTGGAAAAATGTCATTTCTACGAGAGGATTTCCAATAAAGGATTAGAAGTTAACTGTGCAAAAATTGAAGTTATTGAAAAACTTCCACCTCTCGTCTTCTTTGCATAGAATTCATAATTTTTTGGGGCATGCTGGGTATTATCGACACTTTATCAATGATTTCTTGTAATAGCCTATTTTTGGTCAAATCAGAACAATGGTTTTGGGACCACAAATTTGAGGTCAAAATAATTATTTTATTATTATTTTTGAGGTCTACAGTATGATAATATGATTGTGTGAAAATTTCGTTAAGAAATTTTATCGTTTGAGGGCTTAATTTAATAAAAAGGACTAAATCGCGTAAAATATAAAACTTGAGTTCTATTAGCTAAAGGTACTTAATGCCTACGAAATTAAATAGTGGAGGTGCTTATGTTGTAATTAGACCATTTTTAATATTAGTGGACATTTATGTACAAGGTTGAAGTGATTTTAAATGGTTTATTAAAAGGTTAATTAAGTAATTTAGTAAGTTAATGTAAAATAAATAAAACAAAACAATTTTATTCTCTTAATATCTTCTCCAACCGATTATACAAGGGAAAGAAATCCATTTTCTTAGGTTCAATATTCGACCAAGGAAATTTGTCTAATTAGGTAATATTTTTGTCCCGTTTTTAATGATTTTTATGTTTTTGAGATCGTTGCAACCTAATCTAGGTAGCCCAGGGACTATTTTGCAAAACTGTTAAAGGTTTAGGGCTTTTCCATTGATGAATGTTGGTGTATTTTGATGTTGAAAGATAGAAAATGCATGCTTGTTGATAAATAAAAAATATTTGTTAAGTGATTTTTTGTAAAATGTCCAAATAAGGATTAAATTGTGAAATGTGTAAAATTGATGGTTAATTTGTGAAATAAATGAAAAATGAGGGCTTTTAGGGACCTAATTGAAATTCAGCTAGCATGGGTTTACGTTGAATTGCATGAATTTGTATTTTTATAATATAAGGACTAAAATGTAAAAATGTTGAAATATTAGGGGAAAAAGTGCCTTAATGTGTATTTTGGACTAAATTGAATAGAGTGATAATTAAATAAGTTAATTTTGATTACATTTAGATCAAGAAAAGTGAAATACAGATTCAGATCGGGGAAAGAACAAGGTTTTGGACTAATTGAATCGTTTCGTCATTTTTGCATTCGAGTTAAGTTCATATGTAATAAGTATTGTTATATTTATGTTTTAAATACATTGATATTGCATAAATTGTGAAAATGACCTAGCTGATATGTTCGACGACAATTTGACTACGAGAAATCCCTGTTGAACCTTAGGAATAGATTAGGATACAAATGACATGTCATTAGGGATTATGTGATTTGTGTAACAACCTGAATTTGGGCCTAGAAGTATTAGGTCTTGAGTAGGGGAACAGTTAGGAAGCTGCTCATAAATATTTAGTTGTGTAAAAAAGTGACACAAATGCATGTCTGCTTCAGTGGTTACGTGTTCTGGGAAGTGTCTGAGAAGTCCTGGGTTCAAGCCTGGGCAGGTGCAAAAAGTTTTGCTTTTTTAAAGGAGTAAACACTGTCTCTTGGTAGTAGGCTTTTAGATAAAAATGGGTAAAACATGTCAGGAAGGGCTTGCTGGTCCAGGGATAAGTGGCGTGCTATGGTTACCTGAGGTCTGAAGTTCAAGTCCTGGCTTGCGCAATGGGGGTTTTATTTTGCTGCCTATGCCGTGTGGGTGGTAGAGTTTGACCGAAATACTGCAGAGTTGTTGTGGAATTTGAATTGGATGGTTGAGAGATTGGAGGAGAGATTTGAGGAGTGGATTGAGGGTTCGTGGATGATTTGAGTGATTTGGAGAGGAAAATTTGGGATTTTGAAAGGAATGAGGAGTGTGTGTCGAATTAGAATTCTGGCTTCTCAGAATTTGACTTTGAGTAGTCTTTTGCTCTCTATTTCGGTTGTTTGAAACATTTTACCTCTTTTCTTTCTTGGAGGCCGATTTGTGCTAAGAGTGTGGGTAGTATATTTTCATTTTTGATCATATCGAATACCTTTCGGGTTCATTTGTTCTCAACTTTGTGTTCCCCGACAAACCTCCTGTCAAATCGATTCTTTTCTCTCCTCTACCTCTTCACACTTTTGCCGAATATTTCCTTCCTCTCTCTCAAACTCTTTCGGTTGTTAGCCTTGGTTTTTGGCCGATTCTCCTTGCCTTTTGCTCTCTTTTTCTTTTCTCTTTTCCCCTCTCTCTTAATTGGTTCCTTCTTGACCTAATTCTCCTTCTCACCCTCACCCCAAATCGATTTCTACTTGACCGGATATTGCTAGGTCTTTCATCCTCACTGTGTCGATTCTTTATTGTTCTCTGCCAATTTTGGTGGTAACTACAACTATTTGGTTACTTTCTATCTTTTTCTCTTTCTGTCACTCTAATAGTTTTCTTATAATAATATTTTCTTTTGCTGCCGTTAATGGCTAGGGGTGTGTCGTGATAAGCTATTGCCTCTGTCGTAGCGGGTGATCTTTTGGGGGTATTAGGCCGATTGTTTCCCTTCCCTATATCTGACTTTGTGTTTTGGGTAAGTGGCATGCGTTGGTTCAAATTGTTTATTTGAGCAATAATGTTTAAGGTTAATAGGTTTCAATTGGTATGCAGGAGTTCTCGAAGGGCTTGCAATCAGTTTCCTATAGTTGTGGAAGGGTGCAAGCCTAAATCAGTTGATTGAGGAAGGTGATAGTCTATTCTTTTGGGATAAGTAAAGGGTCTTGTAATCCTATCATGAAGGGACTAATGGGGCATTATGTTTGACTTTAAGTTGAAGTGCTCTAGAGTGGTGTGCACACTTTCGCAACAGGTGTGTAACACTACCATTAGATGTGAAACGGCAAAAGCTGAAAAGCCAAAAAGCCGAAAAGTGGGCTGTCGACACCTTACGGGGGTGTGGCCGCCCGTGTGGCAGGTCGTGTAACAAAACATGGTCGTATGGTTGATGAGATAGCCATGAGTGTTTCAATGGGTCGAAACGATATTGGGCCATTTTGGGTCGAACTAGGTCGTGTGGGCCCAATGGGCCTGTTGGCCCCACACGGGAAAATCACACAAAGGTGTGGTAAATATATGGCCAGGCTGTGTAAACCACATGGCTAAGGCCATTTCTGGGCTATGTGGGCCATACAAGCGTCTGGGCTCACATGGGCCCGCAATATGCGCCGTGGGCCCATTCTCATTGATTGTCTGTTAAGGTTGCACAGGTCGCCCAAGACGACTGTGGACCTACTGTTAGGCCGGTAAGTGTACTTGGACCCTTTTTTTTGTAAATGACTGATATACCCCTATGTGATGTATGACTGTTTGAGCATGCCATTTGTACTGTATATACATTTATATTATGTTGCATTGTATGGGGTGGGATATATGATTTTAGAGGAAGTGTACTAAAAGGCTAGAAGCTTATTACTAGTAGCTTTGCTGCAAATATTGTTTTAGTGCCGCAACCAGTGCTACTTGGAGTGTAGGGATGGGTGAGTCGATTTTATCTCCACATGGTGTGTAAGGTTAGTACGAAGATGGTGTGTAAAGGTTGGATTGGGTAGGATTTTCTAATTGCATACTATACTGATACTGTAATGGGCTTAGGCCCCACTGATACTATTACTGAAATGGGCTAAGGCCCTAACTGAGGCTGAAAGGGCTTAGGGTTTTCGTGCACTCACTCGTCTCTTAACTGTGCAGGTAGTCCCCAGACTTAGACGGATTGATGCGACGGAGGACTCAATGGTGGCCACTCTACTTAGTTATCTTTTAATATTATAATTAAGGTTTTATTTTGGGGTTTTTCATTATGTAATAAAGTCTCTCAGGTTTATTTTTAATTTTGGTATTTTACTCAAATTTATTTGTGATTTACAATTGCTAGTAGTAGGAAAAACATGAGTTTTCAAAAAGTCAAACGTTTTCAAAACCTCTACAAATACTTAACTTGTTTTCAAAGCTTCCATGAATAACAAACTGTTTACAATATTAATAACGTTTTATTAAAAGAAACCTTTAAAAGTACAAGTCCCACATTATCAATGAGCAATAAGACTTTAAATCGGCTTTTCAAACAATACAAAGAGGCTAGTTAAAGAAGGGGTTGTTAAACGACGAGTCTTAGATTTCAAAAAACACTTCAATGTGACATCGTCAGATTCGGTCATGACGTCTGGGCCGGGTTTGGGGTGTTACATTTAGTGGTGTACTATACTACAAACTCTTAAGTAGTGTATACTAAAACTATGGGAAAACCGGTAGACACCAATAGACATTGTATTGTGCGAAAATAAAACTCTATACTTTTGATACTGTCCTCATAAGATATCCATTAATAAACAACTGGAACTGTAAATTGATCTGCATAAAACTGTTAACAAAGATAAAACGCAACTCGACAATACACACTAGATGTACTCGAGGAAGGGGTACAAGAGGCTGCGGTGGAGGCCATAGAGGTGCTCGACTGGGTTTCATGATCGTGCGGCTGAGTATTGCATTGATGTATTGTCCCAATCTATATATAGACTGTATTGAAAACACTCAGGTTAAATGTGGTAGTGTTTTGGAACTAGAGTGCATAGTGGGAGCGTAGTGGTGTAGGCTGTGTTATGTGACTAATCCGATAGTTGGAAATTTCGGGGATGAAATTTCTTTAAGGAGGGGTGAATTGTAACGCCCTGAATTTGGGCCTAGAAGTATTAGGTATTGAGTAGGGGAGCAGTTAGGAAGCTGCTCATAAATATTTAGCTGTGTAAGAAAGTGACACAAATACATGTTTGCTTCAGTGGTTATGTGTTCTGGGAAGTGTCTAAGAAGTCTTGGGTTCAATCCTGGGCAGGTGCAAAAAGTTTTGTTTTTTAAAAGAGTAAACATTGTCTCTTGGCAGTAGGATTTTAAATAAAAATGGGTAAAACATGTCAGGAAGGGCTTGCTGGTCCAGGGATAAGTGGCGTGCTATGGTTACCTGAGGTTTGAAGTTCAAGTCCTGGCTTGCGCAATTGGGGTTTTATTTTGCTGCCTATGCCGTGTGGGTGGTAGAGTTTGACTGAAATACTACAGAGTTGTTGTGGAATTTGAATTGGATGGTTGAGAGATTGGAGGAAAGATTTGAGGAGTGAATTGAGGGTTGGTGGACGGTTTGAGTGATTTGCGGAGGAATATTTAGGATTTTGAAAGGAATGAGGAGTGTGTGCCGAATTAGAATTCTGGCTTCTCAGAATTCGACTTTGAGTAGTCTTTTGCTGTCTATTTCGATTGTTTGAAACACTTTGGCTCTTTTCTTTCCAGGAGGCCGATTTGTGCTAAGAGTGTGGGCAGTATCTTTTCGTTTTTGGTCATTTAGAATACCTTTTAGGTCCATTTGTTCTAGACTTTACGTTCCCTGGCAAACCTCCTGTCAAACCAATTCTTTTCTCTCCTCTACCTCTTCACACTTTTGCCGAATATTTCCTTCCTCTCTCTCAAACTCTTTTGGTTATTAGCCTTGGTCTTTGGCTGATTCTTCTTGCCTCTTGCTCCCTTTATCTTTTCTCTTTTCCCCTCTCTCTTAATTGGTTCCTTCTTCACAGAATTCTCCTTCTCACCCTCACCCCAAATTGGCTTCTACTTGACCGAATACTTGTAACACCCCATACCCGAGACTGTTGCCGGAGTCGAACACGAGGTGTTAACGGGCTTAATTCATTACTTAAACAGCTCATACAATTTGTTTTAAAATTTTCTAGACAAGCTGGCTAACTGCGTCGCAGTTGCTTTAAAAATCATATCTCGAGTTTCAAAACTCGAAATCCAATTCCGTAAATTTTTCCTGAAACTAGACTCATATATATATCTAATAAAATTTTTTATAAAATTTTTGGTTGAGCCAATTAGTCCAGTTTATTAGTTAAAATCTCCCCTATTTCAGGGTTTAACTACTCTGACCTCTGTGCATTACAAATCAGATATCTCCCTGTACAGGACTTCAATGCCTATTCCGTTTGTTTCTAATAAAACTAGACTCAATAATGAGTCTGTACATATAAAGAATGACTTCTAATTATCTTTGTAAAATTTATGGTGAATTTCCAAAGTCAGAATAGGGGATCCAGAAATCGCTCTGGCCCTGTTTCACAAAAATTTAAACATCTCATAAAATATAGCTCATATAGTTGTTTCGTTTCTTCCATATGAAAATAGACTCATCAAGCTTCGATTACATAATTTATTCATTATTTAATTCCATTTCTACTATTTTAGTGATTTTTTAAATTCACATCACTACTGCTGTCTGAATCTATTTTTTTTGGTAAATTTTACCTATTTCATGGTTTCCATGGATTAACTAGTAATTTGACATACATAACACCAAATATGATCATGATTAGCCATTCCAATGGCTAATCATTACCAACATTCCATACTACTCAATAACCATATCATAAGTGTAACACCAAAATGATCAGCCATGACATACGGCATAATAATCAAATAGACTTAGACTATTCTTGAACCAAAACCGAATTTGAACCTAAGATTAAAGTCATTTTCAATGCATGAAATGCTTACCACAAACATCATCCATTCGTAGTCTTGATCACTTTAACTAAAAGCAATTTAAACCACTATCAATCATAACCAAATTATCAAGACCAAACTTACTAAACCTTATAATTAAGCACCCATAAGACCAAATCCAAACTTAACATTTAAGCCATATTCGCATGGCTAAAAGTATACATATCAAAGTTCAAACAAAACATAATAGCCTATACATGCCGAAATGTTCTCTTAGACCAACTAAGAAGAAGGTACCAAAAAGTTGCAAGCTGGTGTGTTGACTTCGACGATGGTCCCGAGCACACAAAATGGGTCAAAGAAACCTAAATAAGTAACAAGTAAACACACCAAATGAGTATATAACTCAGTAAGTCATAAGCATTACACTACCGTCCATTAATAAAAGATCATAGAGACAACAAATAATGCAAGATCAATTACTCCATCCATATCGAACTATGCTATAATTTCTTAGATTTTCGGTTCAATCTCATGCCAAGTCCTACAATCAAATCAAATACCAAAACAACCCAATTGATTTAGATTCATTTCCTCACAGCATGGAACAATGATGCACTAGGTAAATTTATACATACACATCACATGTCTCAAATTCGATATTTTAGTTAATAGTTCTATCACTTAGTTCTTTCATGCACCTTTTATATTATCAATCGTATTTGCACACATAGTGCTAATTACACTCGCACACATAGTGCCATAGTAAACCGCACACATAGTGCATTGGATTTTCTCTCATGCTTCAACATCCAAATCGGCACACCTAGTGCCACTTAATTCCGCACACATAGTCCGATATGTCAACTCATTATGATAAGGTAATTTACTTAATTCAAATAGCACATATGGTTACATTAATAAATAGGAAAATCACTCCAAAAGAATACCTAACAAAAGGAATTCTTTTATGATTCACTAATATTATTTATATACAAACTAATCAACCTTACAAAAATGCTTAAGGACTTACCTTAGGTCGGATGAAGTGATTCCCAATCAACTACTCAATATTCTTTGCTTTGCCTTTGCTTGATTCCCCTCCTTTGGATTCTTGAGCTTGATTAAATAAATAAGTTTAGTAATTTAATTTACCTTGCAAGATACCTATATATATATATATAAATTTAATAATTCCATTTTTTTTTTTACAATCATCCTTGTTCAAGACATCCAAGTCTCAACTAATGTTCATATTATATCTCAAAGCCGAATGTATTATCCCTTCCAAAATAATATTATGCCAAATATGATTACATTCAAATATACATAATTATGAATCAAACTCAACTTTGTAAACCAACCTCCTCATTTGGTCGATTGTATAGAATCAAAGAAATTTCACCAATGTGCATACTATATAGCCGAATATGCAAGATCAATCTAACATCACCTATGTACTTAATTTTAAATGCCGAAGATACAATTTCGATGCAATATCATTTTTTTTTCATTTCATTTAAGCACATAGTTCCTCCACATAATAATTTGGCCGAATGTTTCTACTACCAAAAACTCCACATCTATCCATAATATCATACCAAGGATCATATATCTATTAGCTATTTCATTACTCATCTTTCTAATATTCCATTCCAAAGCATCAAACACTATCCTCTTAACATCTAACCATCACAACCGAATGCCCATTTTTTTTCACCAAATAGAAAATCAACCTATGGGTTATAATATGGATTTGTCTATTAACTAAATTTAACAAAATTTAATGAAAAATAACATGCAATCTTACCTTGATTAATCCCTTAAGTTGACCGAATGCTTTTTAACCATTTTCTTTCCTTCTTCCTTTACGTTCGGTTTTGCAAGGAGAAGATGACACTCTCCACCTTCCATTTCTTATTAATTTATTTTTCTATTTAGATTATTTTATCATTTACCATTATAAAATTGTATTTAACTTGACTTAATGGAGGATCATCATCACATGGCCGCCACTTCATGAATTAAGGGCATTTTGACATGCAAATCCATACTTTCTCACCTTGTTATTATTTAATCCTTTCAATTTATCTATCATCTTTTCTAAATTTCTCAACTAAGTCCTTTCATGAAAATTCACATTCCTAAGGCTAATTTTAAACCTTTATTATTTCCACACATACACTACCACATTTAATATATGCAATTAAAATTAAAATAAATTTTTGTGACTCGGTTTTGTGGTCCCGAAACCACATTCCGACTAGGGTCTGATTAAGACTGTCACAATACTGCTACGTCTTTCATCCTCACTGTGTCAATTCTTCATTGCTCTCTACCAATTTTGATGGTAACTACAACTATTCAGTTACTTTCTATGTTTTTCTCTTTTTTGTCACTCTAATAGTTTTCTTATAATAATATTTTCTTTTATTGCCGTTAATGGCTAAGGGTGTGTCGTGATAAGCTATTGCCTCTATCGTAGCAGGTGATCTTTTGGGGGTATTAGGCCAATTATTTCTCTTCCCTATATCCAGCTTTGCGTTTTGGGTAAGTGGCATGTGTTGGTTCAAATGGTTTATGCGAGCAATAATGTTTAAGTTTAATAGATTTCGGTTGGTATGCAGGAGTTCTCGAAGGACCTACAATCAGTTTCCTGCAGCGGCGAAAGGGTGCAAGCCTAAATCGGTTGATTGAGGCAGGTGATAATCTATTCTTTTGGGATAAGTAAAGTAAGAGGGGTCTTGTAACCCTATCATAAAGGGACTAATGGTGCATTATTTTGACTTTAGGTTGGAGTGCTCTAGAGTGGTATGCACACTTTTGCAACAGGTGTGTAACACTACCATTAGATGTGAAACGGTAAAAGCTGAAAAGTCAAAAAGCCGAAAAGTGGGCTGTCAACACCACACGAGGGTGTGGCTGTTCGTGTGGCAGGCCGTGTAACAAAACATGGCCCTGTGGTCGATGAGATGGCCATGAGTGTTTTCATGGGTCAAAATAATATTAGGCCATTTTGGGCCAAACTAGGCCGTATGGATGGGCCTGTAGGCTTCACACAGGAAAATTGCACAAAAGTGTGGTAAATATTGGGCCAGGCTATTTAAACCACACGACTAAGACTATTTCTGGGCTATGTGCGCCATACGAGCGTGTGGGCCCCATTCTCACTGATTGTTTGTTAAGGTCGTACGGGTCGCTTAAGACGATCGTAGACCTACTGTTGGGCCGATAAGTGTACCTGGACCCTTATTTTTATAAATGACTGATATACCCCTATGTGATGTATGACTGTTTGAGCATGGCATTTGTACTATATATACATTTATATTATGTTGCATTGCATGGGGTGGGATATATTATTTTGGAGGAAGTGTATTGAAAGGCTATAAGCCTATTACTGGCAGCTTTGCTGCAAATACTATTTTAGTGCTACAACCGGTGCTACTTGAAGTGTAGGGATTGGTGGGTCGATTTTATCTTCACATGGCGTGTAGGGTTGGTACGGAGATGTTTGTAGAGGCTGGATTGGGTAGGATTTTCTGATTGCATACTGTACTGATACTGTAATGGGCTTAGGCCACACTAATACTGTTACTGAAGTGGGCTAAGGTCCTAACTGAGGCTGAAAGGGCTTAGGCCCAAATTGTGTTTACTATAATTGATTGCTATTATGGGATTACACACTGGGTTTTCTTAAACTCACATATCTGTTAACTGTGCAGGTAGTCCCCAGACTTAGACGGATCGATGCGACGGAGGTACGGAGATGAGAATGCATATAATACATACCATAATAAAACTGAGCAAACCACATACCTAATTCAAGCTTCCAAGTGTGCCGAACTATTTAAGCAACCATGGTTTCTTTTTCCTTCAACTTTCGGCCAAAAAAGATGAGAATGCATAGCTATTTTATGTTTTGTTTATTTAATTCATAATAATATATCGTTTGAGTGTTCGATTTAATACATACTGTAATGGTGCGGAGATGCTTTTTGTTAAAGTGCTATATTGCTATGGCTTTTATAATGTAGGGTCCTTATGTTGAAATTTGACCATTGAATAATAGCATGCATGGTATTGGGCTTATAGTTGATGATTTTATAATGTTTAATTAATGGATAAAATGGTATATGATATATTATTATGAATTAAATAAACAAAACATAAAATAGCTATGCATTCTCATCTTTTTTTGCCGAAAGTTGAAGGAAAAAGAAACCATGATTGCTTAAATAGTTCAGCACAGTTGGAAGCTTGAATTAGGTATGTGGTTTGCTCAGTTTTTGATAATTTTTACGTTTTTGAGATCGTTGCTTCGAATACTAGCTAGCCTATGCTTGAATTTTTGAATTGGTTGTGGATTTTGTGATTTTCCATTGTTGATAGCTTGAGATTTTTGTTGTTTGATGATGGAAAAAAAATGTTGTTAGATTAATATGTTTAATTAAGTGATTTTTGGTAAAAATGTCTATTTAGGATTAAACTGTAAATTTTGTAAATTGAGGGGTCAAAATGTGAAATAAGTGAAAGAAATGGGCTGCTATGAACCTTAGTAAAATTTGGCTATACTAGAGTTTAATGAAATTATGTGTATTTTGTGTTTTGTGAAATAAGGAATAAATTGTGAAAATTGTGAAATGTTAGGGGTTAAAGTGCAAATTTCCCTTTTATGTGTTTTTGGGTGAATTTGAGTACATATGTGATTAAATAAGTCTAATTTATACTAATTTAGATCAAGAAAAGAGGAAAACAGATTTGGATCGAGGGAAATCAAAAGCTGTTGAATAGTCGCTCCGGTTCGTTTATCTCTGTCCGAGGTAAGTTCATAAGTAAATAAATGTTGTTAAATTGAATGTATTGATTTTGTAAATAGCCGGATTGAATTTTATGTATGTATAACTACTTAACCGAATTAAATTTAGTATGGAATGATGTGTTACGAGCATGAATCGATTAAGTTACGACGTTTGAAAGCCTCGTACGAACCTTAGGAATAGCTAGGGTACATATGTCATGACATAGGATTTCGATATTTGATTCGTGTAAGACCACGTCTGGGATGTTGGCATTGATTTGTGATTTACGTGTAAGACCCTGTTTGGGACAGTGGCATCGATAGTCGATTACATGTAAGACCTCGTCTGGGACGTAGGCATTGTATGAGCTTTTCAAGCTATCCGAGTATCCTTATTGATTCCGAATGGTTCAACCTGAAATATTAAGTTAAGATTGAATGTGAAATCGAGCTAAATGGTTTAGGTACGTGTGAAGTTAAATGTTCATGAAAATAAGATAAGTTTAGTACTTGAAATGATGATATAAACTGTGCATGATGAAAAAGGTGACTTATATGTACATGTGATTATTCATATTCGGTCAAATGACATTATAATGTTAATATTCAGGTGATGATATATGAATTTGCAAGTATGATAAATGTATATGTGATTAAGGTTTACTTGATTTGGCTTAGTTTAATTGAATTATATATGTCATTAATATGATTTATTTGCTTATGACTTACTAAGCTATTCAAGCTTATAGTGTGTGTTCGTTCGTTGTTTTATAGATTTTAGAAGCTGGTTATGAGCTCGAGGATCGTCAAGGAAATCCGTCACACTATCGATCGCTATTTCAGTATTTCAAAAGTTTGAAACTATGAACATATAGCATGTATAGGCTAGCCTTTGTGTTGGTTGATTTTGGAAGTGCATATGTGTATAATCTAGTCTTAATGTGTTTGAGTTTGAAAGTGTATATATATAAAGCCATGCGAAATTGGCTTGATTTTTTTATGCTTGAGTTTGATAATGTTTGATCATGGTTTAAGCTCATTTTTGGTAAATATGCTACACGACATGCATGAATGGCATTTTTGATTATGCAATGTAAATTGCATTCATTTATGTGATCAATGATTTATGAACTTGGCTTAGACTATAAGGTATATGATCAATGCTTGATGAATTATGGGAAATAACATATAAGTTGATTAAGTAATGTTTATGTTATATGTTCATGTAATTGATTTGGTTATTTGTGAATTAAATGGTAGGTTGATCAATGTGTGAGTATATTCGGCTAATATTAGTTAAAATAAAAGGTATATGCTTATGACATGTTCACTTATGAATTAGCTATTTAGGTTCCGTATTGGATAGCAAAGAGTGAACAAAATTTTAAAAGTCATATTGAAGTTATTTTGATTGACCGAATGTTGGCTAATTGTTTGGTAGTGAGTATGTAATTTTAGGCATGGTAATAAGCATGAAAAATGGGTGTACTTTTTGGTTGTTATTTGTGCTTAAAATAGTTTAATTTATTATGGTCATATGCACATAAACTGTGATAATAGAAGAGGTACATTTGGTCATTTGGTAACTATGTTTAGATACAGTTTATTAATATTAGTAAATATGCACATGTAGTATAAGCAACTATGGTATGTTCGGCCGTGTTGTAATGCTGCTATGGTACTTATTTTTTTATTTGGTTCAATATGAGCATGGTCTAGTGAATAGAAAAGAGGTATGTCAAGTCTTAAATGATATTTATTTAAGTGATGTATATGTAAATGTTTGACTATTGCCATGTGGATGTTTTAACTTAAAATAATGTGCAAAGCATGTTTGTTCATATTGAATAATACCCATGCCGCATATGTGAGTGGTATTTAAGTTGAGTAATATGGCTCATTTAGTTTTAAAATGTGCATGTGTATTGATTATGAAGTGGTATATTTAATATTAAGCTAATGTATTAATCATTTTGTCACATGCTCGGTACATGTTAATTAAATATACATGATTGATTATAAGTAAGTATCAATTGTATTAAAGTTTTGAAATTTCTGGCTGAAATAAGTGTTTTTAATGTGGATGAATTACTAGGTATGGAATGTAATGAATGTCTGTTTGAGTTGTGGTATGACTAGTAATGCCTCGTAACCCTATTCCGGCGACGGATACGGGTTAGGGGTGTTACACATGGCCTAGAACACGGTCTGAGACACGAGCATGTGAGGCCATTTCGAAGGGTACACGGCTTGGTCACACAGGCGTGTGGTTGGCCATATGACCCAAGTCAGAGAGTTACATAGGGTAGGACTCGGGCTGGGACACGACCATGTGATCCTATTTGGAATGTCCACATGGCTTGTGACACAGGCGTGTCTTTGGCAATGTGAGAGACACGGTCGGGACACACTGCCGTGTGTCCCTTGTATTTTGTATAATTTTCAAAGTTTTCCAAAATTTCGTAAGTTATCGGTTTAGTCCCCAACCACCCCGAATGCATGTTTAGGGCCTCGTAGCCTCATGTTAGGGACAATGTGAATGAGGTTGAATGATGATTACATGGAATTTGAAAATGTATGTGAAATGTATTCTTAATTTTATAATAAGTTCGGTAATGCTCCATAACCCTATTCTGACATTGAATACGGGTGAGGGGTGTTATATTTCTCACATATCTCTAAACCATTGAGTTGTCTCTCATAGAAAGATGTCCCTCTTATTTTTGACGAAGAGTGTATCCTCACTTTTAAGATGTTGAAGGAAAAATTAGTGATCCCTTCTATTATTTGCAGCCCTAATTAGAATGAACCATTTGTTATCATGTGTGATGCTAAAAATTTTCCGTTAGAGCCATTTTGGGTCAAAAGAAAAACAAGATTTTACATGATATTCATTATTCTAGCAAGACCTTAAACCCAACTCAATGCAATTACACAACCATTGAAAAAGAAATGTTAGATGTAGTATTTGCATGTGATAAATTTCGCCCATATTTAATGGCTAATCGAATTTATGTATACATAGATCACTTAGCTCAAAGCATGTTATGAAGAAAAGGAGACCGAAGGTAGATTGATGAGATCTGTGTTATTACTTTAGAAGTTTGATTTGTGGATACCAGAAAAGAAAGGGACTGAGAACCAAGTGCCTGATCATTTGTCTCGTTTGGAATATGATGGTGATTATAAGGAGGATACAACCATAGATGACACATTTTGTAATGCCCCAAATCTTAAGTGATTAAATTTGTATGTTGTGTTGCATAAATGCTTGCTTGCTTTAGTGGTTAGGCGTCCTGAGAAGTGTGAGAAGTCCTGGGTTCAAACTTTGGCTTTAGCAAAAATTTTTGTTTTAATTGAATAAAACCATTGTCTCTAGTTAGTAGGCTTTTAAATAAAAATGGATAAAACATGAAAAAAAAGGGTCTGCTAGTCTAGTAGTAAGTGGCGTGTGGAGTGTTCATTGGGATCTGAGGTCTGAGACTTGGCGATGAAAAAGGAGCATTTCACTTTGCTACTGTACTGTGTAAGAGGTTAGTTGGCATAGGGTTTCTAATGCTAATGGGGCAGTTGGAGTGTTTGAGGGGAGTGGGGTGTGTGTAGCCAAAATTTAGTAGGAAATGTGGGGGAGTTGGATAGGGATTGGTTGGAGTAAATTGAGGAGAGATTTTAGGAGGGATTAAGGGAGGAAAAAGTGGGATTGAAGTGTGGTGGACTTGTGCCAAAATTGGATGGTAGGAGCACAGTAATTTTGGCTGAGTTAGTCATTCTCTCAAAATTTTCGGTTTTGGATGCTTATTCCCTTTTTGCATTTTGCTCTTTTTGCCTTTGGTGCCAAAATTTGGTTTCTACTGTCCTTCTTTCTGCTTCTTGTTTTAGCTTTCTCCCTTTTGTGGTTGGATATTTCTTTTAGGGTATCTTCTCATTTCTTTTTGTCTACTATTCTGATTTTGCTTCTTCCCTTTCCTCTCTCAAATCGTCTCTCCTGGACTGAACACTCTTTTCTTCCCTCTATAACCCTTTGTCGAATACCCTTGTTTCTTCTTCCTCTCTACGTTTTAGATTTCTTCAAGTTTCACTCCTACATTGCTAACCGAATTCTCTTGTAGCCGAACCTTGCTACTGCTGCCATCTCTATTTTGGGGTTCACAGTTATTCTCTTTCCCTTTATTATCTCTCTGTTGAAATAGTTTTCCCTTTAACATCTTCTTTGCTCTGCTGATTACTGACAGGGGTGTGATTGTACCATCTCATGCCTCGGGTTTACGGTGTGCTTTTGTAGGCTGATTACTTCTATCTATCGTTCTCAGTTCTACGTTTCAGTAAGTCGTTTGCTTGGTTCAAGTTAGTTACTTTTATGGTACTAGTTAATAAGATTAGGTTGCAATGTAGATTTTTACCAAGGATCTTGAAGTCAATATTGGTCAGCGGATTAAGTGGGCTAAACTACTTTCTTTCATTCAAGGCAGGTAGCAATTACCATTTTGGGATTAAGTATTAATAAGAGGTTGTTTAACCCTTGTGAATTAAAGGACTAATGGAGTGTCATGATTGAATCTAGGTTTAGGTGTTCGTGGGTTTTTGCACTCTTCCGCAAACACGTGTGTAAAACACTGTTCCTAATCGTAAATCGGCAAAAGCTGAAATAAGTGACCGTCGATGCTACACGAGTGTGTGCTCGCTCATATGGAAATCCAAATGCATAAATGTGGGCGTTCGATTGTAGAGGCCACCATGAGCGATTTCATGGGCTTAAGCCGTTTTGGGCCACGTTGGGCCGAAATGGGTCGTGTGGGCCCCACTAGCTCATGGGCCCCATACGGGTAATCCACACGGACGTGTGGAGATTATTGGGCCAGGCTGTGTAATTCGCACGACCAAGGCAATTTTTGGGCTTTGTAGGCCACACGGGCGTGTGGGCCCACATGGGCCCGCATTGTGGGCCTTGGGCCCATTCTCACTGTTTGAGTGTTAAGGTTGTACGGGTCGCCCGAGACGACTGTGGACCTACTGTTGGGTCGGTAAGTATACCTAGTCCCCAATTTGATGAAATGACTATTATACCCTTATGAGGTAAAATGACTGATATGCCCCTATGATATGTATGACTGTAATCGAGCATGACATTTTTGCATACATGTATGATATTATGACATGACATATTGCATGGGGGTCAGTTTATTATGTTTGGAAGAAGTGTACTATACTGGCAGCTATTTTGCAAATACTGTTTAGTGCCGCAACTGGTGCTATATTTTGGAGTGTAGGGATGGGTTGGTTGATTTTATCCCTACATGGAGTGTAGGGCTGAACGGAGTGGAGTGTAGAGGATGGATGGGTAGGATTTATGATTGCATTTCTGTTACTGTTATTGAAATGGGCTAAGGCCCACACTGATATTGATACTATAATGGGCTAAGGCCCTAACTGATACTAGACTGTTACTGAAACAGGCTTAGGCCCAGACTGTATTTGCCTATTGTATGGCTGACTGTTTGTTTGTCAAGGGATTACACACTAAGTTTCATAAACTCATCCTTTTGCTTATCTACACAGGTAATCCTTAGGCGGATCGGTAATGCGAGGGACTCGAAGGTGGCCACACATCCGTTCATGCCTCTATGTTGGATTTTTATTTTATTAGTAATTTAAATTTGGGTATTTTTATGTAATAAGGCCTCTTTAAAGTTTTAATTTTGGGTTTTTACTTGCTTTGATATAAACTGCTAGTTGTAGGAAAAAGACGAGTTTTAAAAAAGATAACTGTTTTTCAAAGACACCACGTTTACGCAACACATTTCATAAGTTTCTACAAAAGAAAACGTTTTAAAAATTAAATACATTTTAACATGGTAAACGACGAGATTTAAATTCATCATTAAAAACAAATAACAAAGGTAAATGTATAAAAGAGTTTTTTGTCTTTGTGAAAAACACTTTAATATGGCATCACCAGATTCGACCATAACGTCTAGGCCGGGTTTGGAGTGGGACACATTTATTGATGAGCAATTGTTTCTTGTTGGTTGTTGTTTTTTGAAGAAAAGATACCATTGACATCATGGTATGCTGACATTGTCAATTATTTTGTGCAGGAGTCTTCCTGACCAAAGCATCTAGTCAACAAAAGAGGAAAATTGCTCATGAAGCTTGAGATTATATTTGAGAGGAACCTTATGCATTTCGGTAATGGATAAATCAACTCATTCGAATATGCGTTTCCAGATAAGAGATGGAGGATATTATCATAGGATGTCACACTTCCCCATGCGAGGGACATTTTTGTTGAAAAAGGACCATGCAGAAAATCTTACAATCTAGTTCCTTATAGTTGATAATGATTTGTGACACATACAAATTTGTTAAGAGATGTGATCGATGCCAAAGTACTGGGAACATTTTCAAGTGAGATAAGATACCTCAAAAAGGAATTCTTAAAGTGGAAATCTTTGAAGCATGCAAAATTAATTTTATTAGGCCCTTTCTTAACTCTTTTTTAGAAATTAATACATCCTGTTAGCAGTGGATTATGTTTCCAAATGGGTTCAAGTAGTAGCTTTGTCTTCCCATGATACTAAGGTAGTAGTGAAGTTTCTTCGCAAGAATGTCTTTTCAAGGTTTGGGACACCTAGAGCTCTAATCAGTGATGAAGGGACACAATTATACAATAAACATTTGGAAAATGAACTCTCTAATTACAACGTGAAGCATCAAATTGTTACTACTTATCACCCTTAGTCTAGTGGTCAACCTGAAGTGTAGAATTCAGAATCAAGTAGATATTAGAAAATATGGTGAACCTTAACTCAAAGATTGGTCCCTGCATTTAGATGATGCCTTGTGGGAAAATTGGAAGGTTATAAAACATCTTTACGGATGTCACCTTATAAGTTAGTCTATGGGAAACACTTGCACTTACCTATTGAGTTGGAGAAGAACATGTTGGGCAATCAAAGGGCTAAACTTGGACATGAACTTTGTGAAGAAAGTGTGTCTGTTCCAATTGCATGAACTTGAAGAGTTCTGATTCTTTTCTTATGAAAATTCTAAGCTGTACAAGGAAAAACGCAAACTTCATCATGATGCCATGATAAAAAGGAAAAATTTTGTGCAGGGTCAGTAGGTTCTTCTATTCAATTCCAGTTTGACGTTGTTTTCGGGGAAATTAAGGTCATAGTGGATCGGCCCATATGTAACACCCCTCACCCATATCCTACGCCAGGATAGGGCTCGAGGCGTTACTAGGATTTCACGTTCATAAACATATTAAATCAAGTCACTAAGTTGCGCTCTAATTTAAAGCTTTTCAATTATGTATATCCTTTCCCTTAAATAGGCCTTCGAGACCTAAAACATGCCTAGAGGCGGTGAAGGACAAAACTGAGAATGTTTGTTAAACTTTGGGCACCTAGGAAAATTTCTTTTAACTTGAAGTGACACACGCCCATGTGACTTGGGACACGCCCGTGCAATCACCCTGTCTCCAAGACTTGAGCATTTTGTTAATTTTACACGGCCAAGACACACGCCCGTATGTCTAGCAGGTGTTCATTTAATAGACTTACCAATTTAGATGCAGGGGACACACGACCATGCCACATGCCCACGGATGTGGCCCGTGTGTCATACACGGCCTAGGCACACGCCCGTGTACCCAACCGTGTAGACCCTATTATGCTATTTTCCAAGCCTATGGTGTGACATCCCTAAATCGACCCTAGTCGGAAAGTGGTTTCGGGACCACCAAACCGAGTCATAATAATAATTAACCATCATAATTGATGCTCATTATATGTATATATGCATGTGTGAAAATTTCGTGTTTGGATTTTGTTAATAGTAAGTGAATTTTTATCAAATAGGACTTATGTGAGAAAATTTAGAAATGTGCTAGGCAATTGTAAGGTGGCCTATTAATACATGTGGGAAAATAGTTGTCCTTGCATGTCAAATAACCCACTTCCTAAGGTGAGTGGCCGGCCATGACAAGAATATGGGCAAGGGAACATGTTTCCAACATGTTTAGTTAGTGGATTATGTAGAAAAAATAAAGAAATGAAAAAAAAAAGAGCATGGATGCCCCCCTTTGTTGCCGTGAGTAGAGGAAAAAGAAAGGAAAAAAAATTGTTCATCCATTCTCAAAATCTTGGCTGAAAATACTAAGGGAAAAGGAAGGATTTTTGCTTCATGCTTGGTTTAGAAGAGAACTAGAAGGAGATTTGGTCATACTTGTGTCAAGATTAAGGTATGTTTGAGGTTGTGTCATGAGATTCATGCATGTTTTAGTTGCTAACTTGATGTTCATGTTAGCCCATGGTTCAAATCCTTGTTATGCCATGGAAATGGTATTTGGCCAAGGTTGATATTGTGTTAAAGCCATTGCATGCTAAATGTGAAGCTTGTTGATGATACATGTAATGATGGATTGACTACTCTTGAAATTTCTTTTAGCATTCTTGAGTAAGACATGGAGTTTTCTTTGTTTAACCATGACCAAAAATTGAAAGGGGGATGGTGTGGGATGTATTCGGCCATGGCATGCTCATAAGTGCGATTTATGCTTGTTGCATGATAGGTAAAATTTGTGTTTTGATATATGTGTATATGTGTTTGTACATGATGTTACAAATGGATGTGAAAATATATGCTAGATTGGGAAAATTTGATTAAATGTTCATGAGATGAAATTAGGTGATTAAAAGATGTTAGTTGACATTGTACATATATATATATTCGGCCATTAAAGTGAGTATGTAGGTAATGTTGAATCAAGTTTTGGTGCATATTCGGTTAGGTGTATAATCGACCAAATGGGCGATTAGTAAGAATGGTTGCCGAATATACAAGCATACATATGCATGTGTAGTTGAATTATGAATGTTTAGCAAGATGGTTAAACTAGTGATTTATTGATTAAGCTCAAGGAGTTAAAGAAGGAGAATCAAGCAAGGGAAAGGCGAAGGTCATCGAGTAGCCGACTTGGAACTATTTTACCCAACACGAGGTAAGTCATTAAGCACGTATTTGATATTGCTTAAATGATTGTAAAATTTATGCAATTGCGTTTAATGGGATGATATATATATATAAATGAAAATGTATGTGTATGGAGTGATGACAATTGTTGAATGTAAAAGAAATAGTGAAATGTGTAGAAAGTTTGCTTTCGCACTAAGTGTCTTGAACAATACGTGTGTACGGTGGCGAGATTGGCACTAAGTGTGCGTGCTGGAAATATATGGCACTAAGTGTGCATGCTGGAAATATATGGCACTAAGTGTGCGAGCTCGAAGGGCATGGCCTTTGTGTGTGGGCTTAAATTGCATGGCACTAAGTGTGCGAAATCGAGTATTAAGCAATGTGTGTGCGTACTCTATATATATATATAAATATCTCAATCGAACAATTATATGGAGGGTGTGTCTCCATCGAGTGAGTATGGACAGCGGATCGGGTAAGTACCTTGAGCTCATGACGAATAGGTAATACGTTCATGCTTGGGGTTGAATTTGGTAAGCCTTAAATCTATGTGATGATTGAAATTGTATGGTTGTGCTGGAAAATGAGTTAATGTGTAAAAATGCTTGATTATCTTGTTGTGTAGAATATGAAATGTGGATGTATGAATTGGTGCGAGATTGGACCGAAAGGTCCGAGGTATTATGGTATAAATTCGATATGGACGAGTACCTAGCCTCATTTGTTGTACATGTAGTAGTAACTTTATCGGTGGATTGACGAATGCTTATGACTTACTGAGTTGTAAACTCACTCGGTGTTTTCTTGTCACCCATTTTAGGTCTCTTGGACTCGTATTGTTGCGTGCTCGGAACCGTCGTTGAAGTCATCACACCGGCTGAAATCTTGTGGTATTGTTTTTTGTTGTTGAAGAACATTTGGCATGTATAGGCTATTATATTTTGTCGAATTGTGGGTTGTAAACTTTAAGCCATGTGAAAATGGCCTATGTGGTCGTCGAGTGGGATGCTAGAACCTATAGCCACGAGTCTTAGAAACTCAAATTTTGTTAAGGTGGCCATAATTTGTGTCATGTATGATGGATGATTAAGGCCAAGGAAAAATTCATGAAATTGGCATAGTCTACTGCAGTAACTGTTGCGGACAGCAGCAGTGAGATGAGATTGAAAAATCACTAAAATAGTAGAAGTAGAATTAAATAGTGAGTAAATTATGGAACTGATCCTTGATGAATCTATTTTTATATGGACGAAACGAAACGACCATATGAGCAGTATACTGGGAGATATTAAAGTTCTCGTGAGACAGGGCCAGAACGATTTCTGGGTCCCCTGTCGCGACTTTGAAAATTTACCATAAATTATCCAGAAAGAATTAGGAGTCATGCCTTATATGTACAGATTCCATTTTGAGTCTAGTTTCATTAGAAACAAACGGCACCAGTATTAAAGCCCTGTACAGAAAGATATTCAAGTTGTAACGCGCGGAGGTCAGAGCAGTCGATCCCTGTAACATGGGTGACTTTAACTAATAAACTGTACGAATTGGCCCAACCAAAATTCTAAAAATAAATCCATGGATGGGTATATGAGTCTAAATTCAGGAAAATTTACGAAACCAGTTTCCGAGTTTTGGAACTCGAGATATGATTTTAAGGCGACGGTGACGCAGTTTTCCAGCCTGTCCAGAAATGCCAAATTGGTCGGTACTTTAAGAGGATTTGTCTCGTTAACCCCTCGTGTCCGACACGGCGTCGGTCACGAGTTAGGGGTGTTACAATTTTATTGGTATCAGAGCTATGGTTTAGTCGGTTCTAGGACTACCATAGCGTGTGAATCTAGCTATACATGCCAAATTGATAGTGCTTAATAATGTGATGACTTGACGGTTGAAATTTTTGTTTTGATTAGCGATGGAACCCGGGGTAGAGAGACTGTGACAGCCCAAAATTGACCCTAGTCGGAAGGTGGTCTCGGGACCACAAAACCGAGGCATAAAAATAATTAAAAATTTATTTTGATGCCTATAATATGTGTGTGCTCATGTATGACATTTTATGATGATTGATTTAGTGTTATAAGGGTGAATTCCACAAGAAAGGACTTAGTAATGAACTTTGAAAGTATGATAGGAAATGTGTGATGACTAATTAAAGCATGCATGCAAAATAATGGACTTGCATGTCAAATTCCCCTTTTATAGGTGGTGGCGGCCATGACAAGGAGGATGGGCTAAACATGTCATGAAACATGTTTTGTTGGTGCATTAGGGTGAAATAATAAACAAAGGTGTATGGGTGATAAAAAATGAAAAAAAAAATGTGTGTGAGTGTGGTAATCCCCCATTGCCGTGAGTTGTAGAGAAGGAAAGAAAAAATTTTGTTCATCCTTTCTTTGAGCCAAAACTAAGGAAGAAGGAGGATTTTTGCTTCATGCTTGGTTTGGAAGAGATCTAGAAGGAGATTTGGCCAAGTTTGCATCAAGATTAAGGTATGTATGAGGTTGTGTTAGGAGTTTCATGCATGTTTTGGTTGCTAACTTGATGTGCATGTTAGCCATGGCTCAAATCTTTGTTAAGCCATGGAAATGGTATTTGGCCAAAGTTGTTATGGTGATAAAGCCATTGCATGCTAAGTGTGAAGCTTGATGATGATGCATGCAATGATGGATTGTCTACTCTTGAGCAAGATTTGAGCCTTCTTTTTGATTTATCATGATTGAAGTTGAAAAGGAGCATGATTGTCATATTCGGCCATTCATGAGCATGGTTCATGCTTCTTGCATGTTAGTTAAAATTTGTATTTTGGATGGCTATGGACACCTTGAAAATTCGGCCATGCTCATATTGTATATATATGTTTGCACATGATGTTTTGGCTATGAAGTAAGTGATGAATAAGTTGGTTTAAAGAAGAAGATGTTGAAGAATAATTGTGAAATTTCAAGCACAATTGCCTAGCACACATATAAGTGCTTGATGCTATATTATAAGTTTTGAGCCACAATATGCAAAGCATTAACTAGTAAAATGCATGCTGTTTTGTGAGGTATTAAGTGCATAATTGGCCTCAACATGTACATGAATATTCGGCCTTGGGTAGCCTATTGAAGGCCTTAGCATTTCCTTGATGCTCAAATAAATTGTATTGAATTGCTTGATGTAGTATAAAATGTGCATGACCATTGTGTATTCAAGCTAAAGAGTGGCCATATGACCATTTAAAATCCTTGTCATATTCGCCATAAGCAAGCACAATGAGGTTTTAATAAATTGAATTTGTTTGAATTAGCTCAAGAGCTAAGAGGGCCACAATTGGACAAGGGAAGGAAAAGGTGATCGAATAGCCAAAAAAGCCGTTCGACAACATCCGAGGTAAGTCCTCAAGAAGTGATCTTACTTGAATTATGTAAGATGAAACATGGATGTGTATGATTATTGATCATGTGTGTATGAGTATTTGAATTCCACCGGGCTAAGTCCGAAGGCGAATATGCTAATGATTATAATTGTGTTTGAGCCTTAATAACGAAAATGAAATATGTATGTCCAATGATTATTGATGTATGTGTGCATGAGAAATTGAATGATATCCGGCTAAGCCCAAGACAATTATGCTGAAATTTATATCCGGGTTAAGACCCGAAGGCAATTGTGCTAGTAGCTATATCCGGGCTAAGACCCGAAGGCATTCGTGCAAGTTGTTAAATCCGGGCTAAGACCCGAAGGCATTTGTGCAAATCGTGATATCCGGTTAAAGTCCGTTGGCCTTGGTGCGGGTTACCATAACCGGCTATGTCCCGGCGATTGAGCGAGTACCGACATCCGGATGAACTCCGAAGGTATGTGATTTGAAAATTATGAGCTTGCTGGAAAATTTCAGCTAATGCACTTGTGAAATTTCCCAATGATAAGGTAAGTGCGGTGTGTGCTTTGCGCGCTAGGAGTAAGAGCGTATGAATATCCGCTCCTATGATGGAGCGAGTTATCGGCCTTAATGAAGCCGTTATTTGTGTATGAACATAAGAGTTGGGATGGTAAAGTAAGTATGATTATGTGAATGCGCATTAATGAAATGATGCATTTAACTATGTGAATGTATTGCTGTAATTAGAGTTGATTATATTCCTTGAGACTTACTAAGCATAAAATGCTTACTCATTGCTTTGGCTCTCGGTTTTCTAGATTTCGCTCGATAGCAATCGGATTCGGGATCGTTGAAGTCGAAGTCATCCACACTATCAAGCCCCCATTTTGGTATAAATTCTTGGTTGAACTTGAAATGGCATGTATAGGACTACCCTTGTTTGTTAAATATGTGGTGATGTAAGTATATACGGCCATGCGAAAATGGCTCGAAAAGGAACATGAACTTAGAATAATTGTGGTTTGTATGTATATATTTGGTGTCATGATGTGGCTATGGCTTGGAAATGGGAATGTTGGTCATATGATCAGCCATTGGCATGGTTAAAATGATCATATATGAACCTATGTATGGCAAAGACTAGTTGGTTCATGGAGACTACCAAATAGGTAAGACCTACCTTAAAACAGATGCTGCTAGCTGCAGTGACGTGAATGTGAAAAATCACCAAAATTCGTAGAAATGGAATTAAATAGTGAATAAGCTATGTAAATTAACCTTGATGAGTCTATTTTCATATGGAAGAAACGAAATGGTCATAGGAGTTACATGTTAAGAGATATTAATGCTATTGTGAGACAGGGCCAGAACGGTTTCTGGGTTCCCTGTCGCAACTTTAAAATTTACTATAAATTATCCAGAAAGAATTATGCGACATACCTTATATGTACAGATTCCATTTTGAGTCTAGTTTCATTAGAAACAAACGACACCAGCATTAAAGCCCTGTACAGAGAGATATTCAAGTTATACCGCGCGAAGGTCAGAGCAGTCGATCCCTGTAACATGGGTGACTTTAACTAATAAACTGTACCAATTGGCCCATCCAAAATTCTAGAAATAAATCCATGGATGGATATATGAGTCTAAATTCAGGAAAATTTACGAAACCAGTTTCCGAGTTTTGAAACTCGAGATATGATTTTAAGGCGACGGTGATGCAGTCTTCCAGCCTGACTGGAAATGTCAAATTGGTGGGCAAACCATGTGAACTTGGCTTGTTAACCCCTCGTGTCCGACACCGCAATGGTCTCGGGTTCGGGTGTTACAATTTTATGGTATCGAGCCACGGTTTAGTCGATTCTAGGACTACCGTGAGGTGTTTGGGGTCTAGCTATACATGCCATTAAATGATGAATCGATAGTGTGGTGATTTCGACAATTTGACTTTGAGTTTGTTTATAGCAATGGGTCCCGATCCCAACCGAGCAATAGCTGATGATGTGGAGAGTGTGGCGCTGCTCCCTTTGGGACAGCGCCGGCGGACTCTCAACCTATGGCCAGCAATCCGAATGATGAGGCTAGGCAAGCCTTTTATAGTGTGATGAGCGAATGGTTTAATCAATACATTCGAACTAACACGGCTGTCCCACGACCTCCATTCCCGACAAATGCAACCCCAAGACCTACAATACCTCCGATGGCTGACCAAATAAGGTCAAGTAAGCCCCAATCGATAGGATTGAAAACATGGGGCCACTGAATTTAAAGCTACGGATGATGATGATGCGAGCGAGCTGAATTTCGGTTGGACAACACTATCCGGTGCTCGATGAGCTATCTTGTACACCGATGAATGCTTAAAGTGTACCATCTCCTTGCTACGTGATTCCACCTACTATTGGTGGAGTACTCGACTTCTGTGGTACCTAGAGAGCAAGTGACTTGGGAATTTCTTGATCTTAAGCAAGGTTCTATGTCGGTTACCGACTATGAGCGAAAATTTGTGAGGCTTAGGATACACGAGAATGCATTTCGTCCAAGCTATTATGTGTAAATGCTTGAGGATGGGCTGAATGATGATATAAGGATGTTCGTTGGCATTCTCGAAATCGAGAGATCGTAGTACTTGTTGAGCAAGCTTGTAAAGTCGAAGAGCTTAGAAAGGAGAAACAAAAGTCGATGTGGGAACTGGAGAATTCGAAGAGGTCCTCGGAAAGTCTCTTCAACAGCAATCAAGAGATTTGAGATGATGTGAACCGGTCTAGAGGCGCTTTGGGCTTTTAGGCGAGGACGCGATCGACCCTGTGACCACACGAGTCACTTCGATCGCCATGGTGGAAATGATCGCGAGAGAGGCGGAGTGTCAACATTGTGGCAAATGGCATTCGGGAGCTGTTGGTTTCGTGATCACTCTGCTATAAGTGTGGATCGGCCGACCACTTTAGGAAGGATTGCAGGAAGCTTGAGCAGAATGTGAGTCGAGTGGAAACTCGGGTGCTACCATCGCTCGAGGTAGGCCACCTAGAAATATGGGCAATGTCGGTGGCGGTCGAGAGGATCTAGAGATGCTACCATCGGATCTGAGGCTCGTGCTCCTGCGAGGACTTATGCCATCTGCGCAGACGCCGAGGATCTTGCCTCTCCGGATGTCATTACGGTGCTTTCACCCTTTTCAATACTAAAGTGATTGCGTTGATTGACCACGGTTCTACTCAATCTTATATATGTGAAACCTTAGCATCCATAAGACTTTGCCTATTGAGTCTCTGAGTTTGTAATTCGGTGTCAAACCCTTGGGTCATTACGTGCTTGTCAACAAAGTGTGCAAGAAAAGTCTCCTAGTGTTCCGAGGTTCTTGTTTCCGGCGGACTTGATGCTTTTGCCGTTCGATGAATTCGACGTTATTCTTGGTTTGGATGGGTTGACCATGCACGATGCGGTCGTAAATTGCAAAAGCAAGACTATCGATTTGAGGTTGTGAATAACGAGATAATTCGGGTTAAGTCTACGGACTTAAAGGGGTTGCCACCGTAATATCGCAATGTTGGCCCGAAAATATGTAAGAAAAGAGTGCGAAGCGTACAGCGTCGTGCTCGATGACAAGGAATCGAAAAGAAACCGAATCTGTGCGTGGTTTGTGAATACGGATGTTTTCCACGAAGAATTGCGGGTTTACCACTGTTCGGAAATAGAATTTGGCATCGAATTGGTACCGGTACCACTCCAATTCGATAGCTCCGTGTCGTATGGCACCAACGGAATTAAAGGAGTTGGAAGCTCGATTGCAAGAATTGGTGGATAGAGGTTTTGCTCGCCTGAGTTTTTCGCCTTAGGGTGCGCCGGTGTTGTTCGTGAAAAGAAGGATGGAACCATGCGGTACAGCATCGACTATCGTCGACTTAATAAAGCGACGATAAAGAACAAATATCCGTTGCCACGTATTGACGACTTGTTCGATCAAGCTGAAGGGAGCCTCGGTGTTCTCGAAAATAGATTTGAGATCGGGCTACTATCAATTGCGAATCCGAGATTCGGACGTGCCCAAGACCGCCTTGAGCGAGATATGGTCACTATGAGTTCCTAGTGATGCCGTTTGGGCTCACTAATGCCCTACGGTATTTATGGATTTAATGAATCGGATCTTTAGACCATATTTGGATCGATTCGTAGTCGTGTTCATTGATGACATCTTGGTCTATTCAAGAAATGAGACCGAACATCTTGAACACCTACGGTTAGTCTTGCAAATTTTACGGGACAAGCAATTATATGCTAAGTTCAAGAAGTGTGAGTTACGGTTAAGAGAGGTTAGCTTCTTGGGTCATGTGGTATCTGCATCGGGTATTCGAGTCGACCGAATAAAATTTCAGCCATACTTAATTGGAAGCCTCAGAAATATTCTTGAGGTTCGAGCTTTTTGGGGCTTCTTAGGTTATTACCGACGATTTGTAAAGGCTTCTCAACGATAGCCACGCCGATGATGAAGCTTCTCCAAAAGGACGTTAAGTTCGAATGGACGAGAAATGCCAAAAGGTTTCGATCAATGAAAACTTATTTGACTGAAGCCCCAATTCTAGTGCAACCCGAGTCCAAGCAAGGAGTTTGTCATCTATAGCGACGCCTCTCTACTTGGGTTAGGTTGCGTATTAATGCAAGAAGGTCGAGTTGTGGCCTATCGTCGAGGCAATTAAAGCCACATGAGAAAAATTATCCGACTCATGATCTCGAAGTGGCCGCCATCGTATTCGCCTTAAAGATTTGGCGACATTACTTATTTGGTGAAAGGTGCCATGTATACTCGGATCACAAAAGTCTCAAATATTTGATGACCCAAAGAGACTTAAATCTGCGACAAAGACGTTGGCTCGAGTGTTAAAGGATTATGAGTGATCATTGACTATCACGGGAAAGGCGAATATGGTTGCGGATGCCTTGAGTCGTAAATCGTTATTCACTTTACGACGATGAATGTGCACTTATCTGTCCGATCCGACGGTGTGTTAGTGGCTGAATTGAAAGCCAAACCATTATTGACACACCAAATTCGAGAAGCTCGAGAAAGTCGACGACGAGTTGGTTGCAAAAGCGGGCTGCGTGTGTTCGAACAAGGACTCGGAGTTTCAAATCGGCGATGACGATTGTTTGAGGTTCAAAAGTCGTCGGTGTGTCCCAAAGAATTGAACTCATTTCGATAATTCAGATGAAGCCCATTGTAGCCGAATGGCAATCCACCCGGAGTACGAAGATGTACAATGATTTGAAGCGTCGGTTTTGGTGGCATGGTATGAAGCGAGACATCTCGACTTTGTTTCAAGATGTTTAATATGTCAACAAGTGAAAGCGGAACATCGGTGCCTTGAGGATTACTTGACCAATCACAATACCCGAGTGGAAATGGGATCGAGTCACAATGGACTTTGTATCCGGACCGCCATTGTCGACAAGTAAGAAGGATGCGGTTTGGGTCGTGGTAGATCGATTGACTAAGTCGGCCCACTTTGTCCCGTCGTCACGGATTTTCAATGGACAAATTAAGCGGAATTATGCGTTTCTCGGTTAGAGATTACATGGGGTGCCTATTTCCATCGTGTCGGATAGAGATCCGAGATTTACCTCGCGATTTTGGAAAAAGTTGCAAGAAGCTTTGGGTACCAAGTTGCATTTCAGACCGCCTTTCACCCTCAAACCGATGGTCAATCCGAGCGGATAATTCGGATACTTGAGGATATGTTAAGATGTTGCGTCCTCGAGTTTAGTGGTTCATGGGAGCGGTATTTGCCGTTGATTGAATTCGCTTACAACAACGACTTTCAATCAAGTATTAAAATGGCACCCTACGAGGCCTTGTACGGTCGTAAATGCCGTACACCATTGTTTTGGACCGAGCTCGGTGAAAGCAAGATTTTCGGTGGATTTGATTAGGGATCTTTGAGCGAAGTGAAAGTAATCCGTGAAAGTCTGAAGATAACCTCCGATCGTCGAGAAGTCGTCAGCGGATCTGAAGCGTAAGAATATCGAGTATCGTGGGTGATAAAGTGTTCCTCAAGGTATCGCCTTGGAAAAAGATACTCGATTCGGTAGTAAGGGCAAGTTGAGCCCGAGGTTTGTTGGGCCATATGAGATATCCGAAGCGAGTCGATCCGGTGGCATATCGTTTGACTTTGCCCCGAACTCGAAAAGGTTCACGATGTCTTTCACGTTTCGATGCTTGACGCTATAGATCCGATCCATCGCACGTGATTAGTCCATCGAAATTGAAATTCAAGCTAATATGAGTTATGAGGAAGAACCGATTCGTATCCTATCACGAGAAGTGAAAGAGTTGTGAAACAAGCGGGTTCCGCTAGTAAAAGTGTTATGGCTCAAGCACGGGATAGAATAAGCTACTTGGGAGACCGAGAACTCTATGAAAGAGCGATATCCAAACCTATTTATCGGTAAGATTTTCGGGACGAAAATTTCTTAAGTGGGGAGAGTTGTGACAGCCAAAATTGACCCTAGTCGGAAGGTGGTCTCGGGACCACAAAACCGAGGCATAAAAATAATTAAAAATTTATTTTGATGCCTATAATATGTGTGTGCTCATGTATGACATTTTATGATGATTGATTTAGTGTTATAAGGGTGAATTCCACAAGAAAGGACTTAGTAATGAACTTTGAAAGTATGATAGGAAATGTGTGATGACTAATTAAAGCATGCATGCAAAATAATGGACTTGCATGTCAAATTCCCCCTTTATAGGTGGTGGCGGCCATGACAAGGGAGGATGGGCTAAACATGTCATGAAACATGTTTTGTTGGTGCATTAGGGTGAAATAATAAACAAAGGTGTATGGGTGATAAAAAATGAAAAAAAAAATGTGTGTGAGTGTGGTAATCCCCCATTGCCGTGAGTTGTAGAGAAGGAAAGAAAAAATTTTGTTCATCCTTTCTTTGAGCCAAAACTAAGGAAGAAGGAGGATTTTGCTTCATGCTTGGTTTGGAAGAGATCTAGAAGGAGATTTGGCCAAGTTTGCATCAAGATTAAGGTATGTATGAGGTTGTGTTAGGAGTTTCATGCATGTTTTGGTTGCTAACTTGATGTGCATGTTAGCCATGGCTCAAATCTTTGTTAAGCCATGGAAATGGTATTTGGCCAAAGTTGTTATGGTGATAAAGCCATTGCATGCTAAGTGTGAAGCTTGATGATGATGCATGCAATGATGGATTGTCTACTCTTGAGCAAGATTTGAGCCTTCTTTTGATTTATCATGATTGAAGTTGAAAAGGAGCATGATTGTCATATTCGACCATTCATGAGCATGGTTCATGCTTCTTGCATGTTAGTTAAAATTTGTATTTTGGATGGCTATGGACACCTTGAAAATTCGCCATGCTCATATTGTATATATATGTTTGCACATGATGTTTTGGCTATGAAGTAAGTGATGAATAAGTTGGTTTAAAGAAGAAGATGTTGAAGAATAATTGTGAAATTTCAAGCACAATTCGCCTAGCACACATATAAGTGCTTGATGCTATATTATAAGTTTTGAGCCACAATATGCAAAGCATTAACTAGTAAAATGCATGCTGTTTTGTGAGGTATTAAGTGCATAATTGGCCTCAACATGTACATGAATATTCGGCCTTGGGTAGCCTATTGAAGGCCTTAGCATTTCCTTGATGCTCAAATAAATTGTATTGAATTGCTTGATGTAGTATAAAATGTGCATGACCATTGTGTATTCAAGCTAAAGAGTGGCCATATGACCATTTAAAATCCTTGTCATATTCGCCATAAGCAAGCACAATGAGGTTTTAATAAATTGAATTTGTTTGAATTAGCTCAAGAGCTAAGAGGGCCACAATTGGACAAGGGAAGGAAAAGGTGATCGAATAGCGAAAAAGCCGTTCGACAACATCCGAGGTAAGTCCTCAAGAAGTGATCTTACTTGAATTATGTAAGATGAAACATGGATGTGTATGATTATTGATCATGTGTGTATGAGTATTTGAATTCCACGGGCTAAGTCCGGGCGAATATGCTAATGATTATAATTGTGTTTGAGCCTTAATAACTGAAAATGAAATATGTATGTCCAATGATTATTGATGTATGTGTGCATGAGAAATTGAATGATATCCGGCTAAGCCCCAAGACAATTATGCTGAAATTTATATCCGGTTAAGACCAAGGCAATTGTGCTAGTAGCTATATCCGGGCTAAGACCGAAGGCATTCGTGCAAGTTGTTAAATCCGGGCTAAGACCAAGGCATTTGTGCAAATCGTGATATCCGGTTAAAGTCCGTTTGCCTTGGTGCGGGTTACCATAACCGGCTATGTCCCAAGGCGATTGAGCAATACCGACATCCGGATGAACTCCGAAGGTATGTGATTTGAAAATTATGAGCTTGCTGGAAAATTTCAGCTAATGCACTTGTGAAATTTCCCAATGATAAGGTAAGTGCGGTGTGTGCTTTGCGCGCTAGGAGTAAGGCGTATGAATATCCGCTCCTATGATGGAGCGAGTTATCGGCCTTAATGAAGCCGTTATTTGTGTATGAACATAAGAGTTGGGATGGTAAAGTAAGTATGATTATGTGAATGCGCATTAATGAAATGATGCATTTAACTATGTGAATGTATTGCTGTAATTAGAGTTGATTATATTCCTTGAGACTTACTAAGCATAAAAATGCTTACTCATTGCTTTGGCTCTCGGTTTTCTAGATTTCGCCGATAGCAATCGGATTCGGGATCGTTGAAGTCGAAGTCATCCACACTATCAAGCCCCCATTTTGGTATAAATTCTTGGTTGAACTTGAAATGGCATGTATAGGACTACCCTTGTTTGTTAAATATGTGGTGATGTAAGTATGTACGGCCATGCGAAAATGGCTCGAAAAGGAACATGAACTTAGAATAATTGTGGTTTGTATGTATATATTTGGTGTCATGATGTGGCTATGTCTTGGAAATGGGAATGTTGGTCATATGATCAGCCATTGGCATGGTTAAAATGATCATATATGAACCTATGTATGGCAAAGACTAGTTGGTTCATGGAGACTACCAAATAGGTAAGACCTACCTTAAAACAGATGCTGCCAGCTGCAGTGACGTGAATGTGAAAAATCACCAAAATTCGTAGAAATGGAATTAAATAGTGAATAAGCTATGTAAATTAACCTTGATGAGTCTATTTTCATATGGAAGAAACGAAATGGTCATAGGAGTTACATGTTAAGAGATATTAATGCTATTGTGAGACAGGGCCAGAACGGTTTCTGGGTTCCCTGTCGCAACTTTAAAATTTACTATAAATTATCCAGAAAGAATTATGCGACATACCTTATATGTACAGATTCCATTTTGAGTCTAGTTTCATTAGAAACAAACGACACCAGCATTAAAGCCCTGTACAGAGAGATATTCAAGTTATACCGCGCGAAGGTCAGAGCAGTCGATCCCTGTAACATGGGTGACTTTAACTAATAAACTGTACCAATTGGCCCATCCAAAATTCTAGAAATAAATCCATGGATGGATATATGAGTCTAAATTCAGGGAAAATTTACGAAACCAGTTTCCGAGTTTTGAAACTCGAGATATGATTTTTAAGGCGACGGTGATGCAGTCTTCCAGCCTGACTGGAAATGTCAAATTGGTGGGCAAACCATGTGAACTTGGCTTGTTAACCCCTCGTGTCCGACACCGGCAATGGTCTCGGGTTCGGGGTGTTACAGAGACCCTTGGCGGATGATGTTGAAAGTGTAGCGGCTGCTCCTGCGCAAGGGACACCGCCTGTTGAGCCTCAGTCATCCGCGAATAATCAAAATGAAGGGGCGAAACAAGCCTTCTTCACTATGATGAATGAGTGGGTCGCGCAATATGCCCGAACCAACCCGGCTGTCCAACCATTCCCGAATTTAAATACTCCACCCCAAGAGCCCGCAATGCCTCCGATTCGATCCCGTGAGGCTGAGTAAACCACCGTGGACTTGATTAGGAAGCGTGGGGCGAGGAGTTCAAGGCCATAGTTACCGATGATGCCGAAAAGGCCGAGTTACGCTCGATAACACCATTAGAGTGTTAGATGAACTGTCATGCACACCGACGAATGTCTTAAGTGTGCTATATCCTTGTTCGAGACTCGACTTACTATTGGTGGAGGACTTTAATTTCCATAGTCCCAAATGAACGAGTTACTTGGGATTTCTTCCAATCCAATTTCAAAGAAATACATTAGTCAACAGTTCATCGATCGAAGCGTAAGGAATTCTTGGAACTCAAGCAAGGCCGGATGATCAGTATCTGAATCTGAACATGAGTTCGTAAGACTTAGTCGGTATGCTCGGAGTGTGTGTGGCTGATGAGGTTGCGATGTGCAAAAGATTTGAAGAAGGATTGAATGAAGAGTTAAAGTTACTAGTGGGAATTTTGGAGATAAAGGAGTTCGTGACACTAGTCGAGCGAGCTGCAAGGCGGAAGAACTTGGGAGGAGAAGAAGAAGGCTGAATTTGAAGCAAGAGATTACCGTAAAAGATCGACGAGTAAAGCTCCATTCTCGGCTGTAAAGAGGTTCGTGGAGGACACCAAGAAGTCGAGGACGATGCGGGAATTTCCATTAGAGCCCGACCATTGACGGACTCGAGCTACTTGAGTAGCTAGTGTGGGCAATAATCATCAAGAGAGACCTGAATGCCCCAATGTGGAAGACGACACCTAGGTGAATGTTGGGGTAAGTCATTAATAGGGCTGTTATGGATGCGGTTGAAGGACCACTTCATTAGAGATTGCACGAGCTAGATGATAGGAATAAGACGCAAGGTGCAAGACCTAGTGGAACGACGGTGGAGGTAGGCCCCGAGAATCTCTGGAGGTAGGGGTGGTAATCGAGAGGAGCCTCTAATACGGCCGTCCGATCCGAGACCCGTGCTCTGCTAGAGCATATGCCATCCAGCGCACGAGAGGAGGCATCCTCCCCGACGTTATCACGGTACTTTTACTCTCTTTGATACTATTGTGATTGCATTGATTGACCCCGCTCTACTCACTCATATGTATGTGAAACCTTAGCATCCATAAAGACTCTACCGTTGAGTCTCTTGAGTTCGTAATCAGTGTCAAACCCTTTGGGTCAATACGTGCTTGTTGATAAAGTGTGCAAGAGATGCCCCTAATAATTCGAGAATCATTTTCCTACCGATCGATGCTTCTACCATTTCATGAATTCGATGTTATTCTTGGTATGGATTGGTGACCGTACATGATCACGATGGTGGATCGCAAAAGGAAAACCATTAATTTGAGGAGTGCAAATAATGAGGTAGTCCGAGTCGAGTCTCTTGATTTAAAAGGAGTGCAAGAATAATATCTTCTATGACCGCTCGAAGATATGTGAAAAGGGTGTGAAACATACCTTGCGTATGTGTTTGGGAGTAAAGAGACGGAAAGGAAACTCGAATCGGTACCGGTGGTTTGTGAGTATTCGGATGTTTTTCCGAGGAGTTACCGGATTGCCACCGGTTCGAGAAGTGGAATTGACATCGAAGTTGTACCGGGTACTACGCCGATTTCAATAGCCCCGTGTCGTATGGCATTAACGGAATTAAAGGAATTGAAGGTTCAATTGCAAGAATTGACGGATAGAGGTTTCGCCGACCGAGTTTTTCTCCATGGGGCGCTTTGTATTGTTTGTGAAGAAGAAGGACGGAACCATGAGGTTGTGCATCGACTATCGTCAACTCAATAAAGTGACGATAAAGAATAAATATCCATTGCCACGAATTGACGATTTGTTTGATCAATTAAAGGGAGCCTCGGTGTTTTCAAAGATAGATTTGAGGTCGGGTACTATCGGTTGAGGGTCCGAGAATCGGACATACCCAAAACCGCTTTTAGAACGAGGTACGGTCACTACGAATTCTTGGTGATGCCGTTTGGGCTCACTAATGCCCTACGGTGTTTATGGATTTAATGAATAGAATTTTCAGGCCATACTTGGATCGATTCAGTAGTTGTATTTATCGATGACATTTTGGTCTATTCGAAAGATGAAACCGAACATCTTGAACACCGAGGCTAGTGTTGCAAATCTTACGAGATAAGCGATTATACGCAAAGTTCAAGAAATGTGAATTTTGGTTGAAAGAGGTTAGCTTTTGGGGCACGTGGTGTCCGCATCGGGTGTCAGGGTGGACCTGAACAAAATTTCGGCCATACTCGATTGGAAACCTCCAAGGAATGTTACCGAAGTTAGGAGCTTTTTGGGGCTTGCCGGTTACTACCGACGGTTTGTGAAAGGATTCTCGATGATAGCCACACCCATGACAAAACCGCTTGAAAAGATGTCAAATTTGAATGGACGGAAAAGTGTCGAAAAAGTTTCGACCAATTGAAAACCCATTTGACGAAAGCTCGGTTCTAGTACTGCCGAATCGGCAAAGAGTTTGTCATCTATAGTGATGCCTCCCTACTTGGGTTAGGTTGCGTATTGATGCAAGAAGGTCGAGTTGTGGCCTATGCCTCGAGACAATTAAAGCCACATGAGAAAAATTATCCAACCCATGACCTCGAATTGGCTGCCATCGTATTCGCCTTAAAGATATGGCGACATTACTTATTTGGTGAGAAGTGCCAAGTGTATTCGGATCACAAAAGTCTCAAATATTTGATGACTCAAAGAGACTTAAATCTGCGACAAAGACGATGGCTCGAGTTGTTAAAAGATTATGAACTCGTTATTGATTATCACCCGGAAAGGCCAATGTGGTTGCGGATGCCTTAAGTCGGAAATCACCGTTTGCTTTACTGACGATGAATGTACACTTGTCTATTCTACCCGACAATGTGTTAGTAGCGAATTAAAGGCCAAACCATTGTTGGCTCATCAAATTCGGGAAGCTCGGAAAGTCGATGAGGAGTTGCTTGCAAAACGGGTGAGTGTGTTACGAACAAGGAATCGAGTTTCAAATTGATGATGACGATTGTTTGAGGTTCGAAGTCGTCTGTGTTCCAAAGAATTGAACTTATTTCGATAATTCTAAATGAAGCCCATTGTAGTCGAATGTCAATCCACCGGTAGTACTAAAATGTACAATGACCAAACGCCAATTTTGGTGGCCGGTGTGAAACGAGACATTTCGAATTTGTTTCAAGGTGTCCGATATGTCAACAAGTGAAAGCGGAACATCAAGTGCCATCGGGATTACTTGACCGATCATGATACCCGAATGGAAATGGGATCGAGTCACAATGGACTTTGTATCCGGACCGCCATTGTCGGTGAGTAAGAAGGATACGATTTGGGTCGTTGTCGATAGACTAACTAAGTCGGCTCACTTTATCCCCGTCGTCATGATTTTTCAATGGACAAATTAGCGGAATTGTACGTTTCTCAGTTGTGAGATTACACGGGTGCCTATTTCTATCGTGTCGATAGAGACCCAAGATTTACGTCGCGATTTTGGAAGAAATTGCAAGATGCTTTGGGTACCAAGCTGCATTTAGCACCGCTTTTCATCCCCAAACCGATGGTCAATCCGAACGGATAATTCAAATACTCGAGGATATGTTGAGATGTTGCATCCTTGAGTTTAGTGGTTCATGGAACGGTATTTACCTTTGATTGAATTCGCCTACAACAATAGCTTTCAATCAAGTATTAAGATGGCGCCTTACGAGGCTTTATACGGTCGTAAATGCCGTACCCCATTATTCTCGACTGAACTTAGTGAAGGTAAATTCTTGGGTTGATTTGGTTAAGGATGCCGAGCAAAAGTTCGAGTAATTCGTGAAAGTTTGAAAGTCGCTTGGATCGCCAAAAGTCGTATGCGGATTTGAAAAGAAAAGATATTGAATATCGGGTTGGAGACAAGGTCTTTCTCAAAGTTTCACCTTGGAAGAAGGTGCTTAGATTTGGTCGTAAGGGCAAATTGAGTCCGAGGTTTATCGGGCCATATGAAGTATCCGAACGAGTTGGGCCATCGATATCGATTAATTTTGCCCCCGAGCTCGAAAGGATTCACAACGTTTTCATGTCTCGATGCTTGACGATATAGGTCTGATCCATCGCACGTAATTGCTCCATCGAGATTGAGATTCACCTAATTTGAGCTATGAAGAGGAACCGTTCGCATTATGAGGCGTGAAGTAAAAGAGTTGCGCAATAGGAAAATCCGTTAGTGAAGGTGTTGTGGCATAAACACGGAATGGAAGAAGCCACTTGGGAACTTGAGGACTCTATGAAAGTGCGATACCCGAGCCTATTTACTGGTAAGATTTTCGGGACGAAAATTTCTAAGTGGGGAGAGTTGTGACATCCCTAAATCGACCCTAGTCGGAAAGTGGTTTCGGGACCACCAAACCGAGTCATAATAATAATTAACCATCATAATTGATGCTCATTATATGTATATATGCATGTGTGAAAATTTCGTGTTTGGATTTTGTTAATAGTAAGTGAATTTTTATCAAATAGGACTTATGTGAGAAAATTTAGAAATGTGCTAGGCAATTGTAAGGTGGCCTATTAATACATGTGGGAAAATAGTTGTCCTTGCATGTCAAATAACCCACTTCCTAAGGTGAGTGGCCGGCCATGACAAGAATATGGGCAGGGAACATGTTTCCAACATGTTTAGTTAGTGGATTATGTAGAAAAAATAAAGAAATGAAAAAAAAATGAGCATGGATGCCCCCCTTTGTTGCCGTGAGTAGAGGAAAAAGAAAGGAAAAAAATTGTTCATCCATTCTCAAAATCTTGGCTGAAAATACTAAGGGAAAAGGAAGGATTTTTGCTTTATGCTTGGTTTAGAAGAGAACTAGAAGGAGATTTGGTCATACTTGTGTCAAGATTAAGGTATGTTTGAGGTTGTGTCATGAGATTCATGCATGTTTTAGTTGCTAACTTGATGTTCATGTTAGCCCATGGTTCAAATCCTTGTTATGCCATGGAAATGGTATTTGGCCAAGGTTGATATTGTGTTAAAGCCATTGCATGCTAAATGTGAAGCTTGTTGATGATACATGTAATGATGGATTGACTACTCTTGAAATTTCTTTTAGCATTCTTGAGTAAGACATGGAGTTTTCTTTGTTTAACCATGACCAAAATTGAAAGGGGATGGTGTGGGATGTATTCGCCATGGCATGCTCATAAGTGCGATTTATGCTTGTTGCATGATAGGTAAAATTTGTGTTTTGATATATGTGTATATGTGTTTGTACATGATGTTACAAATGGATGTGAAAATATATGCTAGATTGGGAAAATTTGATTAAATGTTCATGAGATGAAATTAGGTGATTAAAAGATGTTAGTTGACATTGTACATATATATATATTCGGCCATTAAAGTGAGTATGTAGGTAATGTTGAATCAAGTTTTGGTGCATATTCGGTTAGGTGTATAATCGACCAAATGGGCGATTAGTAAGAATGGTTGCCGAATATACAAGCATACATATGCATGTGTAGTTGAATTATGAATGTTTAGCAAGATGGTTAAACTAGTGATTTATTGATTAAGCTCAAGGAGTTAAAGAAGGAGAATCAAGCAAGGGAAAGACGAAGGTCATCGAGTAGCCGACTTGGAACTATTTTACCCAACACGAGGTAAGTCATTAAGCACGTATTTGATATTGCTTAAATGATTGTAAAATTTATGCAATTGCGTTTAATGGGATGATATATATATATAAATGAAAATGTATGTGTATGGAGTGATGACAATTGTTGAATGTAAAAGAAATAGTGAAATGTGTAGAAAGTTTGCTTTCGGCACTAAGTGTCTTGCAATACGTGTGTACGGTGACGAGATTGGCACTAAGTGTGCGTGCTGGAAATATATGGCACTAAGTGTGCATGCTGGAAATATATGGCACTAAGTGTGCGAGCTCGAAGGGCATGGCACTGTGTGTGCGGGCTTAAATCGTATGGCACTAAGTGTGCGAAATCGAGTATTAAGCACTGTGTGTGCGTACTCTATATATATATATAAATATCTCCAATCGAACAATTATATGGAGGGTGTGTCTCCATCGAGTGAGTATGGACAGCGGATCGGATAAGTACCTTGAGCTCATGACGAATAGGTAATACGTTCATGCTTGGGGTTGAATTTGGTAAGCCTTAAATCTATGTGATGATTGAAATTGTATGGTTGTGCTGGAAAATGAGTTAATGTGTAAAAATGCTTGATTATCTTGTTGTGTAGAATATGAAATGTGGATGTATGAATTGGTGCGAGATTGGACCGAAAGGTCCGAGGTATTATGGTATAGATTCGATATGGACGAGTACCTAGCCTCATTTGTTGTACATGTAGTAGTAACTTTATCGATGGATTGACGAATGCTTATGACTTACTGAGTTGTAAACTCACTCGGTGTTTTCTTGTCACCCATTTTAGGTCTCTTGGACTCGTATTGTTGCGTGCTCGGAACCGTCGTTGAAGTCATCACACCGGCTGAAATCTTGTGGTATTGTTTTTTGTTGTTGAAGAACATTTGGCATGTATAGGCTATTATATTTTGTCGAATTGTGGGTTGTAAACTTTAAGCCATGTGAAAATGGCCTATGTGGTCGTCGAGTGGGATGCTAGAACCTATAGCCACGAGTCTTAGAAACTCAAATTTTGTTAAGGTGGCCATAATTTGTGTCATGTATGATGGATGATTAAGGCCAAGGAAAAATTCATGAAATTGGCATAGTCTACTGCAGTAACTGTTGCGGACAGCAGCAGTGAGATGAGATTGAAAAATCACTAAAAATAGTAGAAGTAGAATTAAATAGTGAGTAAATTATGGAACTGATCCTTGATGAATCTATTTTATATGGACGAAACGAAACGACCATATGAGCAGTATACTGGGAGATATTAAAGTTCTCGTGAGACAGGGCCAGAACGATTTCTGGGTCCCCTGTCGCGACTTTGAAAATTTACCATAAATTATCCAGAAAGAATTAGGAGTCATGCCTTATATGTACAGATTCCATTTTGAGTCTAGTTTCATTAGAAACAAACGGCACCAGTATTAAAGCCCTGTACAGAAAGATATTCAAGTTGTAACGCGCGGAGGTCAGAGCAGTCGATCCCTGTAACATGGGTGACTTTAACTAATAAACTGTACGAATTGGCCCAACCAAAATTCTAAAAATAAATCCATGGATGGGTATATGAGTCTAAATTCAGGAAAATTTACGAAACCAGTTTCCGAGTTTTGGAACTCGAGATATGATTTTAAGGCGACGGTGACGCAGTTTTCCAGCCTGTCCAGAAATGCCAAATTGGTCGGTACTTTAAGAGGATTTGTCTCGTTAACCCCTCATGTCCGACAATCGCGTCGGTCACGAGTTAGGGTGTTACAATTTTATTGGTATCAGAGCTATGGTTTAGTCGGTTCTAGGACTACCATAGCGCGTGTGAGTCTAGCTATACATGCCAAATTGATAGTGCTTAATAATGTGATGACTTCTGACGGTTGAAATTTTTGTTTTGATTAGCGATGGAACCCGGGGTAGAGAGACCCTTGGCGGATGACGTTGAAAGTGTAGCGGCTGCTCCTGCGCAAGGGACACCGCCTGTTGAGCCTCAGTCATCCGCGAATAATCAAAATGAAGGGGCGAAACAAGCCTTCTTCACTATGATGAATGAGTGGGTCGCGCAATATGCCCGAACCAACCCGGCTGTCCAACCATTCCCGAATTTAAATACTCCACCCCAAGAGCCCGCAATGCCTCCAGTTACTGATCCTGTGAGGCTGAGTAAACCACCTGTGGACTTGATTAGGAAGCGTGGGGCCGAGGAGTTCAAGGCCATAGTTACTGATGATGCCGAAAAGGCCGAGTTCTGGCTCGATAACACCATTAGAGTGTTAGATGAACTGTCATGCACACCCGACGAATGTCTTAAGTGTGCTATATCCTTGTTGCGAGACTCAGCTTACTATTGGTGGAGGACTTTAATTTCCATAGTCCCAAATGAACGAGTTACTTGGGATTTCTTCCAATCCGAATTTCGAAAGAAATACATGCCATTGAACAATTTAGAAATGTCTTTATACCTATACATGCCATTGAACAATTTAGAAATGTCTTTATACCAAAGCTGGTCTATTTGATAGTATGCTGACTCTCCAACCGTCTTCTAATCTTTACGAATCCTCGAGCTCTGTGATAGACAGGGAAAAGAGAGGGGTAAGCATTTTCATGCTTAGTAAGCTCAAATAACCGGAACGTAAACTTACCAAGTAATTAACATGAAATCAAATTGGGTACTAAGTTCAATGAGCATAAAATGGCTTCCCTATCACTTACACTCAACCAATGAGTTAGTCACATAACAACGCACTATGAAAGTTATCTTAGATGAGCTCATCATTCAACATCTCATTTTTATATATATATATGTCACATTAATCTAATTGACTTTCTAGGAAATCTTGATGGAATATCCATTTACCATCAATTCGTACAATGATCGTTTCAAATATGCACTCCCGCGAACCTCACATCTTATGGCAGGATTACCAGTCCAGGTTAAATCCCCCATTTAATGAACTCATAAGGTGATGTCAGGATTATCAGTCCAGGCTAAATCCCTTATAACGACAAACACCTTTAATGAGCTTGGATCTGAATTACTAGTCTAGGCTAAATTCAGATCCTAATCGGATTACCTGTCCAGGCCAAATATCATAATGCACACATATTCTTCAAGAGGCTCGACCATTCAAAGGAACTCCCATCCCGGCTAGATCCTTTTATTAGTGAGATCAACGGATTACTCGTCCGAGCTAAATCCCTACTGCAACACATGCAGGACCTCATTACACATGTAAATCATGGTTTATCCATCGAATTCCCTTTTAACCTTAACCGAGACACTTATCACAATTCCTTAAACATGCATTTCATATAATTTCATGTTATTAATAATTGCAATCATCATGCATTCATAAATCATATAATTAGGCACATTGAGTGTTTACTTTAAGTTATCCAAACTTACCTGGTACTCGTTTCGGTGTCATGTTTCGGTTATTCTAAAACCTTTCATTTTCCTCGATCAACCTCCAGAATTTGTTTCTCGGGGTCTATAACAATAAAAATAGATCATTAACACTCCACATTATACATTTCAAGTCTAAATTCCACCCCGGTCCAAATGACCGTTTTGCCCCTAACCTTTCACATTTTTACGGTTTAGTCCCTAGGCTCGTATAATGAAACGCATGCAGTTTCTACCTTACTCAAGCCTACCCGAACACTTTTCCCTCTTATGGTAGCCCACATTTTCCATTATTTTCACATTTCTACCACACATTTTACAACTTTTGCAGAAAGGTCCCTTTAGGGGTTTTTCATGAAAATCACCTAGGAAAAGCTAGGAAAAGTTATTTAACACACCTCAAACTTTCATATTCCTCCACAAAACATCAAAATACAAGTAACTCATGCATGGGTAAATTTTTAAACATGAACACTAGCATGAAATATGGGTAGAAATGGAGAGAGTAAGCTACCGGGATCTCAAAATTACAAAGAACATTAAAAACGGGGCTTGGGAGCACTTACTAATGAGCTTGAAAAGCTTGGAAACCCTAGCTATGGTGGCTTAGGAATTTTGGCTGGACAAGGGAGAAGAATGGCTGATTTTTGCCTTCTTTTTCCCATTTTATTTCATTAATATGCCAAATGACCAAAATGTCCTTAAGCCCTTTCTTTGAAATTTCATCCATGCAAGCCCATTTTTGTCCAAAAACTTAGAAATTGGGCAAATTGCTCCCCAAGACCTTCTATTTTATAATCTAAAACAATTTCATGCAAGTTCCTTCTAGAATCCAAGTTTTGCAATTTATTCAATTTAGTCCCTAATTTTCCAATTGGGCACTTACTCAAAGAATTCCTTCATGAAACTTTAACACATGCATATTCTCATATTCTAAGCCTTATAATAATCATAAAATAAATATTTTGATGTCAGATTTGTGGTCCCAAAACCACTATTCCGACTAGGCCCTATTTTGGGATGTTACATTTCTCCCCCCTTAGGGACTTTTGTCCTCAAAAGTCTTAACAGTGAACAGATTTGGATATTGGCTTCTCATGGTTTCGTCAAGTTCCCATGTAGCCTCTTCTACACCATGTCGATGCCATAAAACTTTTATTAAGGCCACATCTTTATTCCTCAGCTGTTTAACCTCACGAGCCAATATTTTAACTGGTTTCTCTCCATAGGTCATGTCCGGTCGAATTTCAATCTCTGTCGGCGAAATCAGGTGAGAGGGGTCTGATCGGTATCGCCTTAACATAGATACGTGGAACACATTGTGAATCTTTTCCAGTTCAGGTGGCAATGCCAAGCGATAGACTAATGGTCCAACTCTTTCAATGATCTCGTACGGTCTAATAAATCGCAGACTCAGTTTGCCTTTTCGGCCAAATCCCAACACCTTTTTCCATGGAGACACTTTCAAGAATACTCTATCTCCAACTTGAAACTCAATTTCCTTTCTTTTCAGATCAGCATATGACTTTTGCCTATCCGATGCCATTTTCAAACAGTCTCGTATCACTTTAACTTTCTCTTCAGTTTCTTTAATCAAGTCAACTCTGTGAATCTGATTTTCCTTAAGTTCTGTCCAGTACAATAGAGTTCGGTACTTCCTGCCATACAAGACCTCATAAGGTGCCATCTTCAAACTCGTCTGAAAACTGTTGTTGTAGGCGAATTCTACTAGCGAAAAATATTTTTCCCAACTACCCTGAAATTCAAGGATGCAACATCGTAACATATCCTCAAGAATCTGAATCATCCGTTTAGACTAACCATCTGTCTGAGGGTGAAAAGCTGTACTAAAGCTTAATTTCGTACCCAAGACTTCTTGTAATTTCTTCCAGAATCTCGAAGTGAACCTTGAGTCTCTGTCGGAAATAATCGATAGTGGTACCCCATGCAATCTTACAATCTCAGAAATGTACAAGTCAGCCAATCTATCGAGGGAGTAATCTGTCCTCACCGAAATAAAATGAGTCGAATTCGCCAACTTATCTACTACGACCCATACGGCATCTTTCTTCTTCGAAGTCAATGGTAACCCTGTCACGAAATCCATAGTAACTCTGTCCCACTTCCATTCAGGGACCATCACAGGCTGAAGCAAACCTGAAGGCACTTGATGTTCAGCTTTAACTTGCTAACATACTAGGCATTTCGACACAAATTTAGAAATATATCTTTTTATGCCGTTCCACCAGTACATTTTCTTCAAATCGTTGTACATCTTGGTACTTCCCGGGTGAATTAACAAACGGCTGTTATGTGCTTCTTACAAAATTTTTCGAATAGGTTTATTATTTTTTGGTACACAAACCCTATCCCTGAACAAAAAAAATCCATCAGAACTAATTCGAAAATCTGATTCAATACCTGACTCACATTGAGTTCTTTTAGCTTGCAAGTCATCATCATTAGTTTGAGCATCATAGATTTCCTGAAGGAATGTCGGCCTAGCCTCTAGCTCAGCCAAGACTAAACCATCATCAAGTAATGCCAAACGAGCATCCATGGCCCTTAATGCAAACAAGGATTTTCTACTCAACGCGTCAGCGACCATATTCACCTTTCCCTGGTGATAGTTAATAATCAGTTCGTAATCCTTGATTAACTCTAGCCACCTCCGCTGCCGTAAATTTAATTCTTTTTGAGTCATCAAATACTTCAAACTCTTGTGGTCAGTGAATATGTGGCAAGTCTCACCATATAAATAATGCCTCCAAATTTTCAAAGCAAAAATGATGGCAGCAAGTTCTAGGTCGTGTGTAGGATAGTTCTTCTCATATGGCTTCAACTGTCTTGAAGCATAGGCTATTACCTTGCCATCTTGCATAAGTACACAACCCAGTCCATTTGAGGATGCACCACTGTAGACTACAAATTCTTTTCCCGACTCAGGCAATACTAAAACAGGAGCTTCAGATAACAGTCTCTTTAACTTCTCAAAACTTTGTTGACATTTTTTCTTCCATTCAAACTTAACATTTTTCTGTAACAATCTCGTCATCAGAGTTGCTATCATGGAGAATCCTTCCATAAATCTTCGATAGTAACCGGCTAAGCCCAAAAAGCTTCTAACCTCGATTACATTCTTAGGTGGTTTCCATTTGAAGATAGCAGAAATCTTACTTGGATCGACTCGGATGCCTTCACCCGAAACAATATGACCCAAAAATCCAACTTCCTGAAGCCAAAACTCACTCTTGCTAAATTTAGCATACAACTAATTTTCCCGCAAAGTCTGCAACACAATTCTCAAGTGCTTTGCATGTTCTGACTCATCTTTGGAACAAATCAATATGTCGTGAATGAACACAACGACAAACTTATCCAAATATGGCTGGGAGATTCTATTCATTAGATCCATGAATACGGCCGAAGCATTCGTTGACCCAAATGGCATGACGAGAAATTCATAATGACCGTACCTCATTCTGAAAGTTGTCTTAGGTACATCCGATTCTTTAACTCACAACTGATAATAGCCAGACCTCAAGTCTATCTTAGAGAACACGGTGACTTCTCTCAACTAATCGAATCAATCGTTGATCCTTGGTAAAGAATACTTATTCTTGATAGTTAACTTGTTTAGTTGGCAGTAATCTATACATAACCTCATTAAACCATCTTTCTTCCTTACAAATAGAACGGGAGCACCCCAAGGTGAAAAGCTCGGCCTTATAAAACTTTTATCGGTCAGCTCTTGCAACTGTGCTTTCAACTCTCTCAGTTTAGTTGGTGCCATCCTATACGGAGCAATTGAAATAGGAGCTTTCCCTGGCACCAGCTCAATACCAAATTCTATTTCCCTTTCAGGAGGTAGGCCGGGCAATTCTTCTGGAATTCACTCATACAGCTACATTAATGCAAAAAGATAGCAAAATTAAGGATAAAATAAGCTAGGGTTCACTGATTTATAAATGCAAATTACTAAACTAAAACTGCTAAAATGTATGCTAAGGATAACTAAATGGGAACAATTTAACCAATAAGTAAGGGGAAAACCTATGTTCTTTCTAGTGCTATCAATATCTCACTCATAGATTGTCGTATATCCAACATCAGTCTTTATTGTACAATATATTGTGATAGAAATTTTGACTGTATCAAAATATACAACTCACGATGTTAGGATAATGATGATTTCAAGTCTGATGATCATATACATAGTTATTACTATGAGTAATATTGTGACTAATACATAATAATTCAAGAAACATACTCATAAAGGGCCAGTCCAATATGTTGTTCTCTAACACATACTCAGGTATTTATTTTGACATCCCTATGTCAATGACAATTCTTTGTCATTAATCAACTACACATTAGTCTCAATGCATTATTGTTGTCCAAGCCCACAATAATACTTGACTAAGGACCTTTTTAAGAATAATCATTTTTTCTTATTATTACAATTCAGTTTATTTATATACACAGAAAAAAAAACTAAAATAATAATGGTAATGTCTTATATTAATAAACAAAGTAAAATAAGTATGTAATTACAATCATCTCATGATTAGTCTTTGGGCATACTATAACAAAAATAACATAAAAGCAAGAAAAATAAAACTATGTGCATCCCCCACACTTAGACTACACATTGTCCCTAATGTGTCCCAAAAAAGATAAGAGGTTACTAGACTTCCCTAAAATGGAGACTAGCTCGGGGGTCTACCTCCTCATCGAAGCTCACAAAGTTGTGTAGTCTTTCAAGGTAATTTGTTGCACATAAAACAAACACACAAAAAAAAACAATTGAACATAATACAAAAGATAAAAATAACAAGAACAAATAAAAAAGTAATTTATGGTTTACATGTCACATAAAAAAATAAAAAAAAAATAAAATGAATTGTGAAAGCATGTAACTAATCTGGGTCCAAAATAGACTCCTCTATCAATGGTTGTTTTCCTTTACTCTTCATCGTTGCGTGCCTAAGGACTCGTTTTGACCACTCTATTGAGTCTTTTAAGATTACCCCTTCTCTGGAAGGTCGAACTAGTGCAAACATAATCTCTATCTCGTCTTTATCAGAGGTAGAATTAGTCTTTTTCATTTGTTCATTTGCATCATTAGAATTTGTCCTTTTCATTTGTTCATTTGCATCATTCTCTTTACTCGTTTGGTACTCCTTTCCACACCTTTCTTGAACATTATACAATTGTGGTTTCTCTGGCCAGACCAGGTCATCTAACCCATAATTACCTGCGTAGCATTTGACATATGGTTTCATCACCTCTATCATCTTGGAATCATACTTTCTCCATTATATTAGCTCATCCACCTTTTTTTAAGATATGTTGTAACATTTTCTCTATATTTGATTCTTTAACGATGAATGCGACGAATTTTCCTTATTTCTACGCTTCCAGGTTCTCTCATTATGAAACTCTCACTGAAGTTCTTGTATTTTCTCATACAAGGGGTCGCCTCTCAGACTTTTAGTTGGGAAATTGACTTCTTATTTTGGCGCCATTAGAACTCCAATAAGTCAACATAAATCAGTGATTAGATGTGGGAAGAATATACCAATTTTGTTTTGTACCACACAACAAATTATGTATCTATAAATCCAAGTCCCCATACAAATGCATTTTTCTTGTAGAATGGAATTTAACAAAATGGTGCAGAAATGATTAACAGTTTTAGATTTGAGAGAGGAAAGAATTCTTGTACGAATGAATTGCATCCAAAGTTTAGTTAAGTGAGTTAAGGAGGTCATATCAAACAAAGTGGGAGATTCATATCTCCAACCTGTGTCCATTCCTCTTTTTCCTTCTATTAAATAAAGCATGATACTATCCAAGTAAACATTATGAAAATTTCCTAAATCAATCAGTTCGATGTCATCATTCTCATAATGCGGAACCTTATAAAATTTCAAAATTATGGAAGGTTAAATTCCTACCATACGGCCCCTTATAATAACTGTGCATGGCTTAAAAAACTTCAAATTGGCATAGAATTCTAGCATTACGGAGGAGTCTACAAAACCTTCTGGTTAGAGACAAAACTCACGCCATCCACATGATTGTACAAGCCTCTAAAACTCCTCTTTGAAATAGTCCTTAGAGTCAAATCTACATTCCTAAATGAATGGTCTTCCATGAATCTCTCAAAAGAGCTTCTTTTCTTCTAGGGATACAAATTTCCAATCATTTTGTTCCATGGACACCGTCGACATAACGTGAGAACCCATTGAGCTTAGGTTTCTGGAAGGCATTGTGCAAAAAGACAAGAACAGATACAATAAATACCAAAAATGAAATAAAAGTTCCATGCTCTACTAAATATTAAGAAACACAAAGGAAGCTTGATGATTGGTTACGCAGTGACGTTTGACACCGTTGTGTTGGTCCAATAAAGACTAGCCCTTGCAAAAGAAGTAAAGAAAGGCAAAATAAACAAAAAATGAATAGCAAATAAAGTGAGAAGTCGTGAAGAATTGAAGAGAAACTGAGAGAAATATGGAAGGAAGTGTTTTGGGGTTTAAAAATTTCAAAATCGAAAGATTTGAGGGAAAATGAGGGTTTTGAGGTGTTTGAAGGCTTAAAAAGCCTTCAAAACATGCTGATCGTGATACCCTAAATAGGTATAGCGTGACTCAACATGGGTATCACAGTACCCAATAATGGATATCATGATATCCCCTATTTTGAACCCCCACATCTTTTGCATATGCTTGAGGTATTGCGATACCACTGTTTTAAGCTAAACATTTTTGAAATCGAAGTTGTTCAAGAAATCACGATACCCCTTCTGTATATTACGATTTCATTTAATAAGACCCTAGAACACTTACAAAATCATCAAATTTTTTCTTAATCAACACAATTCTATCCTATTAAGTCTAAAAGCTAAATAAGGCTAAATTCAAACCTTATTCTAACTGCAGAAAATTAATGGAATTGACACCCTCTCGTGTAAAATGAGATACATCAATCCAACAATGTTCAAATTTATGTACAATCAAAACTTATTAAAGTGCATTTATTGAGTGGAGAATAAAGTGTAGGGACAAAAACAAGTTACTACTACTTGAATCCATAGAATCTTAGACCTCCCTGAGGAGATCATACACTTCCTCGAGTTCCTCTTCCTCATTCGACTTATGATTGACACTTGTAGAACTGTTGATGTCACACTTTCAGTATTGTTCCTCCTTGAAGGTGTCCAAGGTTTACCCAAAGTATAACTTCACTCACTGCCTATTTAGTAAGAATTTCTTACCTTCATCAGTCTTAAGTTCCATAGCTCCATTGGTCAACACACGAGTGATGGTGTATGGTGTAACATCCCAAAATAGGGCCTAGTCGAAATAGTGATTTTAGGACCACAAATCTGACATCAAAATATTTATTTTATGATTATTACGAGGCTTAGAATATGAGAATATGCATGTGTTAAAGTTTCATGAAGGAATTATTTGAGTAAGTGCCTAATTGGAAAATTAGGGACTAAATTGAATAAATTGCAAAACTTGGATTCTAGAAGCAATTTGCATGAAATTGTTTTAGATTATAAAATAGAAGGTCTTGGGGAGAGATTTTCCCAATTTCTAAGTTTTTAGACAAAAATGGGATTGCATGGATGAAATTTCAAAGAAATGGCTTAAGGGCATTTTGGTCATTTGGCATATTAATGAAATAAAATGGGAAAAAAGAAGGCAAAAATCAGCCATTCTTCTCCTTTTTCCAGCCGAAATTCCTAAGCCACCATAGCTAGGGTTTCCAAGCTTTTCAAGCTAATTAGTAAGTGCTCTCAAGCCCCGTTTTTAATGTTATTTGTAATTTTAAGATCCCGGTAGCTTACTCTCTCCATTTCTACCCATATTTCATGCTAGGGTTCATGTTTAAAAATTTACCCATGCATGTTACTTGTATTTTGATGTTTTATGGAGTGATATGAAAGTTTGAGGTGTGTCAAACAACTTTTCCTAGGTGATTTTCATGAAAAACCCCTAAAGGGACCTTTTTACAAAAGTTGTAAAATGTGTGGTAGAAATGTGAAAATAATGGAAAATTTGGCCTACCATAAGAGGGAAAAGTGTTCGGGTAGGCTTGAGTAATGTAGAAATTGCATGCGTTTCATTATACGAGCCTAGAGACTAAATCGTAAAAATATGAAAGGTTAGGGGTAAAACGGTCATTTGGACCGAGGGTGGAATTTAGACTTGAAATATATAATGTGGAGTGTTAATGACCTATTTTTATTGTTACAGACCCCGAGGAACAAATTTCGGAGGTCGATCGAGGAAAATGAAAGGTTTCGGAATAATCGAAACACGACACCGAAACGAGTACCAGGTAAGTTCGGATAACTTAAAGTAAACACTCAATGTGTCTAATTTTATGATTTATGAATGCATGATTATTGCAATTATTAATAACATGAAATTCTATGAAATGCATGTTTAAGTATGAATTGTGATAAGTGTCTCGGTTGAGGTTAAAAGGGAATTCGATGGATAAACCATGATTGACATGTGTAATGAGGTCCTACATGTGTTACAGTAAGGATTTAGCCCAGACAGGTAATCCGTTGATCTCATTAATAAAAAGATCTAGCCCGGACGGGTGTTCCTTTGAATGGCCGAGCCTCCTGAAGAATATGTGTGCATTATGGATTAGCTCGGATGGGTAATCCGATTAGGATCTGAATTTAGCCTGGACTGGTAATTTAGATATGAGCTCAATAAAGGTGTTTGGCGTTTTAAGGGATTTAGCCTAGACTGGTAATCTTGACATCACCTTTTGAGTTCATAAAATAAGGGATTTAGCCTGGACTAGTAATCCCGCCATAAGATGTGAGGTTCGCGGGAGTGCATATCTGAAATGATCATTGTACGAATTGACGGTAAATGGATATTCCATCAAGATTTCCTAGAAACTCAATGAGATTAATGTGACATATATATATATATATATATATAAATGAGATGTGGAATTATGAACTCATCTAGGATAACTTTCATAGTGCATTGTTATGTGACTAACTCATTGGTTGAGTGTAAGTGATAGGGAAGCCATCCTATGCTCATTGAATTTATTACCCAATTTGATTTCATGCTAATTACTTGGTAAGTTTACTTTCCGGTTATTTGAGCTTACTAAGCATGAAAATGCTTACCCCTCTCTTTTCCCTGTCTCTCACAGAGCTCGAGGACTCGTAAAGATTAAAAGACGGTTGGAGAGCCAGCATACTATCAAATAGATCAGCTTTGGTATAAAGACATTTCTAAATTGTTAAATGGCATGTATAGGTCTTTCGAGTATTTTTTATATGTGTCATTTGACTTGCCAAATGAAGGCTTGTAAAGATAAATCTATCTTTTTGTTTATGGCCATAGAGATCAGCTTGTTTTGAAGTAGGCTATGACCTACAAAATTTCCATGCAAGTTTATAATCACGTGTGATGGTTGAATTCCAATTGGCAATGAGTCATAAGAATGAGCCAATCTTGAATGTATTAAAGTGGTATGACAACACATAAATATAAGATGGGAAATAACCTAGCATGTACGAAACCAATGATATGAGGTTTCCATGCAATGAGTGTTTGCAAAGATCATTTATGATAGCATATTTATGTTTTACTTTGTTTTTAATATTTATTAAGTATAAGTTTTAAAAGGGGGTGACCATAGGCTTGGAAAATAGCCTAATAAGGTCTATACGGTTGGGTACACAGGCGTGTGCCTAGGCCGTGTGTGACACACGGGCCACATCCGTGGGCATGTGGCATGGTCGTGTGTCCCTTGCATCTAAATCGGTAAGTCTGTTAAATGAACACGGGCTAGACACACAGGCGTGTGTCTTGGCCGTGTGAAATTAACAGAATTCTCAAGTCTTGGAGACGGGGTGATTGCACGGGCGTGTCCCAAGTCACACGGATGTGTGACACTTCAAGTTAAAAGAAAATTTCCAAGGTGCGCAAAGTTTAACAAACATTCTCAGTTTTGTCCCTCACCGCCTCTAGGCATGTTTTAGGTCTTGAAGGTCTGTTTAAGGGAAAGGATATACATATTTGAAAAGTTTTAAATTAGAGAGCAACTTAGTGACTTGATTTAATATGTTTATGAACGTGAAATCTTGGTAATGCCTCGAGCCCTATCCCGGCACCGGATACGAGTGAGGGGTATTAATTTAGTGATATCAGAGCTACGGTTTAATCAGTTCTAGGACTACTGTAGAGAGTATTGAGGTTTGCTATACATGCCATTATTCGAATATTGATAGTGTGACATCTCTTAACTATTTAAATTGTTTTGAATATTATAAATGTCTTCCAATCAAGCACAAGATAAGTCCAAGGGAGCCAAGAGCCATGCTCTATCTTCCGTACAACGAGCTGTATCTAGTAGTAGTAGAAGGCTTATGTCTGAAGGCCGAGAAGAGGCACGAACTGCCTTTTCTGATATGATTGACGAATGGTTTAGGGTTTACTTAAGGAATCGCCCCAACATACCAAGACCTCCCCCACCCCCTAACAAACCTGATGAGGATGTGCCACGAGGTTAAGAATTGGTAAAGACCCTGTTGATAAGCTTAGAAAGTATGGGGCTGAGGAATTCAGAGCTAAAGTTGATGATGATGCTGAAAAACCAAGTTTTGGCTCGAGAACACTACACGGGTGTTAGATGATTTGTCGTGCACACCTGAGGAGTGTTTGAAGTGTGCCGTGTCCCTCCTGAAAGATACTGCGTATCATTGGTGGAAGACTGTATCCTCAGTAGTGCCAAAGGAAAATATCACTTGGGATTTCTTCCAAGCAGAGTTTAGGAAGAAATACATTAGCCAACAGTTTCTAGACTCGAAGCAAAAGGAGTTCCTAGAACTTAAACAAGGGAACAAGACTGTAGCAGAATACGAACGAGAGTTCATGAGGCTAAGCCAGTACGCAACTGAATGGGTCCAGACCGAGTCAGAAATGTGTAAACGCTTCGAGGAAGGTCTGAATGAGGAAATTAAGTTATTGATTAGGATCCTGGAAATACAGGAGTTTGTCGCATTGGCTGATCGGGCCAAGAAGACCGAGGAGCTTAACAACGAAAGAAAGCAAGCAACGAGAGAGGCCCGAGTCACGAGCAAGAGGTCCAATAGTAAAACACTCTTGTTTCCCACAAAGAAATCAAGGAGCCTGCATGAACGCTCCATTTCATCAGTATGATATTCGGGTAGAGAGAGAAGCTCTAAACAACAAAGCCAAAAGTCTTCCCAATGGTAACTAGTGTGGAGAGTGTAGATGATCAAAAGCCGAAGTATAAGAGTTGGAACAAATTTCACTACGGAGAATGCCGAGTGAAGAGCGATGCATGTGTCAGATGTAGATCTCTTGACCACTTTCTCAGGGACTGCCCAGAGCGAGTCGAGAAAGAAGTAGAAGTAACCCTTCATGAGGTAGACCTTTGAGATATCCTGGAAGCGCCAGTGGCAATCGAGTTGCGGCCAAAGACACCGCAAAAATAGAGGCTCGAGCCCCAGCAAGAACGTATATGATATGCGCCCGAGAGGAAGCCTCTGCTCCTAATGTTATCACGGGTTCTTTTTCTCTTTTCGATATAAGTGTTATTGCCTTAATTGACTCAGGGTCGACGCATTCATACATTTATATGAGCTTGGTATCTAGAATGAACATACTCATGGAGCCTACAAAATTTATTATAAAAGTGTCGAACCCGCTAGGTAGATTAGTCATGGCTGATAAAGTCTGTAAGAATTGTCCTTTGATGATTCAGGGTCATTGTTTTCCAGCTAATCTTATGTTGTTACCATTTGATGAATTTGATGTAATACTTGGTATGGATTGGTTAGCACTGCATGATGTAATTGTAAATTATGGTAGTAAGTATTTTAAATTGAAATGCCCGGATGGTGAGATTCTATGGGTTGATGCAAGAGAGTTGGGTACGCCTCAGGTTGTGATCACTACAATGATTGCTCAGAGATATATGAGAAAAGGGTATGAAGCCTACATTGCAATTGTATTGAACACTAAGGAAACTATAGTATGTGAGTGCCCAGATTGGGTCCAGAATTGTCGTTGCACTTGACAGCTGTCCGGATAAGAATTAAAATTGCATGAGCTGTCCAGTCTGGTATAACCAACCTGTACATACAAGGACAGAATAATTTGAGGAAAGGACACATGTACTGTTAGAGGAGGACATAAAAGGTGGATGTGAGAAGAAAAGCTAGCTCTTTTTTTTCAGATCATAATCTTAATCATCTTACCTTGAAGCTTGTGGTCATGGTAGATTAAGCCTCTCACGAGTGAGCCAACGTGAAAACCAGAATTACCTTTTGACGAGAAGAGCTAAGTGCTAGACAAGAGGGAATAAAGAGATTCAGTTGAGTTGTCCAGGAATAGTATTCTCCACTCGATTCTTTCTTATTTCTTTTTGAATGTTGGTGATTATTCTCTCTTTTCTGTTTGTATGGAAGTACACATGAATTCTTGATTAAATGTTACCTTATTCAATCTTGCTTATATTGTTTAAACTTGGGTTTTGAATGTTTTTTTAACACGGAAGTGTTATTACAGTCATTGACATTGGAAAGTGCAATTACAGTTTGAGCCAACAAGCATTACAACGGAAATTGAGTGAGGATTTGAGGAATTTAGTCCACTTGTTCTTAATAGTGCCGTGTTGCCATCATCGGAAGGTGAGGTTAGCATGCATGTTTAAGTCTCAGATTAAATAGAGGAGTGACGCTGGGTAAGATATAAATTGAACTTTATTGCTTCAACAATCACCTATATTTTTATACCTTGTGAGCACTTAGTATTCAGCTGAGGATTCATGTTGGAGATCCCAGTTTATCATTATCATATTTTATTTTATTGTTTTTAAGTTATTGCATCGACAACTATTCTCACAATTTATCTCGTTTCCATCTGGTTTTTGCACCAAAATTAATAGACAAAATACTACCATCCTTGTGGGATCTATATCCGATAGACTCACATTTGTCTACTATACTTGCATCTGCAGTGCACGCTTGCTCATTATTTCTGTGACATTAACAACTGATGAAGTTTTTGGCACCGTTGCTGGGGATGGCATTTGTTTGACGTTTATTTTTGTTTTTGTGTGTTTTTGCACTTTACTTTCCTTATATAATATTTAGTATTCACTAGCTATTTTTTTAATTCTTTGTTGCTATTTCTTTAACTTCATTTTAGGTGTTTTACGACTAAAAGAAATTTGGATTTTCTTGTCGATTTTGATCCAGAAATTGAAAGGACTGTTTAGAGTAGACTTCAAGAACAAAGAAATATGGCTTTACCAGCGAACAATACAGCCATACCCCCATGCAATAGCTAAATGTTAATAACCGATTGTTGTCGCAAGATGCTCGCATACAAAATAGGACTATATAAGATTTTGTAGTACCTATCTTGGATGATTTACAACCAGGAGTTGTTAGGCCGGCAATCCAAGCTGGGAATTTTGAACTTAAGCTAGTAATGTTTCAAATGCTGAATTCTAATTGATAATATGCTGGACTACCACATGAAGATGTGAGAGAACATCTTAAATCCTTTTTATTGATTTGTGCTTCCTTTAGTCAACAAGGCATTCTTGATGATCCCTTGAAGATGCAATTATTCCTTTATTCCCTATAAGGAAGAGCTCGTACTTGGTTTTTTGGACTACTTGCTGGATCAATTACTTCTTGGGATGCACTAGCAACATAGTTTGTTTTGCGATTTAACTCGTCGACAATGAATGCTCATATTTGAAATGATATTATTGCTTACAATCAGTTGGATGATGAAAATATTCATACCACATGAGAACATTATAAATCTTTACTTTGACGTTCTCCCATGCATGGCATTCAACCAAATGCAAATTAAGATTTTTTATAATTGGCTGAATTCACATACAAGGAATCTTGTTAACACATTAACCAATGAAGCTCTGCTGGATTGTACTTATAATGATGCTGTGAGAATTCTTGAGAGAGTTGCTCAGAATGTTTATCAATACATTATCTCCAGAGCTGCACAAGCAAAAACTCTCCAGGAGTTATTGAATTGGATGCAATAACTGCACTAAGTGCTCAAATTTCTTCTCTCACAAACATGATTAAAATTATGCAAGGGACTAGTGGCGTTGCACCTATACATATCGCTCAACAAGTTGATGTTCCTACTTTTTGTTGTGAGATTTATAGTAACAACCATAGTTATGAAGATTGTCAACAACATGTAGAGAATGCTTATTATATTAGTAACATCTGCAACAATTCTTATGGTAACTCTTACAACAACTCTACATGCAACCAACAGTTTTAGGGTACTTAGATTGCTGGACAAAATACTACGACATTCAGATATGGGAAAACATCTACTCAGGGCAATTATAATCCCAAGCAAGGGAATTACAATCACTAATAAAAAAAACTACAATCAGTACACTCAGATGCATCCATAACATGGCCAGACTCATCCATACCAAAATTTGATGCATCCACAACACTCTTCAATACCAAATCAGCATGTTCAAGGACATCGACAGCAATCGTACACACAAGCTTCTACTTCTGACCCCTTAGAAACTCTTGAGGTGTTAATGCAGGAGCATATTACTCGCATGAAAGCTATTGTACAAGAGAATTCATCTTCCATTCGAGCATTGGAGGCACAATTAGGACAACTTGCTTCAAATCTGAATACATGACCACCAGGCTCATTACCTAGTGACATGAAAAATCCTAGTCCGAGGGGGAAAGGACATTGTAAGGGTATCACTCTTAAGAGTGGTAGACAAACTGGCAAACATTTTCTAGACTCTATTGTAGCACCTCAAGATATGGATGGAGTGATCATTGGTGAAAAGGTTGAATCTAAAGAGTTTGTTGTTGCATCAAATAAAAAAGTTCCACAAATTGTCACTCATATGCCTATTGTCTAACCTTTGAAACTGTCACTGCAATCAAAGATGTCGGCCCAGGTAGATATATCTCTACCGTTACCCTTCCCACAAAGATTTAGGAAGAATGAGCATGGCAAGCAGTATTAGAAGTTCTTGGACACACTGAAGCAATTGCAAATCAACATTCCTTTAGTGGACGCTTTAGTACAAATTTCGAGTTATGGGAAATTTATGAAAGACCTGTTGTCCAAGAAGAATAAGCTTACTGATATTGAAACCATTACACTCACAGAAGGCTGTAGTGTTGTTTTGACAAACAAGCTACCCCCTAAATTGAAAGATCCTGAGAGCTTTACTATTCTATATTCAATTGGTAATCATTATTTGGGTTAGGCTTTATGCAACTTGGGAGCTAGCATTAACCTAATGCCATTATCTACTTTCAGAAAGTTGGGAATTGGTCACATGAAATCTACTGTAGTGACATTACAACTAGAAGATCGATCCTTGGCTCAACCTGAAGGGAAAATAAAAGACGTCTTAGTTCGTGTGGATAAATTTGTTTTTTCGGTTGATTTTATCATACTTGACTAAGAGGCAAACAAGAAGATTCCCATAATCTTGGGACGACCATTTTTAGATATCGGTCGAACTCTTATTGATGTTTATAAAGGTGAACTAACCATGCAACTTAATGATTAGAAAGTCACCTTAAGTGTTTTTGAATATATTCAATGCAAGGACAAAGAAGAATGACATACTGTCGATGTGCTAGATGATCTAATTAAGGAAGAATTCAATGACCAAAGCATAGTACTTTCTAAAGAGTTTGCAGTAACATTTGATGCTGAATCATTAGACGAATTTAACAACATGGTTGAAGCTAATAATTTTGAACTTAAGCATGGATGGCAGATTGAATCCTCAGACCTAGCCAACAGAACAACCTCAATTTTCAAACCATCTATTGAAGAAGCTTCTACTCTGAAATTGAAACAACGACCTCCTCATCTTAAATATGTCTTTCTAGGTGGCCACAATACTCTCCTAGTTATTGTCTCTGCAACACTGGATGTAACTCAAGAAAAGAAATTGGTCCATATTCTCAAGCAACACAAACAAGCTATTGCTCGGAGTATTGCTGATATTCAAGGTATTAGTCCTTCTTTTTGCATGCACAAGATCAAGTTGGAAAATGAAGGCAAGAAATTTATTGAACATCAAAGAAGATTAAACGAAAAGATGAAGGGAGATGTCAAGAAGGAAATCATAAAATGGCTTGATGCTGAAATTATTTACCCGATTTTTTTTATAGCAATTGGGTAAGTCCAGTGCAATATGTACCTAAAAGAGTGGCATCACTGTGGTTCGTAATGATAAGGAAAAATTAATTCCTACATATATTCCCACGGGATGGCAAGTTTGTATGGATTATCGCAAATTGAATGTGGCCACAAAAAAGAATCACTTCTCGTTTCCTTTCATTGACCAAATGCTGGATCGGCTTGCTCGAATAGCCTATTATTGCTTTTTAGATGGCTATTCTAGGTACAATCAAATTGCTATTACACCGGAGGATCTGGAGAAAACAAACTTCACCTGCCCTTTTGGTTTCACCGTATGCCTTTCAGTCTTTGTAATGCACCAGCTACATTATAGATGTGCATGATGACAATATTCTCAGATATGATCGAAGACTCTTTAGAGGTTTTTATGGATGATTTCTCAGTCTATGGGAATGATTTGGATCATTGTGCTGACAATTTGGATAAAGTATTGAAGCAATGTGAGGACACACATCTTGTCTTGAATTGGGAAAAATGTCATTTCATAGCAACTGAAGGCATTGTGTTAGGACATCGCATCTCTAGTCAAGGCATTCAAGTAGACAAGCTAAGTTGGAAATCATTGAGAAATTACCTTCACCAACAAACGTGAAAGGTATTCGTAGTTTTCTTGGACATGCGGGGTTTTACCGAAGGTTTATTAGTGATTTTTTGAAAATTGCAAAGCCCTTATGCTCATTGCTAGAACAGAATAAAAAAATCTTATTTGGCAATGCATGTCTGGATGCCTTTATTCAGTTAAAAAAGAAGCTACTGAATGCACTCATTGTCGTTGCACCAGATTGGTCTCAACCTTTTGAAGTCATGTGCGAATGCAAGTGATTTTACTGTGGGTGCGGTTCTAGGACAAAGAAAGGGAAAAATATTTCACACCATCTATTATGCTAGCAAAACTATTATAGAAGCTCAACTCTATTATACCACTACAGGGAAAGAATTGTTGGCTGTAGTCTTTTCTTTTGACAAGTTTCGTTCCTATCTTGTCGACGCAAAGGTTACTATATTCATTGATCATTCGTCGTTGAGATATCTTTTTTGCGAAAAAGATTCCAAACCAAGACTGATACTCTGGATATTATTGTTGCAAGAGTTTGACATCAAGATAAAAGACCGTAAGGGTTCAGAGGATCAAGTTACAGACAATCTGTCTTGATTGGAAGTTGGTAGCGAAGATGAAAACATACTTGAAATTGTCGATGCATTCCTAGATAAGAAATTATTTGTTGTAGATGTAACTCCATGGTATACATATTTTGTTAATTATATAGTGTGTGGAAAACTCCCATTGGGTGTCACAAGCTATAAAAAAGAAAGATTTCTTCGTGAAGTAGTAAAGTATCATTGGAACGAGCCGTATTTGTTCAAGGTATGCAATGAAAACATCATTCGATGTTATGTTGCAGAAGTGGAGATGCTTTCAATCCTGAAGCATTATCATGATGCTTTGGTGGTATGAGAACTGCGGCTAAAGTTCTCCAATCAGGATTTTATTAGCCGACATTATTCAAATACGCCTTGTAATGACTCGTTTTCAGTGAAATTGGAACAGTGGTTTCGGGACCACAAATCTGATGTCGTAAAATTTATTTTTATATTATTATGTGGTCTACAACATGTGAGAATTATGACATAAACGTTAAGAAATTTTATCGTTTGTATACTCAATTTGTGAAAAAGGACTAAATTGCATAAAGTGTGAAAGTTGTGTTCTATTAGCTAAAGATGTAAAATAGTCATAGAACTTTAAACTAGAGGTCCTTATTGAGTAATTTGACTACTAATTAAGTTAGTGGATGTACATCAAGTATAATCATGAATTTTGAAATGTTAGGTGGTGTTAGGTTACTAAAAGATAAAATAAACAAAAGAAATAGAAATATCATCTTTTTCATTTCTTTCTTCATCAACCGATTCTAGCAACAAAAAAATAACCATGGAAGCTTGAAAATTTCAGCCAAGCTATTCTCTTGCATGTAAGTTATTTTTGTGTTTGTTTTTGCTGATTTTTATGTTTTTGGAACCCCTGTAGCTTAAGCTAGCTAATTAGGGGCTAATTTGCAATATGATTGAAAGTCTAGGGTTTTTCGATGAGAGTATTTTGGTTGTTTTTGAAGAATGGAAGAAAAAGAATCTTGGTTGTTAAATAAGAAACTTTTGTTAAAGGATTTTTAAATGAAATTATCGATTAGGGGTTTATTTGGGAATTTCAAAATTTATGTGTTAAATGTATAAATTTGTGGAAAGTATGGGCTGTTATAAGCACATATAAGTTTCGGCTAGGCTTGAGTGTATAAAAATTTCATGAAATTTCTTTTTTACGAGCTTAGGGACTAATTTGTAAAGAAGTCAAATGTTAGGGGAAAATAGTAATTTTTCCCTATTATGAAATTAGACTAAATTGAATAGAATAATTATTAAATTAGTTAAATTTGATATTATATAGACGATCTAAACTGAGGAAAAGAAAAAGGCAGCTGATTGATTGGTCGATTTACTCCGTACTAATTCAAGGTAGGTTCGTATAATTACATTGTGTATTTATATTCTTTATTTGAAATATATGTATGTGAATTTAGTAATTATGGTGTATAAATATTGAATGTATAACTAATATAATACTAAGATTACCTCACCCTGTTGGAACTTTCAGAATTTGTAGGATATAAATGACAATGTCATTAGGGTTACCGATTGTGGTTGAGGTCCTGCATTTGTTGCAAACTCAACACAGCTCTTATGAGCTTGCCGATATTTAGCTTGTAAGAGCTTATTGATATTCAACCCAGATGAGCTTACCATTTATCACTCGTATGAGCATACATGTAAAAGAATTGACAGATTACTGTTTAGTACACTTCGTGTGTACCACCCGTGTATCCTATGATATTCTAGATGGTTCAATGGGCATAGTTTTATTACGAGATTATACAAGTTCAATATGAATAAGTATAGATATTTACATGGAAATGATTGATATTTGATATATGGAATCATAGCATAGATGTCACATGTACATGGAGTCCAATTAATTGATGAATTCATAAATGATTTTCGATTTTATATGAACATATGACTAACATGATTATGGATTGTATGATAGGCTTTGGCCAAACTGAATTGAATTATGCTTTGGTTTATTTACCTAAATTTTTGGTTATATGGCATGTTTTATTCTATGAATTATGAACTTACTAAGCTTAATTGCTTACTCCATTTATTTGTTCATGTTTTATAGTATTCTAGAAGCTCGCTCAATTTCAAAAGTCGTCAGAGATTGCGCCACAGTATCAAATACTCATTTTGGTACTTTGGACTTTACGTTTTAGGTTAAATGGCATGTATAGGTGTTTTGGCTGTTGTGGCCTATATGTTTTCTGGTGTAATTAGCCAAATCGATTTGGCTTGTAAATGGTATACGTTTTGATATGTAATTAGATGTAGACATCCTTATGATATATTGTGTATATTTGCTAGGTGAAAGTCATGTTGATGATTGGTATTGAAAGTTCCAAGTGGTTGAAGTTTGAGAATGCTATGAATGCTAAGTTAGGCATAATGTCTCATTCATGTAGTTGACCATTTAGGTGACCTTTGAAGTATGTTTGGTATGTTTTAAGGTGGTCAAATGAATTTAGTTGTTATATCATGTTGTGGTGTAAATATTCATGTTATAAACTTGATATTGGTTGGTTTTGAGTAACTATTTATGCCATGGTTGTATGCCAATTGATGCGTAGAGGTTGGTACCAACAAGGGTGGGGAATATGGCTTGGAAAATGGCCTATTGTTGTCCACACGAGTAGAGACACAGGCATGTGTCTCAGCTGTGTGTGACACACGGCTAGGTGACACAGCCATGTGTCCCTGATACTTCTTTTGAAACCAAGTCAGTAGCTTTACACGGCCAACCACACGGGCGTGTGGCTTGGCTGTGTGGCACAAGTTAACGTACCCTCCAGTTTTCACATGGCCTAGAACACGGCCTGGCATACGAGAGTGTGGTCTGGCCATGTGACCCAAGTCAGTAAGTTACATGGGGTTGGAAATGGCCTAAAACACGGACGTGTCCTTTAGCCACACGGGCATGTTCCCTGGCCATACGGGCGTGTGACCCCTGCATTTTGAAAAAAATTCCATGTTTTCTTAAAAATTCGTAGAGAACTCGGTTTAGTCCCGAACCACTTCTAATTTCTATTTAGTGCCTTGAGGGCTCATATTAGAGACTATATAAATGTATTTGAATGGTTTTGATATGATTGATAAATGCATATGAAATGTATTATTGTTTGACTTATAAGTCTAATAATGTTTCGTAACCCTGCTCCAGTGACGGATACGGGTTCGGGGTGTTACACACCCACAATTTTGTGAATCAATGTGACAGGTGTCAGCGCATCAGTTCTATATCCCGATGCAATGAAATATTGTAGTAGACAATAATGGCGGTTGAATTATTTGATGTTTGGGGTATGGATTTTAGAGGACCATTTCCGATTTCACTCAAAAATCTTTAAATTTTAGTAGCTGTTGACTATGTCTCGAAGTGGGTTGAAGCTATTGCAGTACCAAAGGATGATGCAAAGATAGTGCTAAAATTTTCTCACAAGCATATGTTCACTCGCTTTTGCACACCAAAGGCATTGATTAGTGATCAGGATACACACTCTCATTGCAACCAAGGGGCAACCGTACTGAAGAGGTATAGAGTTAACCATAGAATGGCTACCACTTATCATCCGCAAACCAATGGACAAGTCGAAGTATCGAATTGAAAAATTAAGAACATTCTTGATAAGGTTGTAATCCCTTCAGGGAAAGATTGGTCTTTTCGATTGGATGACGCTTTATGGGTATTGCGGACAGCATACAAAACTCTATTAGGGATGTCGCCGTATCAATTGGTTTTTGGGAAAGCATGTCACTTGCCAGTCGAACTGGAACACAAAGCAATGTGGGTAGTTAAGCAAATGAAGATGGACTATCAAGCAGCTAGAAAGAAAGGACTGTTGGATATCACTAAACTAGAGGAGATTAGGAGAAATGGTTATGAAAAAGCTACAATTTACAAGGAAAAGACCAAATGGTGGCATGACAAGATTATTTTACTGTGAAAATTTATCACGGGTCAACAGGTGTTATTATTCAATTCTTCACTCAAATTGTACCCAGGTAAATTGTGTTCACGTTGGTTTGGACCTTTTGAAGTTGTCGACGTATTTCTGCATGGTGCTGTCACAATTCGAGATTTACGTGATGGACACCAGTTTAAAGTAAATGGATAGAGGCTGAAACCCTATTTTGGCAACAATGATCAAAAACAGGCAGAGACCATTCAATTGGTTGAAAAGTTTTCTTTTTAATTAGTACTCCGTGATTTTAGTTTATTTTATTTATGTTTTGTTAAAGTTTTTTTCCTTCCTTTTTGCAGAATAAATTAGGCACCTTTGTCGACGTATTAAAATTTTGCTGTCGGTGCATTCCATAAGTCTGTACTACCATTTATATCTCATCAGAATTCAGGGAAATTCAAATTCCACCATTAGATCAAAATCACTCAGCCGTTTGATCCTTCTGAGTGGGCACAATTTATATTGGACACAACTATTCCTGCCAGCCTTATATCTCTCCACAAAATAACATGCCTCTCCATCTTCCTCCTTCACTCACTATAAATCTTCTCCCACTGTACCGATTGTAACACATTCAAGCAACCATTTTTTATTTCTTTTCTCTTCTCAAGATCATATCTTTTTAACTTTAAACTGTTCTCCCTCAACAAAAGATGCCCAAAACAAGAGGCTCGGTCAAGAAAGCCACCAAATCTACTAGAGAACATGCTTCTTCTGCTACTATAGTTTGTGAATCAGAATCCCCCAGGCCAATGCAGATAAATGAGCCAGTAATATTTTTGAACAAAGCGACAAATGAATGATTTCACGACAACATATTGAAGTGAAACTTCCATCCTAAGTAGGGCATTTCCCTTTCCCACAACAAGACTTGGGTAAACAAGTCTAGAAGACCATCTTGAAGTTAAAGTGGGAAACTTTTTGCACCTATCTTGGAAGCTACTCTCCTTTACTGGTGCATGTGTTTTATGCTAATCTCTACGATAATGAGTTAGAGTTCATTTTCATTTGAGAAGGTTTAATACCATGGGATGCTAAAAAAATCAACGAGCTGTACAACACCAAGGTTGATGTTGACAAACACTCAGAGTTCCTCAAGGACATCATTGATGAAAAATGGGACTTGTTGGTGAAAGACTACTATGTTGAGGGAGTAGTGTGGACGGGTTCCCATTAAAATCTTTTCCTCAGATGACGACTTAGAAGACCGAGACAGATCAGTGGCATCCCCACCTATTGTGCAGGTTTCTGATAATGAGAAAGAAGAGGAATCTAAGGAAATTGAAGAATTCCTATGAAAGATTGATAGCTTGTTCGATAATGATATTTTTATTGATCAAGAGAATACTGTTGTTGAGAAGGAAGTTGCTGCTGCAGAAAAGGAAGTTGTTAATGAAGAAGAAAAAGTTGCTAAAAATTATAAAAAAAGAGAAGAAGAAGATTATATTGTGAACATTGTCACCACACCCGAGTCTGTGGGTGCAAATATTGATAATTTGGAGCAAGTTGGAGCAAGACCAGCAGAAGTTGCTGAGGTAACTAGTGAGGAGCAATGCAATTCATTGGAAATAGTAGTCTACACTGGACCACTCCAGCTAGCCTCTCCTACACAGGAAGCAACCAGTGATGTTGAGGCAGAGCTGGGAACTGAGGAGCAATCCAAAGACCGTGCAAAGCCCAAAGAAAAGAAAAGAAAAGAAAGTGCTCCAATGATAAAAACGAAAGAATGAGGAGAAGAAAAAGAGGAGAAAGAAACATCATGTAGCCCCATTGACGGCTGCAGATAACTGAGTTAGTTTATTTAAGCTTTAGTTGTAGTATTTATGCATTGCATGTAGCTGTAAGTTTTATTTTGATAAATATACATTGTCATTGCATTTTCTTTATTAGTGCGTTGGGGACAATGCAAACTTTAAGTTTGGGGGATGTACATGGGGCTTGGAAATGCACCCACATTTCAAATTTTTTTTTTTTGAAAATGAAGCATGCAAGGTTTAATTATAGTTGATGAAAATTGTTAGAAAATTTTTGTTACATTTGATGCTTAATTCTTGAATCATGTGAATTATCAATGAATGAGTTGGATAAATTTGATAGAAGTTTGTAGCTTCAATTCTTTGATGAATGGAGTAGGTTGCATTAGTAATGGATGACGACTATCATTCCTTAAATCTTGAATGAATCTGCTTTTTATAGCTACTTATATATGTATATATAGTTATAAATTAGAGACACTCTAAAGTGGGTGTATTATGGAATGTTAAAAAGGGAACACTCCAATACAAGTGTTAGAAAAATCAATCCGGCCAAAGGTTGTCACAGCATGAGTGTGTGTTGGCGCAATTACATACTCTCTAGGGGTTTGTTGCACCCTATCATTACTTCTCAAGAACAAGGGTAAAGTAATGCAACGATATCCCTTATTTCGAAAAAAATACATATATATAATATATAAATACTTAGTATTGTACAATAAATGTTGCAATGGTAGATAGAACTTAGGGTTTGAAGCATGATGCTAGCATTGATGAAGTTACAGCCTTATTCATTTTTGCTTATAAATTGTCGATGTAATATTCTTTCACCTGAATGTGATTCATCCATTGGGAATTTACAGGGCTTAAGTTGCTAGAATGATCATTTGCCTTAGTAAATTTTTTGTAGCCTTGTTAGTTTCTGTTTTACTTAAGGACAAGTAAAAACTCAAGTTTGGGGGTGTGATAGCACCAGAAAGAACATAGGTTTTCCCCTTACTTATTGGTTAAATTGTTCCCATTTAGTTATCCTTAGCATACATTTTAGCATTTTCAGTTTAGTGAATTGCATTTTATACCTAGCTTATTTTATCCTTAATTTATCTATCATTTTGCATTAATGTCGCTACATTTGTGAATTCTAGATTGCATCCAGAATTATCGTTGCACTTGACAGCTGTCCGGATAAGAACTAAAATTGCATAAGCTGTCCAGTCTGGTATAACCAACTTGTACGTACAAAGACAGAATAATTTGAGGAAAGGACACATGTACTATTAGAGGAGGACATAAAAGGTGGACGTGAGAAGAAAGGCTAGCTCTTTTTTTCGGATCATAATCTTCATCATCCTACCTTGAAGCTTGTGGCCATGGTAGATTAAGCCTCTCATGAGTGAGCCAACATGAAAACCAGAATTACCTTTTGACAAGAGGAGCTAAGTGCTAGACAAGAGGGAATAGAGAGATTCAGTTGAGTTGTACAGGAATAGTATTCTCCACTCGATTCTTTCTTATTTCTTTTTGAATGCTGGTGATTATTCTCTCTTTTCTGTTTGTATGGAAGTACACATGAATTCTTTATTGAATGTTACCTTATTCAATCTTGCTTTTATTGTTTAATCTTGGGGTTTGAATGTTTTTTAACACGGAAGTGTTATTGTAGTCACTGACATTGGAAAGTGCAATTACAGTTTGAGCCAACAAGCATTTCAATGGAAGTTGAGTGAGGATTAGAGGAATTTAGTCCACTTATTCTTAATAGTGTCATATTGCCATCATCTGAAAGTGAGGTTAGTATACATGTTTAAGTCCCGGATTAAATAGAGGAGTGACACTGGGTCAGATATACATTGAACTTTATTGCTTCGATAATCACCTATCTTTTTATACCTTGTGAGCACCTAGTATTCTGTTGAAGATTCATGTTGGAGCTCTGTAACACCCCTAACCCAAATCTATCTCTGGAATAGGGTTACGAGGCATTACCGATCAATACACATTATTCACATGCATAACATATACATGTATACATTCATATATAAAACCCACCCAACAAATTCACATTGTCCCTTTTATGGCTCTACGAGGCCTTAAAACATGCTTAAAAGATGTTCGGGACTAAATCAATAACATTTTAAAACTTTAGGAAACTTAGTAAATTTTAAAGCATACATGGGTCACATGCCCGTGTGAACAATCGTGTGCCTCACATGGCCACCAGACATGCCCGCGTCATAGGTCGTGTGAAAATAGGGCATATGTAATAGCCCAAAATTGGGTCTAGTAGGAACAGAGGTTTCGGGACCAAAAAATCCGAGATAGAAATAATTATTTTATGATTATTTTGAGGTTTATGATATGATTGCATGATTGTGTGAAAATTTAGTGAAGAAATTCTATGCATAAAGTTCTCAATTTGAAGTTAGGGACTAAATTGAATAAGTTGCAAAACTTGCATTCTAGAAGTTTCTAGTATGAAATTGCTTTGAAAAATTAATTAGGAGGTCTTAAATAGAAATTTGACCAATTTCTAAGTGATGGAAAAAAATTGGACATAGATGGAATTTTTGATTGTTTAGTAAGGAAGGGCATTTTGGTCATTTAGTAATTAAAAGAAATAAAAAGGGAAAATAAAGCCAAAATTGACTCATCTTTCTCATGGAGGCTGAAATTATCATGGGGGAAGCCATTTCTAGGGTTTTCAAGCTTTCCAAGATCAATAGGAAGTCCGTTATAATCCCGTTTTTCAAGTTCTTTACGTTTTTGGAATCCCGGTAATTTAATTAAGCTTATTCTAGCAATAATTTAAGCTAGGGTTCATATTTGGAAAAATATCCATAGGTGAAATGTGTTTATTTTTCTGTTTTATAATAGAATATGAGGTTTTAAATTATGTTAGACAACTTGTACTACTCGGTTTTGAGTGAAAACGAGTAAAAGGGCTTAATCGGTAAAAATACCTAATAGTCATAAGTATATGTTAGAGTGAGAATTTGATGTTGCCATAGAAGGGAAAAGTGATAAGCATGTCATAAAACATAAGAATAAGGGATGAAGTTTAATTCCCGAGCCTAGGGGAAAAAGTGTAAATATGCAAAAGTTTAGGGGCAAAATTGTAATTTTTCCAAAGGTTGAGTTAAGGACTGTTTTGAATAGTAAATTAATTAAATAAGTAAAATATGATGTTTTAGATCCCGAAAAACGAGATTTGAACCTAGAATGAGAGAAAAATCGAAAATTGGGAAAGTTGGTAAAATGGCCGTTTTAGTATCGAGGTAAGTTCATATGTATAATAAGCATTAATTTATGCATGTTTCAATGTAAAATTGATATATTCATTATGATTTTCGAGGTGTTGAAAGTATGTAAGTTGGTATGATAATAATACAGCAATAATGCTGTAATTTATATTTGAAAGTTAAATTTAGTGAATTAATTGAATTATATTAAATTAAATGATTATGGTGCCAAGTTTATGAATTGATTTAAAAATATGTCTATGGTACATGAAGTGCATTGAATTATCATACATAAATGTGATTCTATGATTAGGGATATTATGGGAAATTGTAAGTTCATATGATTTTTAATAAGGCAATGTGTAATTTAATGTTATTTCCTTGATATTAAATGAGATGTAAGTTTATATGTAAGTAATACATCAATATTACTTGTATTATGATATTTTATAATAATATTGGAAATATGATTGTGGATAATTACTTGATTGGTGAAATTGTTGGAAAAGAGAGAGCAATCCCGGTTGAACCTTCGAAAAGATTGGATGATACAGATAGTATGTAGCTAGGTCACATGTATGGTGCTGAGTGCACATCATGTGTGCAAGAGAGCTACAAGACATTATGATGTAGCTAGGTCGCATGGGTGATACTATGTGTACACCATGTAGACAAGAGAGCTACGGGATATATGTAGCTAGGTCGCATGCGTGGTTCCAGGTGAAGGACACCATGTAGACAAGAGAGCTACGAGATAAATTGGCTAGGTCACATAGGTGGTACTGAGTGTTCACCATGTGTACAAGAGAGCCGAACTATATGATGGGTGGAGCTATGTGCTGAAACCACCAAGTATCAAGGATTGATTCGAAGTGTTCAACGGGAGACTCTCTATGTATTCCTTTGTGAGTTTTGTGATAAATAAGTGTAGGAACTTGATTATGTGAATGATGTGTTCATTAAGTGACGAAGATGTGGTGAGGTTATAAACAAGTAAGTTATACATGAGGATGATTTTATGGTGACCTTGTGATCATGGGCCTATACTTGTGATGTATGAAATATGGTGAAAATGATTTTTGATATGTATGTTAAAATGAGGTTAATACAAAGAAAGTGTGAAAGAGTGAATTAGCAATAAAACTGTTTTGGACAGTAGCAGTGATGTGATTTTGAAAAATCACCAAAAATAGTATAAATTGAATCAGAGACTGAATGAGATATCAAAAAAATTAAAGCTTAATGAGTCTATTTTCATATAAAAGAAACAGAGCAAGAAAAGGAGTTCTATATTTTGAGATATTTATGTTTTTGTGAGACTGGTTCAGAATGATTACGGGATCCCCTGTTTTGACTTTGGAAAATCACAAAATTTTGGATAAAAATAATTAGAGGCTTAAACTTATATTTTTAAAATCCCTAATGAGTCTATTTTCAAGATAAATCGACAAGAACATTATCCCAGTTCTGATCTTTGTGAGATAATTAATTTTTAGTGAAGAGAGGTCGAACTGTCGAGAAAGTGAGACAGGGAAAGTTTAATGAATAAACTGTACTAATTGGCTAAACCAAAAATTATGAAAATTTTATGGTGCAAATATATGTGAGTCTATTTTTAGGGGAAATTTACGGATCTTAATTTGGAGCTCTGTAGCTCGAATTATAAATAAGTAAGTGACTATGACTCATGTGGACAATTTGATGTGAGCATTTATTAGTAAATTGTGAAATCGTACTTACAAGAATGCTACATACATTAAGGATGTGGAATGAAGAGAAGGAGGAGGAAAATAAATATATGTGGAATACATGGAAACTATGGTATATGAAGTATTGATATAATGAAATAAATGATATGTGTTTATAAGAAAACAGAAAGAGAATGATATGTATCATGACATGTATATATATATATGACTAGTCTCAATGTAATGCTTGTTGGGTATGGAGTTGAATTGAAATGTTTCAGGCAAACATGTTATTTTACGTATCTGAATTGTGGTATTTTATAAAGATATGATCTAGTTTTAAATATGAATGCTTGATGATTAAGCTGAAGATATTTTGTAAGATGATAATCTTGGTATAAATGTATAAGTGGTACTATAATAAACAAGGTAAAATGATTATGAGAGACACATGTATGATGACATACAAATGCTATGTTTGTGGTTTAATTGAGAATATTTAATCATTAAATGAATACCATGTTATATGCTTTTGATTTTGTATAAGTGTGTAAGAGATTAAGGCTGACCAAAGCTTGGAAAATAGCCTAGGTATATTCCACACAGGTAGAGACACGACCATGTGTTTCAGTCGTGTTTTGAACACTACTTTGGGACACGAGTGTGTGAAGCCTTAAAGCATGAAATTTCCAATATTTTCGTAAGTTCTCGGTTTAGTCTCGAACCCTTTCTAAAGTATGTTTTGGGCTTCGTAGACTCAAATAAGGGACTATGTGTAAGTGAATGAACGTTTTGAAATATGAATGAAATTTTATGGCCTGTATTTTAGTTTAATGTTTGTATGTTTGTCCGGTAACGCCTCGTACCTTATCCTGGCCTCAGGTACGGTAAGGGGTGTTACATTTAGTGGTATCAAAGCAGGTTTAGTCAATTCTCGGACTAATATAGCAAGTGTGAGAGTTTAGTTATACATGCCCCAACTAGACACTAATGAGGACCATTTTGTTTAAAATGAAGTATTCTCCAACCGAGCTACATCTGACAATTTAATAGTAATATTGAAGTATTTGAATAAAGTGTAGCTATGATGTGTTAAACTCGGGAAGGTATGAATAAGAATTCGTGATATATGTATATGTGATAATATGTGAGATGAAAGTTTATATAGTGATATATTTATTCATATTTGTTTGGCCTACATATGCTGTTGCATGCTTGACTAAATTAATTAGTAAATGTGATGACTAAAGTTATTCAAAATTCATAGAATGTACGAGTGAGTGCACTTGTTTGAAATGAGATAATTGGAAATTTTATGTAAGACAGATATGAATAATAAATTGTTTGAAGTGGATAGTATGATTATAATGACATATGTGGATAATGAAAAAAATGTGTCATATAGATATATGTCAGAATCGAGTTAGAGACTGTACGACTTCACCCCCTTACCGATGAGGTGTATATAATGAAAATTCATGAGAATCATGTTGACTAAGTTCCTAAGTGTGGAATCAAAGAGTTCAGTGATAAAATAATTATAGATATGACCAAAGACTGAGAATGGTTGACAAGTGAAGGACAGAGTTAGAGAAATATCAGAGTTGACTGAGTTATTTTGGGATTCAAATTGATGACAGAGTGTTTCTGAAAGTATCGTCTTGAAAAAAATTAGTTAGTAATGCTGGAAATTTTGAGAAAGATACTAAACTTCACTCCGGTAAGATTTTTGAGGACGAAAATCTCTAAAGGGGGGAGAGTTGTAATAGCCCAAAATTGGGTCTAGTTGGAACAGAGGTTTCAGGACCAAAAAATCCGAGATAGAAATAATTATTTTATGATTATTTTGAGGTCTATGATATGATTGCATGATTGTGTGAAAATTTCGTGAAGAAATTCTATGCATAAAGTGCTCAATTTGAAGTTAGGGACTAAATTGAATAAGTTGCAAAACTTGCATTCTAGAAGTTTCTAGTATGAAATTGCTTTGAAATATTAATTAAGAGGTCTTAAATAGAAATTTGACCAATTTCTAAGTGATGGACAAAAATTGGACATAGATGGAATTTTTGAATGTTTAGTAAGGAAGGGTATTTTGGTCATTTGGTAATTAAAAGAAATAAAAAGGGAAAATAAAGCCAAATTGACTCATCTTTCTCATGGAGGGCGAAATTAGCATGGGGGAAGCCATGGCTAGGGTTTTCAAGCTTTCCAAGCTCAATAGTAAGTCCGTTATAACCCCGTTTTTCAAGTTCTTTACGTTTTTGGAATCCCGATAATTTGATTAAGCTTATTCTAGCAATAATTTAAGCTAGGGTTCATATTTGGAAAAATACCCATAGGTGAAATGTGTTTATTTTGATGTTTTATAATAGAATATGAGGTTTTAAATTATGTTAGACAACTTGTGCTACTCGGTTTTGAGTGAAAACGAGTAAAATGGCTTAATCGGTAAAAATACCTAATAGTCATAAGTATATGTTAGAGTGAGAATTTGATGTTTCCATAGAAGGGAAAAGTGATCAGCATGTCATAAAACATAAGAATAAGGGATGAAGTTTAATTCTCGAGCCTAGGGGAAAAAGTGTAAATATGCAAAAAGTTTAGGGGCAAAATTGTAATTTTTCCAAAGGTTTAGTTAAGGACTGTTTTGAATAGTAAATTAATTAAATAAGTAAAATATGATGTTTTAGATCGCAGAAAACGAGATTTAAACCTAGAATGAGAGAAAAATCGAAAATTGGGAAAGTTGGTAAAATGGTTGTTTTAGTATCGTGGTAAGTTCATATATATAATAAGCATTAATTTATGCATGTTTCAATGTAAAATTGATATATTCATTATGATTTCTGAGGTGTTGAAAGTATGTAAGTTGGTATGATAATAATAAAGCAATAATATTGTAATTTATATTTGAAAGTTAAATTTAGTGAATTAATTGAATTATATTAAATTAAATGATTATGGTGCCAAGTTTATGAATTGATTTAAAAATATGTCTATGGTACATGAAGTGCATTGAATTATCATACATAAATGTGATTCTATGATTAGGGATATTATGGGAAATTGTAAGTTCATATGATTTTTAATAAGGCAATGTGTAATTTAATGTTATTGCCTTGATATTAAATGAGATGTAAGTTTATATGTAAGTAATACATCAATATTACTTGTATTATGATATTTTATAATAATATTGGAAATATGTTTGTGGATAATTACTTGATTGGTGAAATTGTTGGAAAAGAGAGAGAAATCCCGGTTGAACCTTCGGAAAGATTGGATGATATAGATAGTATGTAGCTAGGTCACATGTATGGTGCCGAGTGCACATCATGTGTATAAGAGAGCTACAAGACATTATGATGTAGCTAGGTCACATAGGTGATACTATGTGTACACCATGTAGACAAGAGAGCTACGGGATAATGTAGCTAAGTCGCATGCGTGGTTTCAGGTGAAGGACACCATGTAGACAAGAGAGCTACGAGATAAATTGGCTAGGTCACATGGGTGGTACTGAGTGTTCACCATGTGTACAAGAGAGCCGAACTATATGATGGGTGGAGCTATGTGCTGAAACCACCAAGTATCGAGGACTGATCCGAAGTGTTCAACGGGAGACTCTTTATGTATTGCTTTGTGAGTTTTATGATAAATAAGTGTAGGAACTTGATTATGTGAATGATGTGTTCATTAAGTGACCAGGATGTGGTGAGGTTATAAACAAGTAAGTTATACATGAGGATGATTTTATGGTGACCTTGTGATCATGGGCCTATACTTGTGATGTATGAAATGTGGTGAAAACGATTTGTGATATGTATGTTAAAATGCGGTTAATACAAAGAAAGTGTGAAAGAGTGAATTAGCAATAAAATTGTTTTGGACAGTAGCAGTGACGTGCTTTTGAAAAATTACCAAAAATAGTATAAATTGAATAAGAGACTGAATGAGATGTCAAATTAAAGCTTAATGGGTCTATTTTCATATAAAAGAAACAGAGCAAGAAAATGAGTTCTATATTTTGAAATATTTATGTTTTTGTGAGACTAGTTCAGAATGATTACGGGATCCCCTGTTCTGACTTTGGAAAATCAAAAAATTTTGGATAAAAATAATTAGAGTCTTAAACTTATATTTTTAAAATCCCTAATGAGTCTATTTTCAAGATAAATCAATAAGAACATTATCCGAGTTCTGTACTATGAGATAATTAATTTTTAGTGAAAAGAGGTCAGAACTATCAGAAAGTGAAACAGGGGAAATTTTAATGAATTAACTGTACTAATTGGCTAAACCAAAATATGAAAATTTTATGGTGGAAATATATGTGAGTCTAGTTTTAGGGGAAATTTACGGATCTTAATTTGGAGCTCTGTAGCTCGAATTTTAAATAAGTAACTGACTATGACTCGTGTGGACAGTTTGATGTGAGCATTTATTAGTAAATTGTGAAATCGTACTTACAAGAATGCTATATACATTAAGGATGTCGAATGAGAGAAGGAGGAGGAAAATAAATATATGTGGAATACAGGGAAACTATGGTATATGAAGTATTGATATAATGAAATAAATGATATGTGTTTATAAGAAAACAGAAAGAGAATGATATGTATCATGACATGTATATATATATATATATGACTAGTCTCAATGTAATGCTTGTTGGGTATGGAGTTGAATTGAAATGTTTCAGGCAAACATGTTATTTTGCATATCTGAATTGTGGTATTTTATAAAGATATGATCTAGTTTTAAATATGAATGCTTGCTGATTAAGCTGAAGATATTTTGTAAGATGATAATCTTGGTATAAATGTATAAGTGGTACTATAATAAACAAGGTAAAATGAGTCTGAGAGACACATGTATGATGACATACAAATGCTATGTTTGTGGTTTAATTGAGAATATTTAATCATTAAATGAATACCATGTTATATGCTTTTGATTTTGTATAAGTGTGTAAGAGATTAAGGTTGACCAAAGCTTGGAAAATAGCCTAGGTATATTCCACACAGGTAGAGACACGACCATGTGTCTCAGCCGTGTATGGAACACGACTTTGGGACACGGGTGTGTGGACCGTTAAAGCATGAAATTTCCAATATTTTCATAAGTTCTCAGTTTAGTCTCGAACCCTTTCTAATGTATGTTTTGGGCTTCGTAGACTCAAATAAGGGACTATGTGTAAGTGAATGAACGTTTTGAAATATGAATGAAAATTTATGGCTTGTATTTTAGTTTAATGTTTGTATGTTTGTCTGGTAACGCCTCGTACCTTATCCTGGCCTCGGGTACGGGTAAGGGGTGTTACAGCATATCTATTGACTTGCACCACATGGTCGGAGACACGGTCGTGTGCCTTGGCCTTGGGAAATCTGGAGGGGTTACTGACTTGGGTCACGCGGCCAGCCAGACGCCTATATGCCAGCCCATGTGTTTCACACGACCAGTAGACACGCTCGTGTGTTTAGGCCATGCCAAACCTATAGGGTATACTGACTTAATATCGAAGGGCTATCCCAGGGGACACATGGCCTTGTATCAAGGCCATGTGTCACACACAGTCAAGCCATATGCCTGTGTGCTCGACCGTGTGAAGAGAAAATAGGCTTGGTTGAAGTCACATTTGTCACCCTTCTCAAGCATACCTAAAACACCACATTTCATGCCATTTCAATACATTAATAAGTAGCCAAACCATTTTTTTTCATGCACCAAACTTACAATACCAATTCTATCCATTTCATCAACTCAAATCAATGCTATTTGTACAGTCAAACACATACCAAACTAGCATGATTCACTCTTCATTACTCACCTATTCAATCATATACCAAAGGACATATCATACTTATCAATACAGCCTATTTCAATATGTATTTTTACTACCATCAATCGCACACAAAGCTTGACTCATAAATCATTTATTAGCCATTCACTTATCAAGTCTAAAATCATGCTTTTCATAAGTAAATACTCATCATATACCAAATGATCAAATGATCAACTTGAACCATCACCAACCATACCAAATTATGCCACTACATAAATCAAATTACACATCAAACATAAGTCATTAATAAGCCATATAAAATGGCCAAATACATCACCAAAATTTTTATCAAAGGATTCAAGCCTATACATGCCATATAACCAAGTCACAAGTGTATAAATACTGAAATCAAAACTGGATAGTGTGATGTGATCTCCACCGACTTCCAACTCGAGCGAACATTTGAAACACTATAAAACATAGAAAAATAACAAAAAGTAAGTTATAAAGCTTAGTAAGCTCGTATGGTAATAAACTCATATTATTTAATAACTGCATTTAAAACCATTATTCAAACATGATATAATTCATATGTTTGCATCATTTTATCTCGAATTCATGCACATAGTTAATCAAGATTTTCATGAGTTTATTCATTCACAACACACATGGATTGAATACTTCTTATCAATTCATTCACATCTTCATATGCATAAGCAATTATATATATAAAATTTATTCAATTCAATTTTCATCACCTTTTCTTTAGCCAAGTGAATTATGTGAAATATCATCAAATAACAGTATTTCGCACACTATGTGCCATATGTATATTTAGTTAAAATAACTATAACTCATATCTCACATATCATTCAATTCATACCTCATTATAGCCAAATAAACACATTTTGGCATGAAACATACTTATACATAAATCTTTCTCTTTTCGTATATGTGATACACTAAGAACTTACCAAATTACCTTCATTTGATTCTCATAATAGTTCTATATGAACCTGTATCACTTAATTTGGTTGTGCTTTCATTCTCATCTTGACTATGCCCGTTGAACCGTTCAGAATCATTAAGGATACTCGGAAATCACATATAGCTCATACAATGCCATATCCCACATATGGTCTTACATGTTATCACATATCAATGCCAGTATCCTAGACAGGGTCTTACATGAAATTGATTTACGATGTCAATGTCCCAGACATGGTCTTACATGTAATCACATCTCGGTAACCTAATGTCATGACATTTGTATCCTATACTATTCCTAGGTTCGTACGGGACTTTCGGATGTCATAACTCTGTCGATTCTTGCTCGTAATCATGACCATTCAACATTCAATTCAATTCAATAATAAATAAGCATTTATAACACAATTTAAGTACATTTATTAGCATATGAACTTACCTCGTTTCGTTAAAACGACGGAACAGATCGACTAGTCTGATACTTTGTTTTCCCCTGTTCTAGATCTGAATCTTATTTTTCTCAATTTATAAAATAACAAAATTTACTTATTTAATCATTAATTCATTCAATTTAACACAACTTACACGTTTTTTCAAAATTACACTTTTGCCCCTTTTATTACGCATTTTTGCAATTTAGTCCTTATCACATAAAATTACAAATTCATGTAATTAAGGACAAACCCATGCCATCTGAATTTTACCCATACTACTAGTAGCCCATATTTATCAATCATTCACACATTTGACCACACAATTTTCACAGTTTTCAATTTAATTCAAAATTGACATTTTTACTAAAAATCACTTTACAAAACATGTATAACTATCATCAAAATTTCATATTTCATCATCAAAAATAAATTAACACATGCATTCAACAATGGAAACTATCAAAATCTGAAATCAGAGGTACAGGCTAGCTAAATTACGAAGCAACGATCTTAAAAACGTAGAAATTATTAAAAACGGAGCAAAAACCACTCACCCATTAATCTTCAAAGCTTGGTTGAATATAACTTCATCCATGGCTGTTTTGCTTCATGCATTTTCAGTGGTGGTTTAAGGAGAAAGATTATAATTGTAACACCCCGAACCCGAGACCATCGCCGGAGTCGAACACGAGGTGTTAACAGACTTCAACCCACTTATTGAGAGTTTCCAGACAAGCTGCCAATCTGTGTACTAGTCGCTCCAAAATTCATAACTTGAGTTTTACAACTCGAAAATCAGTTTCGAAATTTTTCCCTGAAACTAGACTCATAATTCCATCTACATATTTTTTTCTAGAATTTTTAGTCAAGCGAATTAGAACAGTTTATTAGTTAAAGTCTCCCCTGTTGCAGGGATCGACTACACTGACCTTTGTTCATTACGAATTGGATATCTCCCTGTACAGGGATTCAATACTGATTCCGTTTGTTTCTATAGAAACTAGACTCAGAGAGGAATCTACACATATATGGTATAACTCCTAATTATCTCTGGTTAATTTACAATGATTTTCCAAAGTCGGGACAGGGGATCCAGAAACCGTTCTGGCCCTGTTTCACAAGAACTTTAATATCTGTTAACTTATAACTCATATGACCATTTCGTTTCTTCTATATAAAAGTAGATTCATCAAGGTACATTTACATAATTTATTTACTATTTAATACCATTTCTACTATTTTTAGTGATTTTTCAATCTCACGTTACTGCTGCTGCCAGCACCTGTCACTAAAGCAACTATGCCTATTTCATGATTTCCTTTGATCTAACTAGTGATTCATCATACATGTCACAAATCATGATCATGACTAGCCATACCAGAGGCTAATCATTATCCAACATCTCCCTACTACACTATTGCCATAACATGCATTTTAACACCAAAATAATCAACCATGGCATAAGGCATGGAAATCGAATTACCAAGACTTGTGACTTAACATTGGAGAACTAAATCCAACCGAGCATTTATGCCATTTTCGCATGGCTAAAAGTTTACATACCAAAGTTCAACAAAGCATATTAGCCTATACATGCCAAAATGTTCTCCTAAACCGACTACACAAAAAATACCAAAAGTTGATAGCCAGTGTGATGACTCCAATGACGATCACGAGCACGCAAAAAGGACGAGTCCGAGAAACCTAAAATGGCGACAAGCAAACACCGGGTGAGTATATAACTCAGTAAGCCATAAGCATTATATTGCCGTTCAGTAATAATATACCATAAAAGAAAATAATTAATGCGGGATTAAAATCCTCCATCCACACCCCAAACGGTACTATAATTCTTTAGGCATTTCGGTTTGGTCACATACCAAGCCCTACTTGATATTTCATACATTACGCCATATGACATTGCATGCATTTATTTTCGAGCATAATCACCACATAGATCAAGACTTACCAAACCAAAATTCCAAATATAAATAAAATGTCCATTCCTCATGAGCTCAAGGTGTTTACTCGCATCACTGTCCATGATTGACTCGGTAAGGCCGCGCACATAGAACATGTACGTTTATTAGAGGATGTGCAATAAGCCCGCACACTTAGTGCTTAATAGTCGAACTCGCACACTTAGTGCTATATAATCAAACTTGCACACTTAGTGCTGTATAATTTGAACCCGCACACTTAGTGCCAATTTGTGATTATAAATGTTTACACCGCACACTTAGTGCCAAACCGATCATTCAATACATCTCACCTCTTTTCTTTCAATTCAATATTTTTATCACCACATACATACATGTTTATATATATATATTCTACCATTCCATTCAGCATCATTACTTGGACATTACGACCCTTTAAATTAGTACAAATAAGTGCTTAATGACTTACCTTATATCGGATGAAATGATTCCCAATCTACTACTCGATTATCTTTGCTTTGCCTTTGCTTGGTTCTCCTCTTTGATGTCTTGATCTAAAATGAATACATTTAGTAGTTTAATCTTCTTGCTGGATTTTTATGTGTATAACTTAATGGTTTTCACCCCATTTCACAACTATCTTTGTTCAAAATATCAAAATCTCAACCAACATTTGTTTAATGCTTCAAGGCGAATGCATGGTCACCATTAAGCTAATCTAGTCTCAAGTATTTTAATCCTAACATACAACATCATGAATCAACTCAACCTTATAAGCCAATATTACTCCTACAACCGATTGTAAGGAGTTAACAAAGAAAATATATTTTACAAACATATACACCCATATGGCCGATTTTACCAAATCAAATTTAACCTTACTTATCTCAAATTTTCATTTCATACTATCATCCCCATGACATAGCAAGGTTTTGAATCATGGACTAATTAGAACTAAAACTAGCAACTAAGAACATGCATGAATCTCATGGCACCATATTAAACATACCTTAATCTAGCTACAAGGATGGCCAACCTATTCCAAACCAACCATGAGCAAGGACCCTTTCTTCTCCCTTGAGATTTTCGGCCAAAAGGATGGAAAAAAAGATGAACAAAGCTTTTTTTTTTTTTTTTTCTCACTTGCACGGCAATAGGGAGGGAGGGAAAGCCTTCACACACACACTTTTTTTTATTACTCATGCACCTTATTTTATTTATTTCAACATAAAACACTCACCCAACATGTTTCATGACATGTCTTGCCCATGCTTCCTTGTCATGGCCGGCCACTAGCACTTGGGGGATTTTGACATGCAAGTCCTCCCTTTGACTACATGTACTATTAGGTCCTTATAGATTAGCCTATCATTTTCAAAAGTGACATACAAGTCCTACTAACTGAATTCACATGCAATCGACTAAACCAAGCTTGAAATTTTTACACATTCGTAAATACATATTCTAGACAATAAATATTACGTTCAAACATTTCGGTGACTCGGTTTAGTGGTCCCAAACCACTTCCGACTAGGGTCAATTTTGGGCTGTCACAACTCTCCCCACTTAAGGAATTTTCGTCCCGAAAATCTTACCGGTAAACAGGATTGGGTAACGCTCTTTCATAGAATTCTCGGGTTCCCAAGTAGCTTCTTCCATCCCGTGTTTGAGCCATAACACTTTTACTAACGGAACCCTTTTGTTTCGCAACTCCTTCACTTCACGAGCTAGGATACGAATCGGTTCTTCTTCATAACTCATATCGGCTTGAATATCATTCTCGGAGGGGTTTATTACATGCGAAGGATCGGATCGGTAATGTCGAAGCATCGAAACATGGAAAACGTTGTGGATCCTTTCGAGTTCAGGGGGTAAAAGCAACCTATACACTACTGGGCCGACTCGTTCGGAGATCTCATATGGCCCAATGAATCTCGGACTCAATTTGCCTTCTGACCAAATCGAGTATCTTTTCCGGGTGATACCTTAAGAAACACTTTGTCTCCCACGATACTCAATATCTCTTCGTTTTAAATCCGCGTCGACTTCTCGACGATTCAAGCGACTTTCAAACTTTCACGAATTACTCGAACTTTTGCTCAGCATCTCTAATCAAATCCACCCGAAAATTTTGCTTTCACCGAGCTCGGTCAAAACAATGGTGTACGGCATTTACGACCATACAAAGCCTCGTAAGGCGCCATCTTAATGCTTGACTGAAAACTATTGTTGTGGCGAATTCAATCAAGGGTAAATACCGTTCCATGAACCATTAAACTCGAGGATGCAACATCTCAACATATCCTCAAGTATCTAAATTATCCGCTCAGATTGACCATCGGTTTGGGGATGAAAAGCGGTGCTAAAATGCGACTTGGTACCCAAAGCTTCTTGCAATTTCTTCCAAAATCGTGAGGTGAATCTCGGATCTCATCGACACAATAGAAATCGGTACCCGTGTAATCTCACAACGAGAAACATACAATTCAGCTAGCTTATCCAATGAAAAATCCGTGCGTCACGGGGATAAAGTGAGCCGACTTAGTCAATCTATCAACGACGACCCAAATTGCATCTTTCTTGCTTGCCGACACGGCAAGCCGGATACAAAATCCATCGTGACTCGCTCCCATTTCCATTCGGTATCATGATTGGCTGAAGCAAACCCGTGGGCACTTGATGTTCGCCTTTACTTGTTGACATACTAAGCACTTCAAACAAAGTTGGAAATGTCTCGTTTCATACCATGCCACCAAAACTGGTGTTTCAGGTCGTTGTACATTTTCGTACTCCGGGTGGATTGACATTCGACTCATCGTGAGCCTCGTTCAAAATCATCGAAACAAGTTCTGAATTCCTTGGAATACATAATCGACCCTTGAACGTCAAGCAATCATGGTCGTCAATCTGAAATTCCGATTCCTTGTTCGGAACACACTCATCCCGTTTTGCAACCAACTCATCGTCGACTTTACGAGCTTCACGAATTTGACGTGTCAATAATGGTTTGCCTTTCAATTCAGCTACTAACACATTGTCGGGTAGAAACGCACAAGTGTACATTCATCGCTTCATAGCGCAAATAGTGATTTACGACTTAAGGCATCCGCAACCACATTAGCCTTTCCGGGTGATAGTCAATGACCAACTCATAATCCTTTAACAACTCGAGCCAACGTCTTTGTCGCAGATTTAAGTCTCTTTGAGTCATCAAATATTTGAGACTTTTGTGATCCGAATACACATGGCACTTCTCACCAAATAAGTAATGTCGCCATATCTTTAAGGCGAATACGATGGCAGCCAATTCGAGATCATGGGTCGGATAATTTTTTCATGTGGCTTTAATTGTCTCAACGCATAGGCCACAACTCGCCCTTCTTGCATCAATACGCAACCCAACCCAAGTAGGATGCGTCACTATAAATGACAAACTCTTTGCCCGATTCGGGTTGCACTAGAATTGGGGCTTCATCAAATAAGCTTTCATTGATCGAAACTTTTCGACATTTCTCCGTCCATTCGAACTTAACATCCTTTTGGAGAAGCCGTCATTGGCGTGGCTATCGTCGAGAAACCTTTACAAATCGTCGGTAATAACCGCAAGCCCCAAAAAGCTCCTAACTTCGGTAACATTCCTTGGTGGTTTCCAATCGACTATGGTCGAAATTTTGTTCGGTCCACCTCGACACCGATCGCGGACACCACGTGCCCCAAAAGCTAACCTCTTTCAACCAAAATTCACATTTATTGAACTTTGCGTATAATCGCTTATCTCGTAAGATTTGCAACACTAGCCTCGGTGTTCAAGATGTTCGATTTCATCTCGAATAGACCAAAATGTCATCGATAAATACAACTACGAACCGATCCAAGTATGGCCTGAAAATTCTATTCATTAAATCCATAAACACCGCAGGGCATTAGTGAGCCCAAACGACATCACCAAGAATTCGTAGTGACCGTACCTCGTTCTAAAAGCGGTTTTGGGTATGTCCGATTCTCGACCCTCAACCGATAGTACCCCGACCTCAAATCTATCTTTGAAAACACCGAGGCTCCCTTTAATTGATCAAACAAATCGTCAATTCGTGGCAACGGATATTTATTCTTTATCGTCACTTTATTGAGTTGACGATAGTCGATGCATAATGTGACAGCCCTAAATTGACCCTAGTCGAAAAGTGGTTTCGGGACCACTAAACCGAGTCATAAAAATAATTAATTGTTATATTCTATGCTTACTATATGTGTGCATGCATATGTGAAAGTTTCATTCTCTAATTTTACCAATTTTGTGAGAAATTATTAAATAGGGATCAATGTGAAACATGGTGAAATATGATAGGCTAATTTTAAATGGCTTATTAGTGCATGTTAACACAAAGGTGGAGTTGCATGTCAAATAACCCATTTCTTAAGGTTAGTGGCCGGCCATGACATGATGATGGGCAAAGAAAACATGTCCTAGACATGTTGGCCTAGTGCATTATGGAAGGGAAATAAAGAAATGAAAAAAAAGAAGGGAAAATGATGAAGAAAAATGTGTGTATGGATACTCTTGTGCCGTGACAAAACAAAGAAAAAAAAAGGGGAAGAAAATTGGTTGTTCATCCTTCCTCATTTTTGTTACAATTGCCATGACTTGAAAAGATGAAGGAATAGGGGAAATCTCCCTAAAGCAAATCGGCATTCTTCTTTAGCTAGCAAGAGGGTCATGAAAACAAAGCTTGGAACTTAAGCTCTTCTTGGCCGAATGTAAAGAGGAAGAGGGGAGAAAGACTTTCGGTAATGGAAGGAGAAGAAAGGTTAGTAAAAAGTGTTAGATTTGTTTTGAAATTCAAGCTTGTTTTAGGTTAATCATCTTGCTTCTTACTTAACCCAAGCCAAAAGAATCTTGAAATCTTGATGGAGGTATGGTACATTCGTTTATGGTTAATGGGAGAATAATTTGATTTTAGCCTTTAAACCTTGAGGAAGAAATTGTTGTTGCAAGAAGTTGAGCTTATTGATAGTATAAATTTCTAATGCACCTAAGGTAATAGCCGAACATGTAGTGGTTTAATGCCTTGAACAAGTGTCGTTTAGATGTTCTAAGATTGTCTAAATTAGATGTTTAATCATCTAAGGGTTCGGCATGGTGCATTCTTGAGAAGAGTTTGATTTGAAATCATGAGATCTTGTTGACTTGTGTTTAAGTTGTAATCGGCCATGGGCTATGGGTGTTTGCTAATCCGGTTTTGTTGCATAGGTGTTAAATACCTGTATTGGGAATTTGATGAATAAGTAGCAATAAATTAAGATGAGATTGAGTAAATTTTAGCTTAGTTGTGTTAAATATTCGCAATAATCATAATAATGTATATGAATGCCGTATGTTTGTGTTTGATGGAGAGGTGAATTGTTTGATTTAGCTCGAGCAAAGGGGACTAAATCGGACAAAGGAAAGGAGAAAGCAAGCGAGTAGCGAATTGGAACCGTTCTACCCTACATAATGTAAGTCATTAAGCATATATTTGGTGTTGATGTAAAAGACCATAATATATACGCAATTGTGTTTAAATGAGTTGATGTGTAAATGAAAATGTATGTGTATGGAATGATGCCATTGTTGAATGTATAAAGGCAGCAAAATGCATAAGGTATTGGTCTCGGCACTAAGTGTGCGGGTATAAATGGACACGGTGACAAGATTGGCACTAAGTGTGCGGGTTTAAAATTGTACAGCACTAAGTGTGCGAGTTTGATTATATAGCACTAAGTGTGCGAGCTGAAAGTTATATAGCACTAAGTGTGCGAGCTGAAAATATATAGCACTAAGTGTGCGGATTCACTATATGCTCTTGCATTACAATTGGCACTGAGTGTGCGACATTATCGAGTTAATCCGGACAGCGGATCGGGTAAGTACCTTGAGCTCATGACGAATAGGCAATACGTTCATGCTCGGGGTTGAGCTTGATAAGCTTTAAATCTATGTGATGATTGCAATTGTATGATTGTGGTGTGAATGAGTTGGTGTGTAAAATGCCTCAAATATCTTATTGTATAGAATATGAAATGTGGATGTATGACTTGGTATGAGATTGAACCGAAGGTCCGAGGAATTATGGTATAGTTTCGATATGGATGAAGTACCTAGCCTCGTTTATTGTTTGATGTTGTGAAAATTTTATTAATGGATGGTTGATGAATGCTTATGACTTACTGAGTTATAAACTCACTCGGTGTTTTCTTGTCACCCATTTTAGGTCTCTTGGACTCGTATTGTTGCGTGCTCGGAACCGTCGTTGAAGTCATCACACCGGCTGGAAATCTTTTGGTATTGTCTTCGTAGTTGAACTAGGAGAACATTTGGCATGTATAGGCTATTATGTTTTGTTGAATTGTGGGTTGTAAACTTTAAGCCATGTGAAAATGGCCTATGTGGTCGTTGAGTGGGATGCTAGAACCTATAGCCACGTGTAACACCCCGAACCTGAGACCATTGCCGGTGTCGGACACGAGGGGTTAACAAGCCAAGTTCACATGGTTTGCCCACCAATTTGACATTTCCAGTCAGGCTGGAAGACTGCATCACCGTCGCCTTAAAATCATATCTCGAGTTTCAAAACTCGAAAACTGGTTTCGTAAATTTTCCTGAATTTTGACTCATATATCCATCCATGGATTTATTTCTAGAATTTTGGATGGGCCAATTGGTACAGTTTATTAGTTAAAGTCACCCATGTTACAGGGATCGACTGCTCTGACCTTCGCGCGGTATAACTTGAATATCTCTCTGTACAGGGCTTTAATGCTGGTGTCGTTTGTTTCTAATGAAACTAGACTCAAAATGGAATCTGTACATATAAGGTATGTCGCCTAATTCTTTCTGTATAATTTATAGTAAATTTTAAAGTTGCGACAGGGAACCCAGAAACCGTTCTGGCCCTGTCTCACAATAGCATTAATATCTCTTAACATGTAACTCCTATGACCATTTCGTTTCTTCCATATGAAAATAGACTCATCAAGGTTCATTTACATAGCTTATTCACTATTTAATTCCATTTCTACGAATTTTGGTGATTTTTCACATTCACGTCACTGCAGCTGGCAGCATCTGTTTTTAAGGTAGGTCTTACCTATTTGGTAGTCTCCATGAACCAACTAGTCTTTGCCATACATAGGTTCATATATGATCATTTTAACCATGCCAATGGCTGATCATATGACCAACATTCCCATTTCAAGCCATAGCCACATCATGACACCAAATATATACATACAAACCACAATTATTCTAAGTTCATGTTCCTTTTCGAGCCATTTTCGCATGGCCGTACATACTTACATCACCACATATTTAACAAACAAGGGTAGTCCTATACATGCCATTTCAAGTTCAACCAAGAATTTATACCAAAATGGGGGCTTGATAGTGTGGATGACTTGACTTCAACGATCCCGAATCCGATTGCTATCGAGCGAAATCTAGAAAACCGAGAGCCAAAGCAATGAGTAAGCATTTTTATGCTTAGTAAGTCTCAAGGAATATAATCAACTCTAATTACAGCAATACATTCACATAGTTAAATGCATCATTTCATTAATGCGCATTCACATAATCATACTTACTTTACCATCCCAACTCTTATGTTCATACACAAATAACGGCTTCATTAAGGCCGATAACTCGCTCCATCATAGGGCGGATATTCATCGCTCTTACTCCTAGCGCATAAAGCACACACCGCACTTACCTTATCATTGGGAAATTTCACAAGTGCATTAGCTGAAATTTTCCAGCAAGCTCATAATTTTCAAATCACATACCTTCGAGTTTATCCGGATGTCGGTACTCGTTCAATCGCCTTGGGACATAGCCCGTTATGGTAACCCGCACCAAGGCCAACGGGACTTTACCCGGATATCACGATTTGCACAAATGCCTTGGTCTTAGCCCGGATTTAACAACTTGCACGAATGCCTTGGTCTTAGCCGGATATAGCTACTAGCACAATTGCCTTGGTCTTAACCGGATATAAATTTCAGCATAATTGTCTTGAGGCTTAGCCGGATATCATTCAATTTCTCATGCACACATACATCAATAATCATTGGACATACATATTTCATTTTCGTTACTAAGGCTCAAACACAATTATAATCATTAGCATATTCGCCTTGGGACTTAGCCCGGGTGGAATTCAAATACTCATACACACATGATCAATAATCATACACATCCATGTTTCATCTTACATAATTCAAGTAAGATCACTTCTTGAGGACTTACCTCGGATGTTGTCGAACGGCTTTTTCGGCTATTCGATCACCTTTTCCTTCCCCTTGTCCAATTGTGGCCCTCTTAGCTCTTGAGCTAATTCAAACAAATTCAATTTATTAAAACCTCATTGTGCTTGCTTATGGCGAATATGACAAGGATTTTAAATGGTCATATGGCCACTCTTTAGCTTGAATACACAATGGTCATGCACATTTTATACTACATCAAGCAATTCAATACAATTTATTTGAGCATCAAGGAAATGCTAAGGCCTTCAATAGGCTACCCAAGGCGAATATTCATGTACATGTTGAGGCCAATTATGCACTTAATACCTCACAAAAACAGCATGCATTTTACTAGTTAATGCTTTGCATATTGTGGCTCAAAACTTATAATATAGCATCAAGCACTTATATGTGTGCTAGGCGAATTGTGCTTGAAATTTCACAATTATTCTTCAACATCTTCTTCTTTAAACCAACTTATTCATCACTTACTTCATAGCCAAAACATCATGTGCAAACATATATATACAATATGAGCATGGCGAATTTTCAAGGTGTCCATAGCCATCCAAAATACAAATTTTAACTAACATGCAAGAAGCATGAACCATGCTCATGAATGGCGAATATGACAATCATGCTCCTTTTCAACTTCAATCATGATAAATCAAAAGAAGGCTCAAAATCTTGCTCAAGAGTAGACAATCCATCATTGCATGCATCATCATCAAGCTTCACACTTAGCATGCAATGGCTTTATCACCATAACAACTTTGGCCAAATACCATTTCCATGGCTTAACAAAGATTTGAGCCATGGCTAACATGCACATCAAGTTAGCAACCAAAACATGCATGAAACTCCTAACACAACCTCATACATACCTTAATCTTGATGCAAACTTGGCCAAATCTCCTTCTAGATCTCTTCCAAACCAAGCATGAAGCAAAAATCCTCCTTCTTCCTTAGTTTTGGCTCAAAGAAAGGATGAACAAAATTTTTTCTTTCCTTCTCTACAACTCACGGCAATGGGGGGATTACCACACTCACACACATTTTTTTTCATTTTTTATCACCCATACACCTTTGTTTATTATTTCACCCTAATGCACCAACAAAACATGTTTCATGACATGTTTAGCCCATCCTCCTTGTCATGGCCGGCCACCACCTATAAAGGGGAATTTGACATGCAAGTCCATTATTTTGCATGCATGCTTTAATTAGTCATCACACATTTCCTATCATACTTTCAAAGTTCATTACTAAGTCCTTTCTTGTGGAATTCACCCTTATAACACTAAATCAATCATCATAAAATGTCATACATGAGCACACACATATTATAGGCATCAAAATAAATTTTTAATTATTTTTATGCCTCGGTTTTGTGGTCCCGAGACCACCTTCCGACTAGGGTCAATTTTGGGCTGTCACACCACGAGTCTTAGAAACTTTAATTTTGATAAGGTGGCCATAATTTGTGTCATGTATGATGGATGATTAGTAAGGCCAAGGAAAGATTCATGAAATTGGCATAGTCTACTGCAGTAACTGTTGCGGACAGCAGCAGTGATATGAGATTGAAAAATCACTAAAAATAGTAGAAGTAGAATTAAATAGTGAATAAATTATGAAATTTAACCTTGATGAATCTATTTTCATATGGACGAAACGAAACGACCATATGAGCAGTATACTGAGAGATATTAAAGTTCTCGTGAAATAGGGCCAGAACAGTTTCTGGATCCCCTGTCTCGACTTTGAAAATTTACCATAAATTATCCAGAAGGAATTAGAAGTCGTGCCTTATATGTGCAGATTCCCCTTTGAGTCTAGTTTCATTAGAAACAAACTACATGAGCATTGAAGCCCTGTACGAGAAGATATCCAGGTCGTAATGTGCGAAGGTCAGTGTAGTCGACCCCTGTAACATGGGCGACTTTAACTAATAAACTGTACCAATTGGCCTGACCAAAAATTCTAGAAATAAATCCAGGGATGGATATATGAGTCTAGTTTCAGGGAAAATTTACGGAACTGATTTTCGAGTTCTGGAACTCGAGATATGATTTCTAAGGTGACAGTGACGCAGTTAGCTAGCCTGCCTGGAACAGAAATCAATTATTTCAAAGAGAGAAATAAGGGAAGTAAGCCCGGTAACACCACGTGGTCAAATCCGGTGACGGTCACGGGTTTGGGGTGTTACATTTTATTGGTATCAGAGCTATGGTTTAGTCGGTTCTAGGACTACCATAGCGCGTGTGAGTCTAGCTATACATGCCCAAAATGTTAGTGCTTAGAAATGTGATGACTTCTGACGGTTGAAGTTTTTGTTTTGATTTGCAAATGGAACCCGGGGTAGAGAGACCCTTGGCGGATGACGTTGAAAGTGTAGCGGCTGTTCCTGCGCAAGGGACACCGCCTGTTGAGCCTCAGTCATCCGCGAATAATCAAGCTGAAGGGGCGAAGCAAGCCTTCTTCACCATGATGAATGAGTGGGTCGCGCAATATGCCCGAACCAATCCGGCTGTCCAACCATTCCTGAATTTAAATACTCCACCCAAGAGCCCGTAATGCCTCCGATTCTTCGATCCCGTGAGGCTGAGTAAACCACCGTGGACTTGATTAGGAAGCGTGGGGCCGAGGAGTTCAAGGCCATAGTTACTGATGATGCCGAAAAGGCCGAGTTTTGGCTCGATAACACCATTAGAGTGTTAGATGAACTGTCATGCACACCCGATGAATGTCTTAAGTGTGCTATATCCTTGTTATGAGACTCGACTTACTATTGGTGGAGGACTTTAATATCCATAGTCCCAAATGAATGAGTTACTTGGGATTTCTTTCAATCTGAATTTCAAAGAAATACATTAGTCAACAGTTCATCGATCGAAGCGTAGGGAATTCTTGGAACTTAAGCAAGGCGGATGATCAGATCTAAATCTGAACATGAGTTCGTAAGACTTAGTCGGTATGCTCGGGAGTGTGTGGCTGATGAGGTTGCTATGTGCAAGAGATTAGAAGAAGGCTGAATTTGAAGCTAGAGATTTTCGTAAAAGATCGACGGTAAAGCTCCATTCTCGGTACCAAAAGAGGTTCGGGAGGACACTAATAAGTCGAGGCGATCAGGAATTTCCATCGAGCCCGACCATTGACGGACTCGAGGTACTTGATAGCTAGTGTGGGCAATAATCGTCAAGAGAAACCTGAATGCCCCCAATGTGGAAGACGACACCTAGGTGAATGTTGGGTTAAGTCATTAATAAGGCTGTTATGGATGCGGTTCAAGGACCACTTCATTAGAGATTGCACGGAGCTAGATGAGAAGAATAAGATGCAAGGTGCAAGACCTAGTGAAACGACGGCTAGAGGTAGGCCCCGAGAATTTCGGAGGTAGGGGTGGTAATCGAGAGGAGCCTCGACACAATTGTTCGATCCGAGACCCGTGCTCTACTAGAGCATATGCCATCCGCAAGACGAGAGGTGGCATCCTCCCCGACGTTATCACCGGTACTTTTACTCTCTTTGATACTAGTGTGATTGCATTGATTGACCCGGCTCTACTCATTCATATGTATGTGAAACCTTAGCATCCAAGAAGACTCACTGTTGAGTCTCTCGAGTTCGTAATTCGGTGTCAAACCCTTTGGGTCAATACGTACTCGTTGATAAAGTGTGCAAGAGATGCCCCTAATAATTCGAGAATCTGTTTTCCTACCGATCGATGCTTCTACCATTTGATGAATACGATGTTATTCTTGGTATGAATTGGCTGACCGTACATGATGCTATGGTGGATCGTAAAGGAAAACCATTGATTGGAGGAGTGCAAATAATGAGGTAGTCCGAGTCGAGTCTCTCGATTTAAAAGGAGTGCGGAGATAATATCTTCTATGACCGCCGGAGATATGTGAAAAGGGTGTGAAACATACCTTGCGTATGTGTTTGAAAGTAAAGAGACGGAAAGGAAACTCGAATCGGTACCGATGGTTTGTGAGTATTCGATGTTTTTCCCGAGGAGTTCTTGGGATTGCCACCGGTTCGAGAAGTGGATTTCGCATCGGTTGTACCGGGTACTACGCGGTCTCAATAGCCCCGTGTCGTATGGCATTAACGGAATTAAAGGAATTGAAGGTTCAATTGCAAGAATTGACGGGTAGAGGTTTCGCTCGACCGAGTTTTTTCTCCATGGGGCGCTTTGTATTGTTTGTGAAAAGAAGGACGGAACCATGAGGTTGTGCATCGACTATCGTCAACTCAATAAAGTGATGATAAAGAATAAATATCCATTGCCACGAATTGACGATTTGCTTGATCAATTAAAGGGAGCCTCAGTGTTTTCAAAGATAGATTTGGGGTCGGGGTACTATCAGTTGAGGGTCCGAGAATCGGACATACCCAAAACTGCTTTTAGAACGAGGTACGGTCACTACGAATTCTTGGTGATGCCGTTTGGGCTTACTAATTCCCCTGCGGTATTTATGGATTTAATGAATAGTATTTTTAGGCCATACTTGGATCGGTTCGTAGTTGTATTTATCGATGACATTTTGGTCTATTCGAGAGATGAAACCGAACATGCTGAGCACCTGAGGCTAGTGTTGCAAATTTTACGAGATAAGCGATTATCATAAAGTTCAAGAAATGTGAATTTTGGTTGAAAGAGGTTAGCTTTTTGGGGCACGTGGTGTCCGCATCAGGTGTCAGGGTGGACCCGAACAAAATTTCGGCCATAGTTGATTGGAAACCTTTAACGGAATGTTACCGAAGTTAGGAGCTTTTTGGGGCTTGCCGATTATTACCGATGATTTGTAAAAGGTTTTTCGATGATAGCTGCACCGATGACGAAACTACTCCAAAAAGATGTTAAGTTCGAATGGACGGAGAAATGTCAGAAAAGTTTCAATCAACTAAAAACTTATTTGACTGAAGCCCCAATTCTAGTGCAACCCGAATCGGGCAAAGAGTTTGTCATTTATAGTGACGCATCCCTACTTGGGTTGGGTTGCGTATTGATGCAAGAAGGGCGAGTTGTGGCCTATACGTCGAGACAATTAAAGCCACATGAGAAAAATTATCCAACCCATGATCTCGAATTGGCTGCCATCGTACCCGCCTTAAAGATATGGCGACATTACTTATTTGGTGAGAAGTGCCATATGTATTCGGATCACAAAAGTCTAAAATATTTGATGACCCAAAGAGACTTAAATCTGCGACAAAGACGTTGGCTCGAGCTGTTAAAGGATTATGAGCTGGTCATTGACTATCACCGGGAAAGGCTAATGTGGTTGCGGACGCCTTAAGTCGTAAATCACTATTTGCTTTGCGAGCGATGAATGTACACTTGTCTGTTCTACCCGACAATGTGTTAGTAGTGGAATTGAAAGCCAAACCATTATTGATACGTCAAATTCGTGAAGCTCAGAAAGTCGACGATGAGTTGGTTGCAAAACGGGCTGAGTGTGTTCCGAACAAGGACTCGGAATTTCAAATCGATGATGACGATTGTTTGAAGTTCAAAAGTCGTCTGTGTGTTCCAAAGAATTCGGAACTTATTTCGATAATTCTGAACAAAGCCCATTGTAGCCAAATGGCAATCCACCCGGGGAGTACGAAGATGTACAATGATTTGAAACGTCGGTTTTGGTGGCATGGTATGAAACGAGACATCTCGACTTTGTTTGAGATGTTTAATATGTCAACAAGTGAAAGCGGAGCATCAAGTGCCTTGAGATTACTTGACCGATCACGATACCCAAATGGAAATGGGATCGAGTAACAATGGACTTTGTGTGCAGGTTACCATTGACTCGAATAAGAAAGACTCGGTGCAGGTCATTGTTGATAGATGACCAAGTCTGCTCATTTTATTCTGTCCGCACGGATTTTTCGCTGATAAATTGGCGAATTATCGTCTCCCAAATTGTTCGATTGCATGGGGTACCTATTTCTATCGTGTAGGATAGAGACCCAAGATTTACATCGCGATTTTGGAAGAAATAGCAAGAGGCTTTGGGTACCAAGCTGCATTTTAGCACTTTTCACCCCCAAACCGATGGTCAATCCGAACAGGTAATTCAAATACTCGAGGATATGTTGAGATGTTGCATCCTTGAGTTTAGTGGTTCATGGGAGCGGTATTTACCTTTGGTTGAATTCGCACAACAATAGCTTTCAATCAAGTATTAAGATGGCGCCTTACGAGGCTTTATACGATCGTAAATGCCGTATCACATTATTCGGTGAACTTAGTGAAGGAAAAATCTTGAGGTTGATTTGGTTAAGGATGCCGAGCAAAAGTTCGAGTAATTCGTGAAAGTTTGAAAGTCGCTTGGATCGCCAAAAGTCGTATGCGGATTTGAAAAGAAAAGACATTGAATATCGGGTTGGAGACAAGGTATTTCTCAAAGTCTCACCACGGAAGAAGGTGCTTAGATTTGGCCGTAAGGGCAAATTGAGTCCGAGGTTCATCGGTCCGTATGAAATATCTGAACCAGTTGGGCCAGTAGCGTACCGATTAATTTTACCCCCTGAGCTCGAAAGGATCCACAACGTTTTCCATGTCTCGATGCTTCGACGATATAGGTCTGACCCGACACACGTAATTACTCCATCTAAGGTCGAGGTTCAGCCTAATTTGAGTTATGAAGAAGAGCCGGTTCGCATTCTGATGTGCGAAGTAAAAGAGTTGCGCAATAAGAAAATCCCATTAGTGAAGGTGTTGTGGCATAAACACGGAATTGAAGGAGCCACTTGGGAACTTGAGGACTCTAAGAAAGAGCGATACCCGAGCCTATTTACCGGTAAGATTTTGGGACAAAAATTTCTTAAGTGGGGAGAGTTGTGACAGCCCTAAATTGACCCTAGTCGGAAAGTGGTTTCGGGACCACTAAACCGAGTCATAAAAATAATTAATTGTTATATTCTATGCTTACTATATGTGTGCATGCATATGTGGAAGTTTCATTCTCTAATTTTACCAATTTTGTGAGAAATTATTAAATAGGGATCAATGTGAAACATGGTGAAATATGATAGGCTAATTTTAAATGGCTTATTAGTGCATGTTAACACAAAGGTGGAGTTGCATGTCAAATAACCCATTTCTTAAGGTTAGTGGCCTACCATGACATGATGATGGGCAAAGAAAACATGTCCTAGACATGTTGGCCTAGTGCATTATGGAAGGAAATAAAGAAATGAAAAAAAGAAGGGAAAATGATGAAGAAAAATGTGTATGGATACTCTTGTGCGTGACAAAACAAAGAAAAAAAAAGGGGAAGAAAATTGGTTGTTCATCCTTCCTCATTTTTGTTACAATTGCCATGACTTGAAAAGATGAAGGAATAGGGGAAATCTCCCTAAAGCAAATCGGCATTCTTCTTTAGCTAGCAAGAGGGTCATGAAAACAAAGCTTGGAACTTAAGCTCTTCTTGGCCGAATGTAAAGAGGAAGAGGGGAGAAAGACTTTCGGTCATGGAAGGAGAAGAAAGGTTAGTAAAAAGTGTTAGATTTGTTTTGAAATTCAAGCTTGTTTTAGGTTAATCATCTTGCTTCTTACTTAACCCAAGCCAAAAGAATCTTGAAATCTTGATGGAGGTATGGTACATTCGTTTATGGTTAATGGGAGAATAATTTGATTTTAGCCTTTAAACCTTGAGGAAGAAATTGTTGTTGCAAGAAGTTGAGCTTATTGATAGTATAAATTTCTAATGCACCTAAGGTAATAGCCGAACATGTAGTGGTTTAATGCCTTGAACAAGTGTCGTTTAGATGTTCTAAGATTGTCTAAATTAGATGTTTAATCATCTAAGGGTTCGACATGGTGCATTCTTGAGAAGAGTTTGATTTGAAATCATGAGATCTTGTTGACTTGTGTTTAAGTTGTAATCGGCCATGGGCTATGGGTGTTTGCTAATCCGGTTTTGTTGCATAGGTGTTAAATACCTGTATTGGGAATTTGATGAATAAGTAGCAATAAATTAAGATGAGATTGAGTAAATTTTAGCTTAGTTGTGTTAAGTATTCGCAATAATCATAATAATGTATATGAATGCCGTATGTTTGTGTTTGATGGAGAGGTGAATTGTTTGATTTAGCTCGAGCAAAGGGGACTAAATCGGACAAAGGAAAGGAGAAAGCAAACGAGTAGCAATTGGAACCGTTCTACCCTACATAATGTAAGTCATTAAGCATATATTTGGTGTTGATGTAAAAGACCATAATATATACATAATTGTGTTTAAATGAGTTGATGTGTAAATGAAAATGTATGTGTATGGAATGATGCCATTGTTGAATGTATAAAGGCAGCAAAATGCATAAGGTATTGGTCTCGGCACTAAGTGTGCGGGTATAAATGGACACGGTGACAAGATTGGCACTAAGTGTGCGGGTTTAAAATTGTACAGCACTAAGTGTGCGAGTTTGATTATATAGCACTAAGTGTGCGAGCTGAAAATTATATAGCACTAAGTGTGCGAGCTGAAAATATATAGCACTAAGTGTGCGGATTCACTATATGCTCTTGCATTACAATTGGCACTGAGTGTGCGACATTATCGAGTTAATCCGGACAGCGGATCGGGTAAGTACCTTGAGCTCATGACGAATAGGCAATACGTTCATGCTCGGGGTTGAGCTTGGTAAGCTTTAAATCTATGTGATGATTGCAATTGTATGATTGTGGTGTGAATGAGTTGGTGTGTAAAAATGCCTCAAATATCTTATTGTATAGAATATGAAATGTGGATGTATGACTTGGTATGAGATTGAACCGAAAGGTCCGAGGAATTATGGTATAGTTTCGATATGGATGAAGTACCTAGCCTCGTTTATTGTTTGATGTTGTGAAAATTTTATTAATGGATGGTTGATGAATGCTTATGACTTACTGAGTTATAAACTCACTCGGTGTTTTCTTGTCACCCATTTTAGGTCTCTTGGACTCGTATTGTTGCGTGCTTGGAACCGTCGTTGAAGTCATCACACCGGCTGGAAATCTTTTGGTATTGTCTTCGTAGTTGAACTAGGAGAACATTTGGCATGTATAGGCTATTATGTTTTGTTGAATTGTGGGTTGTAAACTTTAAGCCATGTGAAAATGGCCTATGTGGTCGTTGAGTGGGATGCTAGAACCTATAGCCACGAGTCTTAGAAACTTTAATTTTGATAAGGTGGCCATAATTTGTGTCATGTATGATGGATGATTAGTAAGGCCAAGGAAAGATTCATGAAATTGGCATAGTCTACTGCAGTAACTGTTGCGGACAGCAGCAGTGATATGAGATTGAAAAATCACTAAAAATAGTAGAAGTAGAATTAAATAGTGAATAAATTATGAAATTGAACCTTGATGAATCTATTTTCATATGGACTAAACGAAAAGACCATATGAGCAGTATACTGAGAGATATTAAAGTTCTCGTGAAATAGGGCCAGAACAGTTTCTGGATCCCCTGTCTCGACTTTGAAAATTTACCATAAATTATCCAGAAGGAATTAGAAGTCATGCCTTATATGTGCAGATTCCCCTTTGAGTCTAGTTTCATTAGAAACAAACTACATGAGCATTGAATCCCTGTACGAGAAGATATCCAGGTCGTAATGTGCGAAGGTCAGTGTAGTCGACCCCTGTAACATGGGCGACTTTAACTAATAAACTGTACCAATTGGCCTGACCAAAAATTCTAGAAATAAATCCAGGGATGGATATATGAGTCTAGTTTCAGGGAAAATTTACGGAACTGATTTTCGAGTTCTGGAACTCGAGATATGATTTCTAAGGTGACAGTGACGCAGTTAGCTAGCCTGCCTGGAACAGAAATCAATTATTTCAAAGAGAGAAATAAGGGAAGTAAGCCCGGTAACACCACGTGGTCAAATCCGGTGACGGTCACGGGTTTGGGGTGTTACACATAACCTCATGCTTCCGTCCTTCTTTTTCACAAACAATACTGGTGCGCCCCATGGAGAAAAACTCGGTCGAGCAAAACCTCTATCCGTCAATTCTTGCAATTGGACCTTCAATTCCTTTAACTCCGTTAATGCCATACGATACGGAGCTATTGAGATCGGCGTAGTACCCGGTACAACTTCGATGCCGAATTCCACTTCTCGAACCGGTGGCAATCCCAGTAACTCCTCCGGAAAAACATCTGAATACTCACAAACCACTGGTACCGATTCGAGTTTCTTTTCCGTCTCTTTACTTTCAAACACACACGCAAGGTATGTTTCACACCCCTTTTTCACATATCTCAGAGCGGTCATAGAAGATATTATCGCTGGCACTCCTTTTAAATCAGTAGACTCGACTCGGACTACCTCATTATTTGCACTCCTCAAATCAATGGTTTTCCTTTTGCAGTCCACCACTGCATCATGTACGGTCAGCCAATCCATACCAAGAATAACATCGAATTCATCAAATGGTAGAAGCATCGGATCGGTAGGAAAAGCAGATTCTCGAATTATTAGGGGCATCTCTTGCACACTTTATCAACGAGTACGTATTGACCCAAAGGGTTTGACACTGAATTACGAACTCGAGAGACTCAACGGTAGAGTCTTCTTGGATGCTAAAGTTTCACATACATATGAATGAGTAGAGCCGGGTCAATCAATGCAATCACACTAGTATCAAAGAGAGTAAAAGTACCAGTGATAACGTCAGGGGAGGATGCCTCCTCTCGTGCGCAGATGGCATATGCTCTAGCAGGAGCACGGGTCTCGGATCGAACAGCCGTATCAGTGGCTCCTCTCTGATTACCACCCCTACCTCCTGAAATCCTCGGGGGTCTACCTCTAGTGTCGCCCACTCGATCTTGCACCTTGCATCTTATTCTTCTCATCTAGCTCATGCAATCTCTAATGAAGTGGTCCTTGAACCACATTCGTAACAGCCTTGTTAACAGACTTACCCCAACATTCACCTAGGTGTCGTCTTCCACATTGGGGCATTCAGGTCTCTCTTGACGATTATTGCCCACACTAGCCACAAGTAGCTCGGAGTCCGTCGATGGTCGTGCTCTAATGGAAATTCCCGCAGTCGTCCTCGATTTATTAGTGTCCTCCCTGAACTTCTTTACAGTCGAGAACGGAGCTTTACCCATCGATCTCTTACGATAGTCTTTAGCTTCAAATTCAGCCTTCTTCTTCTCCTTTCCAAGTTCTTCCGCCTTGCAGGCTCGTTTGACCAGCGTCACGAACTCCTTTATCTCCAAAATACCCACTAGTAGTTTTAAATCTTCATTCAATCCTTCTTCAAATCTTTTGCACATAGCAACCTCATCGGCCACACACTCCCGAGCATACCGACTAAGTCTTACGAACTCATGTTCGTATTCAGGTACTGTCATACGGCCTTGCTTGAGTTCCAAGAATTTCTTACGCTTTTGATCGATGAACCGTTGACTAATATACTTCTTTCGAAATTCTATTTGAAAGAAATCCCAAGTAACTCGCTCGTTTGGGACTATGGAGATCAAAGTCCTCCACCAATAGTAAGCTGAGTCTCGCAACAAGGATATAGCACACTTTAGACATTCATCGGGTGTGCATGACAGTTCATCAAACACCCGAATGGTGTTATCAAGCCAGAACTCGGCTCTTTCGGCATCATCAGTAACTATGGCCTTAAACTCCTCAGCCCCGCTTTCTAATCAAGTCTGGTGGCTTACTCGGCCTCATAGGATCGATGGCGATGGCATTACGAGCCATTGGGGTGGATTATTTAAATTGGAATTGTTGGACAGCCGGATTGGTTCGGGCGTATTATGCTACCCACTCATTCATCATGGTAAAGAAGGCTTGTTTTGCCTCCTCACCTTGATTATTCGCAGATGACTGAGGTTCAACAGGCGGCGTCCCTTGTGCAGGAGCAGCCGCTACACTTTCAACGTCATCCGCCAAGGTTCTCTCTACACCGGGATCCATTTACTAATCAAAACAAAAATTTTAACCGTCAGAAGTCATCACACATTTAAACATTAACATTAAGGCATGTATAGCTAGACTCATACGCGCTATGGTAGTCCTAGAACCGACTAAACCATAGCTCTGATACCAATAAAAATGTAACTCCCCGAACCCGAGACCATCGCCGGAGTCGAACACGAGGTGTTAACAGACTTCAACCCACTTATTGAGAGTTTCCAGACAAGCTGCCAATCTGTGTACTAGTCGCTCCAAAATTCATAACTTGAGTTTTACAACTCAAAAATCAGTTTCGCAATTTTTCCCTGAAACTAGACTCATAATTCCATCTACATATTTTTTTCTAGAATTTTTGGTCGAGCCAATTAGTACAGTTTATTAGTTAAATTCTCCCCTGTTGCAGGGATCGACTACACTGACCTTTGTGCATTACGAATTGGATATCTCCCTGTACAGGGCTTAAATACTGATGCTGTTTGTTTCTATAGAAACTAGACTCAGAGAGGAATCTACACATATATGGCATGACTCCTAATTATCTCTGGTTAATTTACAATGATTTTCCAAATTCGGGACAGGGGATCCAGAAACCGTTCTGGCCCTGTTTCACAAGAACTTTAATATCTGTTAACTTATAACTCATATGACCATTTCGTTTCTTCTATATAAAAGTAGATTCATCAAGGTACATTTAAATAATTTATTTACTATTTAATACCATTCCTACTATTTTTAGTGATTTTTCAATCTCACATTACTGCTGCTGCCAGCACCTGTCACTAAAGCAACTATGCCTATTTCATGATTTCCCTTTGATCTAACTAGTGATTCATCATACATGTCACAAATCATGATCATGACTAGCCATACCAGAGGCTAATCATTATCCAACATCTCCCTACTACACTATTGCCATAACATGCATTTTAACACCAAAATAATCAACCATGGCATAAGGCATGGAAATCGAATTACCAAGACTTGTGACTTAACATTGGAGAACTAAATCCAACCGAGCATTTATGCCATTTTCGCATGGCTAAAAGTTTACATACCAAAGTTCAACAAAGCATATTAGCCTATACATGCCAAAATGTTCTCCTAAACCGACTACACAAAAAAATACCAAAAGTTGATAGCCGGTGTGATGACTCCAATGACGATCACGAGCACGCAAAAAGGACGAGTCCGAGAAACCTAAAATGGCGACAAGCAAACACCGGGTGAGTATATAACTCAAGAAGCCATAAGCATTATATTGCCGTTCAGTAATAATATACCATAAAAGAAAATAATTAATGCGGATTAAAATCCTCCATCCACACCCCAAACGGTACTATAATTCTTTAGGCATTTCGGTTTGGTCACATACCAAGCCCTACTTGATATTTCATACATTACGCCATATGACATTGCATGCATTTATTTTCGAGCATAATCACCACATAGATCAAGACTTACCAAACCAAAATTCCAAATATAAATAAAATGTCCATTCCTCATGAGCTCAAGGTGTTTACTCGCATCAGCTGTCCATGATTGACTCGGTAAGGCCGCACATAGAACATGTACGTTTATTAGAGGATGTGCAATAAGCCCGCACACTTAGTGCTTAATAGTCGAACTCGCACACTTAGTGCTATATAATCAAACTTGCACACTTAGTGCTGTATAATTTGAACCCGCACACTTAGTGCCAATTTGTGATTATAAATGTTTACACCCGCACTTAGTGTGCCGAAACCGATCATTCAATACATCTCACCTCTTTTCTTTCAATTCAATATTTTATCACCACATACATACATGTTTATATATATATTCTACCATTCCATTCAGCATCATTACTTGGACATTACGACCCTTTAAATTAGTACAAATAAGTGCTTAATGACTTACCTTATATCGGATGAAATGATTCCCAATCTACTACTCGATTATCTTTGCTTTGCCTTTGCTTGGTTCTCCTCTTTGATGTCTTGATCTAAAATGAATACATTTAGTAGTTTAATCTTCTTGCTGGATTTTTATGTGTATAACTTAATGGTTTTCACCCCATTTCACAACTATCTTTGTTCAAAATATCAAAATCTCAACCAACATTTGTTTAATGCTTCAAGGCGAATGCATGGTCACCATTAAGCTAATCTAGTCTCAAGTATTTTAATCCTAACATACAACATCATGAATCAACTCAACCTTATAAGCCAATATTACTCCTACAACCGATTGTAAGGAGTTAACAAAGAAAATATATTTTACAAACATATACACCCATATGGCCGATTTTACCAAATCAAATTTAACCTTACTTATCTCAAATTTTCATTTCATACTATCATCCCCATGACATAGCAAGGTTTTGAATCATGGACTAATTAGAACTAAAACTAGCAACTAAGAACATGCATGAATCTCATGGCACCATATTAAACATACCTTAATCTAGCTACAAGGATGGCCAACCTATTCCAAACCAACCATGAGCAAGGACCCTTTCTTCTCCTTGAGATTTTCGGCCAAAGGATGGAAAAAAAGATGAACAAAGCTTTTTTTTTTTTTTTCTCACTTGCACGGCAATGGGGAGGGAGGAAAGCCTTCACACACACACTTTTTTTTATTACTCATGCACCTTATTTTATTTATTTCAACATAAAACACTCACCCAACATGTTTCATGACATGTCTTGCCCATGCTTCCTTGTCATGGCCGGCCACTAGCACTTGGGGGATTTTGACATGCAAGTCCTCCTTTTGACTACATGTACTATTAGGTCCTTATAGATTAGCCTATCATTTTTCAAAAGTGACATACAAGTCCTACTAACTCAATTCACATGCAATCGACTAAACCAAGCTTGAAATTTTTACACATTCAGTAAATACATATTCTAGACAATAAATATTACGTTCAAACATTTCGGTGACTCGGTTTAGTGGTCCCGAAACCACTTCCCGACTAGGGTCAATTTTGGGCTGTCACAATAATCATCTTTTATTTTGCTTAATTAATCAATATACATCTATTTACTACTATAACCTTTTAATATAAAACAAATTTCAACAATACTAACTCCCTTAAAATTCCATTATCAAATAAATGGTCTATTTACCATCCAAGTAATCACACAATTAAAATCTATAGCCATTTAATGCATTTTACTAATAGAACTCAAGTTTTGTATCTTACGCGATTTAGTCCTTTTTATCAAATTGAGCACTCAAATAGTAAAATTTCTTTACTAAACCTTCACGTAATTAATCTATCATACTTTAAACCTTATTAAAATAATAAAATAAATATTTTAACTTCAGATTTGTGGTCCCGAAGCCATTATTCTGATCTGACTCAAAAACGAGCTGTTACAACTCTCCCCGCTTAGGGATTTTCGTCCCCGAAAATCTTACTAGTGAATGGGTTAGGGATTTTCTTTCTTATGACCTTATCAATTTCTCATATAACCTTGGATTTCTCAACTCTTTAATCTCACGAGCAAAGATTTTGATCTGTCTTTTCCTATACATCATATCAAGCTGAATTCAATTTCTGAAAGAGATATTATATACAAAGGGCCTTATCTGAATTGTCGCATCATAGATATAAGAAACACATTATGGATCTTCTCAAGTTCTAACAATAATATAAGTTGAATAAGCCTCTGGATTTATTTTCTTAATAATCTCATACGGCCCAATGAATCACGTATTCAACTTCTCTTTATAGTTAACTCGAGAAATTTTATTTTCACAACAGTACTTTTACAAACACTCAGTTCACCAACTGAAATTCAATGCTTTTATGTGTTAAGTCTGCATATGTTTTCTGTCAATCTAAAACTACTTTCAGACTGTCACAAATTTCTTTCACCTGCTCTTCAGTCTCTGTAATCACATCGACCTTGTAATTCATTTTATCATTGGTCTCATATAAAACTTCGTATGGTGCCATCTTTATGCTCAACTGATAAATTATTATTATTATACGTAACTCAAACAACAGTAAGTATTTTTCAAATTCTAAAACACAACAATGAAGCATTACCTTGAGAATCTGGATCTCTCCATCAGATTAGCCATCCGAAATAATGGAGTTTGGCACGCTGTGTGATCTAAGAATCTCTGATATGTATAACTCAGCTAATCTATCAAAAGAGAAATTCATATGTATGGAGATAAAATATGTTGACTTCTTCAAACAGTCAACAATAGCTCAGATAATATTTCTCTTTTACAAAATTCATCGAAATTCTATTTCATTACACTCAGATAACATCACGAGCCATAACAGTCTTAAAAACACTTGATGATCAGCATAAGCTTGTTGATAGATCAGACATTTGGATACAACGTTAGAAGTATCAATTTTTATACTTATTCACCAATACAACTATCTCAGATTATTGTACATCTTAGTACGCCCCGAATGGACAAATGATTACCACTGTGGTATGTAACTGCCTGGTTTAGACCCTAGTCGGAATAGTGGTTTTGGGACCAAAAATTTGAATGAGAAAAATATTTTAATATTATTTTCCATGCTTATTATATGTGAATTAGTATGTGTGAAAATTTCGTATGAAAATTTAATCGTTTGTGTGCTCAATTTGATAAAAGGACTTAATCGCGTAAATTGGAAAAGTTGGAAAAGTTGCATGCTATATGTTAAGTGTGCTTATTTGTTATGGCTTTTTAAAGCAATGGTCCTTATGTTGATATTTGACCATTGGAAGTATGAGTGGACATTAATGGCCTTAATTAATATGAATTATATGTTTAATTAAAAAAGGGTAAATAAGTTAATAATGAAATAAACTTACTGTAATTAAAAAAAAGTATGAAATTAGGCCATTAAAAAGTATGAAATTAGGCCATTAACATCTCATATTGTGAAAAATAAAAAGAAATAAGAAAGGAAAAGACTAAGCTAGGGTTCGGCCATGTCTTAGGTAAGGGTGGCATAGAGGCTTGGTAAATAGCCTTAGATTGTCCACACGGGTAGACACAAGAGCGTGTGTATAGGTCGTGTGTGACACACGGTCTACCCCATGGGCATGTGATCCAGTCGTGTGTCCCCTGCACGTAAAAATTTCAAGTCAGTATGCATGGCCATGTTTTTGCACACGGGCTAGGACACGGGCGTGTCATGGCCGTGTGAAGGACATGGGCCAGGGACACGGGCATGTGCCAGGCCATGTAAAAACCCTTGTAGGTGAGCATTTAGAATTAATTCCACACGAGTGGAGGACACGTGCGTGTCCCTATATTGCTTAGGCTGTGTGAGCTACACGGGCCATTAGTACGACCATGTCAAAATGACCACACGGGGGTGTTACCCTTCTATAGGGGCGTGTGTCTTGTTTCAATGGTAAAATTTCAATAAATGATTTAAGGACCCGGAATGGTTTTGAATAGTATTAATGGTTGATTAAGGGCTCGTAGGCCCATAATAAGAAGTTTAAAGTAGAAATTGAAAATTTTTGAATTGAGTCGAGTCTTGGTGACTTGGAAACGTTTGTTTGTATGAGATGGAGTTAGGTAATGCCTCGTACTCTGCTCCAGCATGGATTGCGAGAATGGGGTGTTACATTTAGTGTTATTAGAGCTATGGTTTAGTCTGTTCTAGGACTAACCTAGTAAGAGTACGATTCTAGCTATACATGCCGTATCTGTATATTGATAGTGTAATGCTTTTTGACAATTATAAATTGTATTTTCATATAGTAAATGGATCTTGATAGAGCTACAGTGGATGACATGGAGAGTAATGCGCCGACTCCTGCTAAAGGGACCGCGCCAGTTGAGAGTGAGCTCGTGACTACGGGCCAAGGCGGAGGGGTTAGAGAAGCCTACCTTCGAATGATGGATACTTGGTATATAGAGTTCGTTCGTGCGAATCCGAACACTCCAACTCCCCCACCTCCTCCGATTCCTTAGCATGCCCTAGTAGTTCCGCAAGGCGCGGATGTGTATAGGAGAGAGAAGCCTCCAGTATATAAAATTAGGAAGCAAGGGGCCGAGGAATTCTGGGCTAACTTAGATGATGACCCGAAGAAAGTAGAGTTTTGGTTAGAGAATACCATTAGAGTGTTTGATGGACTGTCGTGTACGCCTGAGGAGTGCGTGAAGTGTGCAGTATCGCTCTTGTGAGATTCGACCTACTAGTGGTGGAATACACTCGTGTCTGTGGTACCGAGATAGAGAGTAACTTGGGAATTCTTCTAGAAAGAGTTCCGAAAGAAGTATATTAGTTAGAGGTTTATAGACTAAAAGAGGAAGGAATTTCTTGAGTTAAAGCAAGGCCGTATGACAGTAGCGGAATATGAACATGAGTTTGTGAGGCTTAGCAAGTATGCGCGGGAGTGCGTATCTACAGAAGCCACTATGTGTAAGAGGTTTGAGGATCGCCTCAATGAAGATATCCAAGTGTTTGTTGGCATCTTAGAGCTGTAAGAATTTGTAGCGTTTGTTGAAAGAGCCTGTAAGGCTAAAAAGCTGATTAAAGAAAGGAGGAAAGCGGCTTTTGAGTTGCGGCATACAAAGAAAAGACAGATGGCGAAGTCACATTAGTCCTCATCAAAAAGATCAAGAGAGTTTACGACCCAATCGAATGATTCCGTAGGGTTCTCGAATAGAAACAAAAACAAACAGAACATGGCATCTAAAGCCCAGACTGCTTTTGTAGCGAGTGTCGGTAGTGCTCGGCCAATTAGGCCTGAATGTTCACAATGTGGTAGGCGTCATTTCGGCGAGTGTCGAGGGAGTGATAGGGGCTGTTTCAAGTGTGGATCATTAGAACATTTCATCCGAGATTGTCCCGAAATGGATGAGAGAGAGAAATAGCTAGAAGGGAAGGCACGTAGTGCTCCCTTGAAGGGTAGATCACAAAAGAACCCTAGAAGTGGGACTAGCGATAGAGGCAGGCCAAGAGATATTGCGGTGAGGTTCGACGGCAGAGCGCCTGCAAAGACGTATGCTATTCGTGCCCGAGAAGAGGCAGAGTCTCCTGATGTATCACGGGTACTTTTTCTATCCATGAAATGCCTGTCGTTACTTTAATTGATCCAGGGTCTACCCACTCTTATATTTGTATGGATTTGATACCACGTATGAACATGATAGTAGGGTCCACTGATTTTTTTGCTAAAAGTGTCCAACCTTTTAGGCTGACATGTACTAGCGGATCAAGTGTGTAAAAATTGTCCCTTGACAATTAGGGGTCATTTTTTCTGGCCAACCTAATGTTGTTGTTGTTTAATGAATTTGATGTAATCCTTGGGATGGATAGGTTGACTTCTCATAGTGTTGTAGTGGATTGTGGGAGAAAAGTTATTGAGTTGAAATGTGAAGACGAGATTGTTCTTCGAGTTGAACCAGATGAGTCGAAAATTTTCCTGTAATAGTATCGTCTTTTACTGCTGAGAAATATTTGGGAAAAGAATATGAAGCTTACCTAGCTTTGGTGTTGAATACTCTAGTGCTTGAGTTGAAGATTGAATCAGTACAAGTGGTTTGTGAGTTCACAGATGTATTTCTGGAGGAATTACCCGGATTACCTCTAGTAAGGGAAGTTAAGTTTGCAATCAAATTGGTCCCCGGTATGGAACCCATCTCGATTGCTCCGTATAGGATGGCTCCTACAGAGTTAAAGGAGTTAAAAGTTCAACTACAAGAGTTAACTGACAAGGGCTTTGCGAGACCGAGTTTTTCCCCATGGGGTGCTCCAGTGCCTTTTATGACAAAAGAAAGATGGGTTGATGAGGTTATGTATCGACTATAGATAGCTCAACAAAGTAACAGTGAAGAACAAGTATCGTCTACCAAGGATCGATGATTTGTTTGACCAATTGAAGGGAGCCACTGTATTTTCCAAGATTGACCTGAGGTCAGGATACTACCAATTAAGGGTGAAAAAGCAAGATATACCGAAGACTGCATTTCAGACAAGATACAGGCATTAGAGTTCCTCGTCATGCCTTTCGGTTTGAGTAATGCCCCGAAGGTGTTTAAGGATTTGATGAACCGCATTTTTCAGCCATATCTGGATAAATTTGTAGTGGTCTTTATTGACGAAATACTAATTTACTCGCGTGATGAGGGTGAGCACGCGGAGCATTTGAGAACGGTTCTACAAACTTTGAAAGATAAGAGGCTTTACGCCAAGTTCAGTAAGAGTGAATTTTGGCTTAAAGAGGTCGGATTTCTAGGGTACATTGTGTCGAGTGACAGGATCAAAGTTGACCCAAGCAAGATCTTGGCTATTGTTGAGTAGAAACCGCCAAGGAATGTAACTGAGTTCGAAGCTTTTTGGGTTTGATCGGATACTATAGAAGATTTGTGAACGGATTCTCTATGATAGCTACCTTAATGACATGATTGCTACAAAAGAATGTCAAGTTCGAATGGACAGAAAAGTGCCAATAGAGTTTTGAGCAATTAAAGGCTTTGTTGACTGAAGCTCCACTGTTAGTGCAACCTGAGTGGGGAAAGGAATTTGTGATATATAGTGAGGCCTCCTTGAATGGTTTGGGGTGTATGCTTATGCAAGAAGGTAAAGTTATAGCTTATGCTTCGAGACAGCTGAAGCCTCATGAGAAAAACTACCCGACGCACGATTTGGAATTGGCAGCCATCGTGTTCACACTAAAAATTTGGAGACACCATTTGTATGAAGAGAAATGTCGAGTATTCACTGATCACAAGAGCCTTATGTACTTGATGACTCAAAATGAGTTAAACTTGTGACAACGACGATGGTTGGAACTAATAAAGGATTATGAGTTGATTATCGACTACCATCCGGGAAAGGAAAATGTAGTTGTCGACGCTTTGAGTAGAAAATCATTGTTTGCCTCAGTTAACTATGTCTAATGATGGTTCGATTCTAGAAGAGTTGAGAGCTAGACCGACATTTCTACGAGAGATCTGTGTAACACCCCGAACCCGAGACCATCGCCGGTGTCGGACACGAGGGGTTAGCAAGCTAAGTTCACTTGTTTTGCCCATCCATTGGACATTTCCAGTCAGGCTGGAAAAACTGCATCACTGTCGCCTTAAAAATCATATCTCGAGTTTCAAAACTCGGAAACTGGTTTCGTAAATTTTCCCTGAATTTAGACTCATATATCCATCCATGAGTTTATTTCTAGAATTTTTGGTCGGGCCAATTGGTACAGTTTATTAGTTAAAGTCACCCATGTTACAGGGATCGACTGCTCTGACCTTCGCGCGGTATAACTTAAATATCTCTCTGTGCAGGGCTTTAATGCTGGTGCCGTTTGTTTCTAATGAAACTAGACTCAAAATGGAATCTGTACATATAAGGTATGTCTCCTAATTATTTTTTGATAATTTATAGTGAATTTTTAAAGTTGCGACAGGGAACCCAGAAACCATTCTGGCCCTGTCTCACAATAGCTTTAATATCTCTTAACCTGTAACTCCTATGACCATTTCGTTTCTTCCATAAGAAAATAGACTCATCAAGGTTCATTTACATAGCTTATTAACTATTTAATTCCATTCCTATGAATTTTGGTGATTTTTCACATTCACGCCACTGCAGCTGGCAGCATCTGTTTTTAAGGTAGGGCTTACCTATTTGGTAGTCTCCATGAATCAACTAGTCTTGCCATACATAGGTTCATATATGATCATTTTAACCATACCAATGGCTGATCATATGACCAACATTCCTATTTCCAAGCCATAGCCACATCATGACACCAAATATATATATATACAAACCACAATTAGTCTAAGTTCATGCTTCCTTTTTGAGCCATTTTCGCATGGCCGTACATACTTACATTACAACATATTTAACAAACATAAGGTAGTCCTATACATGCCATCTCAAGTTCAACCAAAAATTTATACCAAAATGGAGGCTTGATAGTGTGGATGACTTCGACTTCAACGATCCCAAATCCGATTGCTTGACGAAATCTAGAAAACGAGAGCCAAAGCAACGGGTAAGCATTTTTATGCTTAGTAAGTCTCAAGGAATATAATCAACTCTAATTAAAGCAATACATTCACATAACCAAATGCATCATTTCATTAATGCACATTCACATAATCGTACTTACTTCACCATCCCAACACTTATGTTCATACACAAATAACGGCTTCATTAAGGCCGATAACTCGCTCCATCATAGGAGCGGATATTCATACGCTCTTACTCCTAGCGCAAAAGCACACACGCACTTACCTTGTCATTGGGAAATTTCACAAGTGCATTAGCTGAAATTTTCCAGCAAGCTTATAATTTTCAAATCACATACCTTGAGTTTAACCGACGTCGCTACTCGTTCAATCGCCTTGGGACATAGCCCGTTATGATAACCCGCACCAAGGCTCACGGGACTTAACCCGGATATCACGATTTGCACAAATGCCTTGGTCTTAGCCCGATTTAACAACTTGCACGAATGCCTTGGTCTTAGCCCGGATATAGCTACTAGCACAATTGCCTTGGGTCTTAACCCGGATATAATTTTCAGCATAATTGTCTTGGGGCTTAGCCCTGATATCATTCAATTTCTCATGCACACATACATCAATAATCATTGGACATACATATTTCATTTTCCTTACTAAGGCTCAAACACAATTATAATCATTAGCATATTCGCCTTGGGACTTAGCCCGGTGGAATTCAAATACTCATACACACATAATCAATAATCATACACATCCATATTTCATCTCACATAATTCAAGTAAGGTCACTTCTTGAGAACTTACCTCGGATGTTGTCGAACGGCTTTTACGGCTATTCGATCACTTTTTCCTTCCCCTTGTCCAATTGTGGACCTCTTAGCTCTTGAGCTAATTCAAACAAATTCAATTTATTAAAACCTCATTGTGCTAGCTTATGGCCGAATATGACAAGGAATTTAAATGGTCATATGGCCACTCTTTAACTTGAATACACAATGGTCATGCACATTTTATACTACATCAAGCAATTCAATACAATTTATTTGAGCATCAAGGAAATGCTAAGGCCTTCAATAGGCTACCCAAGGCGAATATTCATGTACATGTTGAGGCCAATTATGCACTTAATACCTCACAAAACAGCATGCATTTTACTAGTTAATGCTTTGCATATTGTGGCTCAAAACTTATAATATAGCATCAAGCACTTATATGTGTGCTAGGCCGATTTGTGCTTGCAATTTCACAATTATTCTTCAACATCTTCTTCGTTAAACAAACTTATTCATCACTTCCTTCATAACCAAAACATCATGTGCAAACATATATATACATATATGAGCATGGCCAATTTCAAGGTGTCCATAGCCATCCAAAACACAAATTTTAACTAACATGCAAGAAGCATGAACCATGCTCATGAATGCATCATGGCGAATATGACAATCATGCTCCTTTTCAACTTCAATCATGATAAAACAAAAGAAAGCTCAAAATCTTACTCAAGAGTAGACAATCCATCATTGCATGCATCATCATCAAGCTTCACACTTAGCATGCAATGGCTTTATCACCATAACAACTTTGGCCAAATACCATTTCCATGGCTTAACAAAGATTTGAGCCATGGCTAACATGCACATCAAGTTAGCAACCAAAACATGCATGAAACTCCTAACACAACCTCATACATACCTTAATCTTGATGCAAACTTAGCCAAATCTCCTTCTAGATCTCTTCCAAACCAAGCATGAAGCAAAAATCCTCCTTCTTCCTTAGTTTTGGCTCAAAGAAAGGATGAACAAAATTTTTTCTTTCCTTCTCTACAACTCACGGCAATGGGGGGATTACCACACTCACACACATTTTTTTTTCATTTTTTATCACCCATACACCTTTGTTTATTATTTCACCCTAATGCACCAACAAAACATGTTTCATGACATGTTTAGCCCATCCTCCTTGTCATGGCCGGCCACCACCTATAAAGGGGAATTTGACATGCAAGTCCATTATTTTGCATGCATGCTTTAATTAGTCATCACACATTTCCTATCATACTTTCAAAGTTCATTACTAAGTCCTTTCTTGTGGAATTCACCCTTATAACACTAAATCAATCATCATAAAATGTCATACATGAGCACACACATGTTATAGGCATCAAAATAAATTTTAATTATTTTTATGCCTCGGTTTTGTGGTCCCGAGACCACCTTCCGACTAGGGTCAATTTTGGGCTATCACAACTCTCCCCACTTAAGAAATTTTCGTCCCGAAAATCTTACCGTAAATAGGTTTGGATATCGCTCTTTCATAGAGTTCTCGGTCTCCCAAGTAGCATCTTCTATCCCGTGCTTGAGCCATAACACTTTTACTAGCGGAACCCGCTTGTTTCGCAACTCTTTCACTTCTCGTGATAGGATACGAATCAGTTCTTCCTCATAACTCATATTAGCTTGAATTTCAATTTCGATGGACTAATCACGTGCGATGGATTGGATCTATAGCGTCAAGCATCGAAACGTGAAAGACATCGTGAACCTTTTCGAGTTCGGGGCAAAATCAAACGATATGCCATTTGGATCGACTCGCTTCGGATATCTCGTATGGCCCAATGAACCTCGGGCTCAACTTGCCCTTACGGCTGAATCGAGTATCTTTTTCCAAGGCGATACCTTGAGAAACACTTTATCACCCACCGATACTCGATATCCTTACGCTTGAGGCCGCGTCGACTTCGACGATCGGAGGCTATCTTCGGACTTTCACGGATTACTTTCACTTTCTCGCTCAGCATCTCTAATCAAATCCACCCCGAAAATCTTGCTTTCACCAAGCTCAGTCCAAAACAATGGTGTACGGCATTTACGACCGTACAAGGCCTCGTAGGGTGCCATCTTAATACTTGATTGAAAGCTGTTGTTGTAAGCGAATTCAATCAACGGCAAATACCGTTCCCATGAACCACTAAACTCGAGGACGCAACATCTTAACATATCCTCAAGTATCTGAATTATCCGCTCGGATTGACCCTCGGTTTGGGGGTGAAAGGCGGTGCTGAAATGCAACTTGGTACCCAAAGCCTCTTGCAATTTCTTCCAAAATCGCGATGTAATCTTGGGTCTCTATCCGACACGATAGAAATAGGCACCCCATGCAATCGAATAATTTGGGAGACGATAATTCGCCAATTTATCGAGCAAAAATCCGTGCGGACAGGATAAAATGAGCGACTTGGTCGGTCTATCAACAATGACCCAAATCGCATCTTTCTTACTTGCCGACCTCGGTAATCCGATATAAAATCCATTGTCACTCGATCCCATTTCTATTCGTGTATCATGATTGGTCAAGTAATCCCGATGGCACTTGATGTTCCGCTTTCACTTGTTGACATATCAGACACCTTGAAACAAATTCAGAAATGTCTCATTTCATACCGCCACCAAAATTGGCGTTTCAGGTCATTATACATTTTAGTACTACCGGGTGGATTGACATTCGACTCATGTGAGCCTCGCTCAAAATCATCAAAACAAGTTCAATTCCTTGGAATACATAATCGACCCTTGAACGTCAAGCGGTCATTGTCGTCAATCTGAAATTCGATTCTTCATCCAAACACATTCGCTCGCTTAGCGACCAATTCAGCGTCGACCTTCGAGATTCAAGTATTTGATGAATCAATAACGGTTTGGCCTCTAATTCGACTACTAGCACCTCCTCGGGTGAAACGGATAAATGAGCATCCATCGCTCTCAAAGCAGACAGTGCCTTGCGACTTAAAGCATCGGCCACCGCGTTGGCCTTTCCCGTGATAATCAATGATGAGTTCATAGTCTTTCAACAACTCAAGCCAACGTCTTTGTCGCAGTTTAAATCTTTACGAGTCATCAAATATTTTAGACTCTTGTGGTCCGAATAAATATGACACCTTTCTCCAAACAAGTAATGCCGCCATATCTTCAAGGCGAACATTATGGTCGCTAGTTCAAGGTCATGGGTCGGATAGTTTCTCTCATGCGGCTTTAGTTGTCTCGACGCGTAAGCCACAACTCGACCTTCTTGCATCAACACACAACCTAACCCAAGCAAGGATGCGTCATCAGTATATGACAAACTCTTTACCGGACTCACTTGTACTAGCACTGGGGCCTCGGTTAAACAAGTTTTAGTCGATCGAAACTTTCTTGACAAATGTTCCGACCACTCGAACTCAACATCTTTTGGAGTAGTTTCAGTCATCATCGCAGCAGCTATCATCGAAAAACCTTTCACAAATCGTCGATAGTATCCGGCAAGCCCCAAAAGCTCCTAACTTCGTAACATTCCTCGAGGTTTCCAATTGACTATGGTCGAAATTTTGTTCAGTCCATCCTCGACACCCGATCGCGACACCACGTGCCCCAAAAAAAGCTAACCTCTTTCACCAAAATTCACATTTACCAAACTTTATGATAACGCTTATCTCGTAAGATTTGCAACACTAGCCTCAGGTGTTCAGCATGTTCAGTTTCATCTCTCGAATTGACCTAAATGTCATCGATAAATACAACTACGAACCGATCCAAGTATGGCCTGAAAATTCTATTCATTAAATCCATAAACACCGCAGAGGCATTAGTGAGCCCAAACGACATCACCAAGAATTCGTAGTGACCGTACCTCGTTCTAAAAGCGGTTTTGGGTATGTCCGATTCTCGGACCCTCAACTGATAGTACCCCGACCTTAAATCTATCTTTGAAAACACCAAGGCTCCCTTTAATTGATCAAACAAATCGTCAATTCGTGGCAACAGATATTTATTCTTTATCGTCACTTTATTGAGTTGACGATAGTCGATGCAAAACCTCATGCTTCCGTCCTTCTTTTTCACAAACAATACTGGTGCGCCCCATGGAGAAAAACTCGATCGAGCGAAACCTCTATCCGTTAATTCTTGCAATTGGACCTTCAATTCCTTTAACTCCGTTAATGCCATAGGATACGGAGCTATCGAAATTGGAGTGGTACCAGGTACCAATTCGATGCCAAATTCTACTTCCCGAATAGGTGGTAAGCCCGGCAATTCTTCGGGGAAAACATCCGGGTATTCACAAACCACGGGCACAGATTCGGGTTTCTTTTCTGATTCCTTGTCATCGAAAGCACGTCGCAAGGTACGCCGCACCCTTTTCTTACATATTTCGGGCCAACATCGATATTACAACCGGCAACTCCTTTAAGTCCGTAGACTCAACCCAGTATTATCTTGTTATTCGCGCTCCTCAAATCGATAGTCTTGCTCTTGCAATTTACAACCGCATCGTGCATGGTCAACCAATCCAAACCAAGAATAACATCGAACTCATCGAACGGCAAAAGCATCAAGTCCGCGGAAAACAAGAACCTCGGAACACTAGGGGACTTTTCTTGCACACTTTGTTGACAAGCACGTAATGACCCAAGGGTTTGACACCGAATTACAAACTCGAGAGACTCAATGGGCAAAGTCTTCTTGGATGCTAAGGTTTCACATATATATGAATGAGTAGAACCGGGGTCAATCAAAGCAATCACATTTGTATTGAAAAGAGTGAAAGTATCGGTAATAACATCCGGAGAGGCAAGATCCTCGGCGTGCGCGTATGGCATAAGTCCTAGCAGAGCACGAGCCTCGGATCCGATGGTAGCATCTCTAGATCCTCTCGACCGCCACGACATTGCCCATATTTCTAGGTGGCCTACCTCGAGCGATGGTAGCACCGGGTTTGCACTCGACTTACATTCTGCTCATGCATCCTCGGGCAATCCTTCATAAAGTGGTCGGCCGATCCACACTTATAGCGAGAGCGATCACGAAACCAACAGCTCCCGAATGCCATTTGCCACAATGTGGACACTCCGCCTCTCTCGGCGATCATTTCCACCACCGCGATCGAGGTGACTCGTGTGTCACAGGGTCGATCGCGTCCTCGTCTAGAAAAGCCCAAACGCCTCTAGACCGGCTCACATCATCTCGAAATCTCTTCGATGCTTGTTGAAGAGACTTTCCGAGGACCTCTTCGAATTCTCCAGTTCCCACATCAACTTTTTGTTTCTCCTTTCTAAGCTCTTGACTTTACAAGCTCGCTCAACAAGTACTACGAACTCTCGTATCTCGAGAATGCCAACGAACATCCTTATATCATCATTCAGCCCATCCTCGGGCGTTTACACATAATAGCTTGGACGAAATGCATTCTCGCAGTCGGCTAAGCCTCACAAACTTTCGTTCGTAGTCGATAACGGACATAGAACCTTGCTTAAGATCAAGAAATTCCTTCGCTTTTGGTCGATGAATCTCGACTAATATACTTTTTTGAACTCGGTTTGAAAGAATTCCCAAGTCACTTGCTCTCTAGGCACCACGAAGTCGAGTACTCCACCAATAGTAGGCGGACTCATGTAGCAAGGAGATGGTACACTTTAAGCACTCATCGGTGTGCAGGATAGCTCATCGAGCACCTGGATAGTGTTATCCAACCAAAATTCAGCTCGCTCGGCATCATCATCATCCGTAGCCTTAAATTCAGGTGGCCCCATGTTTTGAATCCTATCGATTGGGGGCTTACTTGACCTTATTTGGTCATCAACGGAGGTATTGTGGGTGCTGGGGTTGCATTTGTCGGGAATGGAGGTTGTGGAACAGTAGTGTTAGTTCGAATGTATTGATTAAACCATTCGTTCATCACACTATAAAAGGCTTGCCTAGCCTCATCATTCGGATTGCTGGCCATAGGTTGAGAGTCCGTCGGCGCTGTCCCTTGCGCGGAGCAGCGCCACACTCTCACACCATCAGCTATCGCTTCGGTTGGGATCGAGATCCATTCTAATAACAAACACAAAGTCAAATTGCCGAAATCACCACACTATCGATTCATCATTTAATGGCATGTATAGCTAGACCCCAAACACATCACGGTAGTCCTAGAATCGACTAAACCGGCTCGATACCAATAAAATTGTAACACCCGAACCCGAGACCATCGCCGTGTCGGACACGAGGGTTAGCAAGCTAAGTTCACTTGTTTTGCCCATCCATTGGACATTTCCAGTCAGGCTGGAAAAACTGCATCACTGTCGCCTTAAAATCATATCTCGAGTTTCAAAACTCGGAAACTGGTTTCGTAAATTTTCCTGAATTTAGACTCATATATCCATCCATGAGTTTATTTCTAGAATTTTGGTCGGGCCAATTGGTACAGTTTATTAGTTAAAGTCACCCATGTTACAGGGATCGACTGCTCTGACCTTCGCGCGGTATAACTTGAATATCTCTCTGTGCAGGGCTTTAATGCTGGTGCCGTTTGTTTCTAATGAAACTAGACTCAAAATGGAATCTGTACATATAAGGTATGTCTCCTAATTCTTTTTGATAATTTATAGTGAATTTTTAAAGTTGCGACAGGAACCCAGAAACCATTCTGGCCCTGTCTCACAATAGCTTTAATATCTCTTAACCTGTAACTCCTATGACCATTTCGTTTCTTCCATAAGAAAATAGACTCATCAAGGTTCATTTACATAGCTTATTAACTATTTAATTCCATTCCTATGAATTTTGGTGATTTTTCACATTCACGCCACTGCAGCTGGCAGCATCTGTTTTTAAGGTAGGGCTTACCTATTTGGTAGTCTCCATGAATCAACTAGTCTTGCCATACATAGGTTCATATATGATCATTTTAACCATACCAATGGCTGATCATATGACCAACATTCCTATTTCCAAGCCATAGCCACATCATGACACCAAATATATATATATACAAACCACAATTAGTCTAAGTTCATGCTTCCTTTTTGAGCCATTTTCGCATGGCCGTACATACTTACATTACAACATATTTAACAAACATGAGGTAGTCCTATACATGCCATCTCAAGTTCAACCAAAATTTATACCAAAATGGAGGCTTGATAGTGTGGATGACTTCGACTTCAACGATCCCAAATCCGATTGCTTGAGCGAAATCTAGAAAACCGAGAGCCAAAGCAACGGGGTAAGCATTTTTATGCTTAGTAAGTCTCAAGGAATATAATCAACTCTAATTAAAGCAATACATTCACATAACCAAATGCATCATTTCATTAATGCACATTCACATAATCGTACTTACTTCACCATCCCAACACTTATGTTCATACACAAATAACGGCTTCATTAAGGCCGATAACTCGCTCCATCATAGGAGCGGATATTCATACGCCTTACTCCTAGCGCCGCATAAGCACACACCGCACTTACCTTGTCATTGGGAAATTTCACAAGTGCATTAGCTGAAATTTTCCAGCAAGCTTATAATTTTCAAATCACATACCTTCGGAGTTTAACCGGACGTCGCTACTCGTTCAATCGCCTTCGGGACATAGCCCGGTTATGATAACCCGCACCACGACCTCACGGGACTTAACCCGGATATCACGATTTGCACAAATGCCTTCGGGTCTTAGCCCGGATTTAACAACTTGCACGAATGCCTTCGGGTCTTAGCCCGGATATAGCTACTAGCACAATTGCCTTCGGGTCTTAACCCGGATATAATTTTCAGCATAATTGTCTTGGGGCTTAGCCGGATATCATTCAATTTCTCATGCACACATACATCAATAATCATTGGACATACATATTTCATTTTCCTTACTAAGGCTCAAACACAATTATAATCATTAGCATATTCGCCTTGGGACTTAGCCCGGTGGAATTCAAATACTCATACACACATAATCAATAATCATACACATCCATATTTCATCTCACATAATTCAAGTAAGGTCACTTCTTGAGAACTTACCTCGGATGTTGTCGAACGGCTTTTACGGCTATTCGATCACTTTTTCCTTCCCTTGTCCAATTGTGGACCTCTTAGCTCTTGAGCTAATTCAAACAAATTCAATTTATTAAAACCTCATTGTGCTAGCTTATGGCGAATATGACAAGGAATTTAAATGGTCATATGGCCACTCTTTAACTTGAATACACAATGGTCATGCACATTTTATACTACATCAAGCAATTCAATACAATTTATTTGAGCATCAAGGAAATGCTAAGGCCTTCAATAGGCTACCCAAGGCGAATATTCATGTACATGTTGAGGCCAATTATGCACTTAATACCTCACAAAAACAGCATGCATTTTACTAGTTAATGCTTTGCATATTGTGGCTCAAAACTTATAATATAGCATCAAGCACTTATATGTGTGCTAGGCCGATTTGTGCTTGCAATTTCACAATTATTCTTCAACATCTTCTTCGTTAAACAAACTTATTCATCACTTCCTTCATAACCAAAACATCATGTGCAAACATATATATACATATATGAGCATGGCGAATTTCAAGGTGTCCATAGCCATCCAAAACACAAATTTTAACTAACATGCAAGAAGCATGAACCATGCTCATGAATGCATCATGGCGAATATGACAATCATGCTCCTTTTCAACTTCAATCATGATAAAACAAAAGAAAGCTCAAAATCTTACTCAAGAGTAGACAATCCATCATTGCATGCATCATCATCAAGCTTCACACTTAGCATGCAATGGCTTTATCACCATAACAACTTTGGCCAAATACCATTTCCATGGCTTAACAAAGATTTGAGCCATGGCTAACATGCACATCAAGTTAGCAACCAAAACATGCATGAAACTCCTAACACAACCTCATACATACCTTAATCTTGATGCAAACTTAGCCAAATCTCCTTCTAGATCTCTTCCAAACCAAGCATGAAGCAAAAATCCTCCTTCTTCCTTAGTTTTGGCTCAAAGAAAGGATGAACAAAATTTTTTCTTTCCTTCTCTACAACTCACGGCAATGGGGGGATTACCACACTCACACACATTTTTTTTTCATTTTTTATCACCCATACACCTTTGTTTATTATTTCACCCTAATGCACCAACAAAACATGTTTCATGACATGTTTAGCCCATCCTCCCTTGTCATGGCCCACCACCTATAAAGGGGAATTTGACATGCAAGTCCATTATTTTGCATGCATGCTTTAATTAGTCATCACACATTTCCTATCATACTTTCAAAGTTCATTACTAAGTCCTTTCTTGTGGAATTCACCCTTATAACACTAAATCAATCATCATAAAATGTCATACATGAGCACACACATGTTATAGGCATCAAAATAAATTTTTAATTATTTTTATGCCTCGGTTTTGTGGTCCCGAGACCACCTTCCGACTAGGGTCAATTTTGGGCTATCACAATCTGTGAAGCTCAGAAAGGTGATAAGGAGTTGCAAGCTAAGATGGTTCAGTGTAAGATGAGAAAAGAATCTAAATTTCGTATTAGTACCGATGGGTGCATAATGTTCAAAGATAGAGTTTGTGTACCCAAGGACAATAATCTTATTCAGAAGATTCTATGAGAGGCACATAGTGGTTGTTTTTCTGTCCATCTAGGCAGTGTAAAAATGTACAATGATCTGAAGAAAATGTATTGGTGGTTGAGGATGAAGAGAGATATTTCAAAGTTCATTTCCAAGTGTCTTTTGTGTCAACAAGTGAAGGTTGAACACCAAGTACCTTCGGGTTTACTTCAGCCTATTACGGTCCCCGAGTGGAAGTGGGATCGGATTACTATGGATTTTGTGAAGGTTTACTGATAACCCTAAAGAAAAATGATGCTATTTGGGTTATTGTTGATAGGCTAACAAAGTCAGCACATTTTATACCAGTGAGTACTGACTACTCCCTTGAGAGATTGGCTGATTTGTACATTTCTAAGATTGTGAGGCTTCACAGAGTGCCCTTGTCAATTGTATCAGATAGGGACCCAATATTTTCCTTGAGGTTTTGGAGAAAGTTACAAGAGGCATTGGGAAAAAAAGTTGAGTTTTAGCATGACATTTCATCTACAAACCGACGGACAGTCGGAAAGAGTGATTCAGATTTTAGAGGACATGTTGCGGTGTTGTGTTCTTGAGTTTTAGGGAAGTTGGGAAAGATACTTACCATTGGTTGAATTCGCCTACAACAATAGTTATCAGACAAGTCTGAAAATGGCGCCTTATGAGGCTTTGTATGGGCGAAAGTGACGAACGCCCTTATATTGGACTGAACTCAAAGAGAGTCAGATTCACAAGGTCGATTTAATCAAAGAGACTGAAGAGAAAGATAAAGTGATTTGTGACTACTTGAAGGCCGCCTCGGATAGACAAAAATCCTACATGGATTTGAAACGAAAGGAAATTGAGTTTCAAGTCAGCGATAAGGTATTTTTGAAAGTATCCCCGTGGAGGAAAGTCCTTAGATTTGGTAGAAGACTCAAGTTGAGTCCTCGTTTCATTGGACCTTATGAGGTTACCGAAAGAGGAGGGTCAGTTGCCTATTGATTGGCTTTGCCACTAGAGTTGGAAAAGATTCATGACATGTTTCATGTATCCATGCTACGACGATATAGATCAGACCTTTTGCACGTGATTGCACCGGCAGAGGTTGAGATTCATCCGGACATGACTTATGGCGAAGAGCCGGTCAAGATTTTAGCTAGGGAAATCAAACAATGGAGGAATAAGAGCATAGCGCTAGTGAAAGTTTTGTGGCATAGACATGGAGTCGAGGAAGCCACATGGGAACCTGAGGAGACTATGAGAGATCACTACCCGAACTTATTTCTCGGTAAGATTTTCGGGGACAAATATCCTTAAGAGGGAGAATTGTAACAGCCCGATTTAGGGCCTACTCAGAATAATGGTCTCAGGACCACAAATCCATATTCAAATAAATCATTTTATCATTATTTTGGAGTCATTGCATGTTTATATTATTGTATGAAAAATTTGGTGAGTTAATTTTGACGTTTGTGAGCCCAATTCCGAAAAAGGACTAAATCGCATAAATTGTAAAAGTCCTTAATTAATAGCTAAAGCTGTTAAATAGCTAGAGAATATAAATTAGGGGTCTTTAAAGGGAAATTAGACCCTATAGAGATAGCTTGGCCGGCCATAGAAGACAAATTGATGAGAAAGTCAAAATTAGGTTAGTTTTGGTCACCAATTTTGACTAGTTTTAATATTTAAAATAAAACAAAGGCCACATCCTCTTTATTCTTTTTCTTCACCAATTTTTACCAGCCATATAAGGGTTATGAAGGTTGAAATTTGCAGCAACTTATCATATCTAGAAGTAAGAGATTTTCATACCCTTTGGTGAAGATTTTTACATTTTTGAGACCCTTGAAGTGTAAGCTTTCAAATGAGGGGACTATTTTGCAAATGGTTGAAGGTATAGGTTGAAGGTATAGGGTCTTTCCGTGAGAACATTTAGGGTCTTTTCTAAAATTTTATGGAAGAATATAAAGCTTAGTGTTGTGATAAACAACTTTTGTGAAAGGATTTTCATGAAAATACCTAAAAAGGACTAGTTTGCATTAGTTGCAAAGTAGATGATAAATGTGTAATATAGTGGGAATTTTGAGTTTCTATACGAGTAAAAAGGGTTTAGCTAGGCTTAAGATGCGAAGAAATTCGATAAAAATTGAATTTCAGACCTAGGGGTAAAATGGTCATTTTGTTAAAGTCTAAGGGCAAATTGGTCATTTTCCCAAGTTGAATTATTGAATGCTTAGAATTGAAAAAGTGACTAAATAAGTGCATTTTGTTATTATAGATCAAGAATTACCGAATCTGAACCTAGATCGGGGGATAACCAAGCAATTAGACTAAACCGACTAGTCGATTACTTTTTGTAATCCGAGGTAAGTTGTATATAAATAATACTACATCATTAATGTATATGCGTTGAATTGTATTTGAATTAATATAGCATGAATTTCTTGATTTGGAAATTGAGAAAGTATGATGACAATAGAGATAGTAGAGTTCCCATTTGAACTTAGGAAACAAATCGAATATCCATGCCATGACATATGGGTTATTGTGGGCTAGTGTAAGACATCTCTAGGACATGCATCGGCTACATTATGAGAGCCAGTGTAAGACCATGTCTGGAACATGGCATCAACATTGAGACAAGTGCTAGTGTAAGACATGTCTGGGACATGCATCGACCTCGATATGTAAGCCAGTGTAAGACATGTCTAAGACATGCATCGGCTACGAGATGTGTCAGTGTAAGAACTTGTCCAGGACATGGCATCGGTACAGATATTCTAGAGCTTGTGTAAGACCATGTCTGGGACATGACATCAGCACCTTACCCACTTTTGAGGCTTAATGAATATTCGATAGTGTTCTGAATGGTTCAATAGCAAAAGTTATGAACTTAAGTTATTGAGGAAAATATATGTGACAACCCGAATTAGGGCCTAATCGGAATAGTGGTTTCATGACCACAAATCCGAGATAGAAATAATTGTTTTATAATTATTTTGGGGTTTATGATATGATTGCATGATTTTGTGAAAATTTCGTGATGAAATTCTATGCCTAAAGTACTTAAATTGAAAGTAGGGACTAAATCGAATAAGTTGCAAAATTTGCATCCCGGAAGTTTTTAGTATGAAATTGTTTTGGAATATTAATTAGGAGGTCTTAAATAGCAATTTGACCAATTTTAAGTTCATGGACAAAATTAGGACATGGAAGGAATTTTTGAAAGTTTAGTAAGGAGGGGCATTTTGGTCATTTAGATATTAAATGAAATAAAATGGGAAAAAATAACACAAAATTGATCATCATCCTCCTTAGTTGCTGCCGAATTCTCCCTCTCTCCATAGCTAGGGTTTCTTCAATTTTCAAGCTCCATAGTAAGTGATTCCAAGCCCCGTTTTTAATGTTCTTTACGTTTTTGGAATCCCGGAAGCTCGATTAAGCTTATGCTAGTAATAATTTAACCTAGGGTTCATATTTGGAAAAATACCCATAGGTGAAATTTGTGTATTTTGATGTTTTATGATAGAATATGAGGTTTTAAATTACGTTAAATAACTTGTGCTACTCGGTTTTAAGTGAAAACGAGTAAAAGCAAGATAATCGGTAAAAATACCTCTGCTCATTACTATATGATAGAGTGAGAATTTGATGTTGTTGTAGAAGAGAAAATGTTCAGCATATCATAAAACATAAGAATAAGGGCTGAAATTAAATTCCGAGCCTAGGGGCAAAATTGTAATTTTGTAAAAGTTAGGGGCAAAATGTAATTTTTCCATGATGTGATTTTTGGATTGAAAAAATAGTATGAGTATTAAATGAGCTAAATGTGTTATTATAGATCAAGAAAGACGCGAATTGATCTCGAGCGGGGAAGGAAAAAGTTTTGGACTAAATTGCAAAATTTCCACATTTTGCACCAAGGTAAGTTGTATGTAAATATTACAATAATTTCATGTACATTCTTATATTTCAGCTGTTATATAAATATACTAGCTGATGTTAAAATGTAAATCAACTATTGGAAGAATGGAAATAAATATAGAGAGAGATCCGGTTGAACGTTCGAGAGATCGAATGAAATAGAGGGCGTAGCTAGGTCACATGTATGATCTTTGAGTGCACATCATGTGTACAAGAAAGCTACGAGACACCTCAGTAGTAGCTAGGTCACATGTGTGATACGAGATGTATCCCATGTAGACAAGAGAGCTACGTGAAAGATCAATGTAGCTAGGTCGCATGCGTGATTCCAAGTGAAGGACACCATGTAGACAAGAGAGCTACGAGACAAATCGGTTAGGTCGCATGAGTGGTACTAAGTGTTCACCATGTGTACAAGAGAGCCGAACTAAACGAAGTATGATGGTGGGGTGTGTCTTTGAAACCATTAAATATCGAGGATTGATCCGAATTGTTCAACGGGATGGTTTTGTGGTGATATTGTGGTTTGGACCTACACTTATGGTGAATGAAATGTGGTGAAAATGATTTGTGGTATATACATATATAAGAGAAAATGAGGTTAGCATAAAGAATGTGTGAAAGAGTGAAATTAGCATTAAAACTGTTTTTAGATGGTAGCAGTGACATGATTTTGAAAAATCACCAAAAATAGGAGGAATATAATTAGAGGTTAAATGAGATGTGAAATTAAAGTTTAATGAGTCTACTTTCATATAAAAGAAACAGAGCAAGCAAAGGAATTCTATATTTTGAGATATTTACAATTGTATGTGACTTGCTCAGGATGAATACGTGATCCCCTGTTCCAACTTTGAAAAATCATTAAAAATTTTACAAAGCAAATTAAGAAATATAGTTTACATGCTTAAATTCCTTATTGAGACTAGTTTTAAATGAAACAGACTTCAGGGTTGTTTGAATTGTGTACTGAGAGAAATTCAATTCGTAGTGAACAGAGGTCAGATCAGTCGAGCTGTGTAACAGGGGAAACTTTAACTAATAAACTGTACTAATCGGCTGAACCAAAAATTATAGAAAAAAATTAGCAAAAATATTTATGAGTCTAGATTCAGGGAAATTTTACGGATTTGAATTTCGAGTTTTGTAACTCGAGTTATGATTTATTTAGTGAATATGACGCAGCAGAGACAGCTTAATCAAAGTGGAATGAATAGTGAAGTTAAAGTAGATATACTTGAATTGTTGTGTAAACATGTTAGATTCTTTAATTAGTATTTACATACTTACTTACTAAGCTATAAGCTTACTTTGTTTCTCTCTTTTGTCTTATAGTGTCCTTCGGCTTGCTCAGGAGTTAAGGATCGTGAAGATCTACCCGCACTATCATACTTTAGGGTATTTGAACTAAACGTTTTGAATTATGGCATGTATAGTAGGCTTAATTATTTTGTTACGTGTCATATTTGTCTAGGTTTAAAATATTAATTATAGTACTCGACCAGCTACTTTGTACAAGCCATTAAAGCTGGCTAATATTGGTCAAGACATATGTTATACGATGCACTATCAAATTGGATGACATATTTATATCTCGGTTATGTTTAATGGTATGTGTTATGTTCTGGTAATACCTTGTATCCTGTTCCGGCGACGGTAACAGGTAAGGGGTGTTACAATATAACTGTGTTGCGAGTGGTACAAGTACCTAATTGGTATGTATAAAATATGAGCTCAACGTATATGCTATGTGATTTCAATGGATAGTGATGAGTAAGTTATGCTTATGCCCTTTTTTGCATCATGTGCTTGTTGATAAATGGTAAAGTTGTTGTAAATTTATTTATGTGCAACTTACTAAGCTATATGCTTACTCCCTTTTCATTCTATTTTCTTATAGTGCCGCTTACCTAGCTCGAGGATCATCGGAAGTTAGAGATATCGATCACACTATCAATCGGAGCATTCGGTATAGTTTGATTTATATTTTTGAAATGGCATGTATAGGCGATTAGACTTGTGTTTTGTGTTATTAGTAATTTAGCTAAATGTGTTGGCTTGGGAGAAATCCCCTATTTTGTATTAAGTGTCGAATGATGGGTGATATTCATTTTCATTTTAATACAAAGATGTTATATCCATAGATGAGTAAAATGCATACATGGAATGTTGTTTATTGTAGTTGATTTGGTTGCATAAGATAGCCTTGTTTTGGTTTTGGTTGTGAATGTGTAGGTTGTATAGGTAATGGTGGCATAGAGGCTTGGTAAATAGCCTTAGATTGTCCACACGAGTAGACACACGAGTGTGTGTCTAGGTCATGTGTGATACACGGTCTGCCCCATGGGCGTGTGGTTCGGCCGTGTGTCCTCTGTACGTAAAAATTTCAAGTCAGTATGCATGGTAGTAAACACATGGGTAGAGACACGGTCGTGTGTATCAGCCGTGTGATAGACACGGCCTAGCACACAGGCGTGTGCCTTGGCCGTATGACATTTTAGGGATGCTGACGTCAGAAATAGAATGTCCATGTTTCTGCACACGGGCTAGGACACGTGTGTGTCATGGCCATGTGAAGGACACGGGCCAGGGACATGGGTGTGTGCTAGGCCATGTAAAAACCCCTATAGGTGTGCATTTAGAATTAATTCCACACGAGTGGAGGACATGGGCGTGTCCCTATATTGCTTTGGCTATGTGAGCCACATTGGCCATCAGCACGACCATCTCGAAATAACCACACGGGCATGTTACCCTTCCACACGGGCATGTGTCCTGTTTCAATGGTAAAATTTCAATAAATGATTTAAGGACCCGGAATGGTTTCAAATAGTATTAATGGTTGATTAAGGGCTTGTAGGCCCATAGTAAGAAGTTCAAAGTAGAAATTGAAAAAGTTTCAAATTGGGCCGAGTCTTGGTGACTTGGGAACTTTTGTGTGCATGATATCGAGTTAGGTAATGCCTCGTACTCCTCTCCAGCGTGGATTGCGGGTATGGGGTGTTACATTGTAAATCTCTAAATTTCTCAGTACACAAACTCTATCTTGACACAACGAACAATTGTCAGTTCCAATCTAAAATTCTAAATCATGAGCAATTTATGTTGAATCCCTTTTTAACTTGCAATTCACTAATACATTTCTAAATTTCACAATTTTGCTGAATGCTTTCAACTCAATTAATATCTGTCCATCAGCTGATAAGATCAATTGTGTATTCATAGCTCATAAAGCATACAAAGGTTTCCTGCTCAGAACATTCGTGACTGTAATCGTTCCTCCTTGGATGATAATCAATTACTAATTCAAAATCCTTCGACGGTTCAAGCCATCTTAGCTATCCCAAATTCTGATCTCTTTGTAACATCGATTATTTTAAACTCTTGCAGTCAACATTTAGGTTACATTACTCACCAAACAATCAATGCCACTGACTATTCAACGTGAATTCATTATCAATCATCTCTAATTCATATGTCGTATAACTCTTTACCCGATGTAGGCTAAACCAGAATTGATGCTTCAGTTGACAATGTCTTCAACTAATTTCCACTTTATTAATAATTATCATATCATGCAGACTTCACAAACACGATGATTTCTCAATCAAAACAACTTTAGTTTACAAAAACTTTTCTCAATAAAACCGTTTCGATAAATATAAGTCAATATCATGTCTTCTGGAATATGAATTCTTTATTCGGACTATTTATCAATTAACCCATGAACGTATAAAAATTTATTTACGGGCCTGAGCATAAACTCACACACATATAACTCCTTTAACCTTACAAGCAAATAGCTCAAATCAGACTAAACCACTGAATTGGTCTCGACTGTCAAACAATAACATTTCAATTATTAATCAACGGAGCTTTGAACTATACGGAAGCCACTACCATTAGATGGATAAGGCCGATATCTCAACCGTATAGATAGGTAATGTCCTAGCTATCAATAATGCATTTTAAACACAAGAGAAATTCGATATGATTTCAGTAGTAACCAGTGCAGAAACACACCTCTATAAATATGATAAATATACCACTTACTTCCATGATCAAACTAGAAATTTTAATCATATTAGGTATAGTCATCTTCACCAAAAGAATATCTCTTGCAGACAATCACATAAATTCATAATAAAACTGAGGTAGCAAAATCTTAAAATGTTGAGCTATACAGAATTTATGGAAATTACAACCCATATAGAATGATAAAGATCTCGATAATATCCCAAAAAAGTTCCAGAAGGAAAAAATCACTCAAGAATACTGAAATCAACAATAACAGAAGCAATATAACCTTCATGTATATTTAACAGAGAAATAACTAGTAGAAACAGAATACTAGCACCATACAAATTTTACCGTCGACTTTCCTATCAACACAAGAGAATAAAATACCAAAGAAAGATAGAATAATGCCGATTATAACCTGAATAGCCTAACAATGCTTTAGTATATTAGTATATTTTAATAATGTTCTCATATGATAAGAATTTCATCTGAAAATATACAGTTACACATACTTCTGAGGATAAATGTACACATAGAGTGCCCAGAAGAAACTATAGTAATTGCCCGACTATAACTACTTCACTCAGCTATTATTTCAATTCAAACATTATTCCACTATCTAATTTTGTCATCACTGATTTCACATTATTCCATTACTAATAGAAATCAATTTAGAAGAACTTCCAGTTAATACGTTCTTTAGACATCATGCCTGAATACTTTCATCTCATCAAATTGAACTTCTTCTTTAACAGTGACTTTGTATATTACGAATGGCCTTCAAATTGATCCAATATATTTTCTGTTACTGTCTTCACTTGTGGACTTATTCTCTTATCTAATCAAAGTATTAATCTTTCAATCAGGAAACTCCATAATTTCACACTTGTAAGCTTATGTAATCCATATAATACGGATTTCATTACAATACTTTAACGATGAGGGGGTGAGGGTTGTAAAGCCAAAAATTTTAACTCTCACGTAAACATGCACATCACACATACTATTATGAATGACCAGTTCCTTACTAATTCCACATTCTCAAAATACTTAACAATCATTTATTTATGATCACTTTTGTACTTAACAAATAGCTCAAACGCTAAATCAAATCATTAATTCACAATCAAAATATTCACTTCACAATCAAAATATTCACTTCACAACTCATATACTCATATAATTATAAAACTTACCTATAGTATAATATCATGCACTCTGATTCATACCTTTATGAGTTTCAACTCATGATTATCACATTTTCACTCAAACATTTGAGTATAACATTCTGCACTATCGGAGTTAGCTCGGTGGGAAAGCACATCTGTCTAATTAAAACAATTCTCGTCAGAATTGGAAGATATCACACTATCACATGTTAAATATGACATGTATAGTGATAAATCATAATTTATACATATTCCTATCCCATGCTTAGCACATTTTATGGATGATTTTTCCTTAGATTTGGTGAATTCGATACTCCTAATGTCTTAATTTCATGTTTTAAACTTAGGTGAGCATAGGAGAGTGAAAGGAACAAGAAACGGGCCAAAAATGGAGAAGATGGGCCAATGTACCAAATCAACACGGCCTGGACCTCCTCACACAGGCAGACCACACGGCTGTGTCTGTAACACCCCTTACCCATTACCGTCGCCGGAACAGGATACAAGGTATTACCAGAACATAACACATACCATTAAACATAACCGAAATATAAATATGTCATCCAATTTGATAGTGCATCGTATAATATATGTCTTGAACAATATTAGCCAACTTTAATGGCTTCTACAAATTAGCTGGTCGAGTCTCAGAACTAATATTTTAAACCTAGACAAATATGACACGTAACAAAATAATTAAGCCTACTATACATGCCATAATTCAAAACGTTTAGTTCAAATATCCTAAAGTATGATAGTGCGGTAGATCTTCACGATCCTTAACTCCCGAGCAAGCCAAGAACACTATAAGACAAAAGATAGAAACAAAGTAAGCTTATAGCTTAGTAAGTAAGTATGTAAATACTAATTAAAAAATCTAACATGTTTACACAACAATTCAAGTATATCTACTTTAACTTCACTATTCATTCCATTTTGATTAAGCTGTCTCTGCTGCGTCATATTCACTAAATAAATCATAACTCGAGTTACAAAACTCTAAATTCAAATCCGTAAAATTTCCCTGAATCTAGACTCATAAAGCTTTTTGCTTATTGTTTTCTATAATTTTTGGTTCAGCCGATTAGTACAGTTTATTAGTTAAAGTTTCCCCTGTTACACAGCTTGACTGATCTGACCTCTGTTCACTTCGAATTGAATTTATCTCAGTACACAATTCAAACAACCCTGAAGTCTGTTTCATTTAAAACTAGTCTCAATAAGGAATTTAGGCATGTAAACTATATTTCTTAATTTGCTTTGTACAATTTTTAATGATTTTTCAAAGTTGGAACAGGGGATCACGTATTCATCCTGCACAAGCCACATACAATTGTAAATATCTCAAAATATAGAATTCCTTTGCTTGCTCTGTTTCTTTTATATGAAAGTAGACTCATTAAACTTTAATTTCACATCTCATTCAACCTCTAATTATATTCCTCCTATTTTTCGTGATTTTTCAAATTCACGTCACTGCTACCATCTAAAAACAGTTTTAATGCTAATTTCACTCTTTCACACATTCTTTATGCTAACCTCATTTTATCTTATATATGTATATACCACAAATCATTTTCACCACATTTCATTCACCATAAGTGTAGGTCCAAACCAAAATATCACCACAAAACCATCCCGTTGAACAATTCGGATCAATCCTCGATATTTAATGGTTTCAAAGACACAGCCCCACCATCAAACTTCGTTTAGTTCGGCTCTCTTGTACACATGGTGAACACTTAGTACCACTCATGCGACCTAACCGATTTGTCTCGTAGCTCTCTTGTCTACATGGTGTCCTTCACTTGGAATCACGCATGCGACCTAGCTACATTTATCTTTCACGTAGCTCTCTTGTCTACATGGTGTCCTTCACTTGGAATCACGCATGCGACCTAGCTACATTTATCTTTCACGTAGCTCTCTTGTCTACATGGGATACATCTCGTATCACACATGTGACCTAGCTACTACAGGTGTCTCGTAGCTTTCTTGTACACATGATGTGCACTCAGCATCATACATGTGACCTAGCTATGCTCCTCTATTTCATTCGATCTCTCCAATGTTCAACCGGATCTCTCTCTATATTTATTTCCATTCTTCCAATAGTCGATTTATATTTTAACATCAGCTAGTATATTTATATAATAGGCTGAAATATAAGAATGTACATGAAATTATTGTAATATTTACATACAAACTTACCTTGGTGCAAAATGTGGAAATTTTGCAATTTAGTCCAAAACTTTTCCTTCCCCGTTCGAGATCAATTCGCGTCTTTCTTGATCTATAATAACACATTTAGCTCATTTAATACTCATACTATTTATTTCAATCCAAAATCACATCATGGAAAAATTACATTTTGCCCCTAACTTTTCAAAATTACAATTTTGCCCCTAGGCTCGGGAATTTAATTTCAGCCCTTATTCTTATATTTTATGATATGCTGAACATTTTCTCTTCTACAACAACATCAAATTCTCACTCTATCATATAGTTATGAACAATAGGTATTTTTACCGATTATGCTGCTTTTACTCGCTTTTCAATTAAAACCGAGTAGCACAAGTTATTTAACATAATCTAAAACCTCATATTCTATCATAAAACATCAAAATACACAAATTTCACCTATGGGTATTTTTCCAAATGTGAACCCTAGGTTAAATTATTACTAGCATAAGCTTAATCGAGCTTAGGGATTCCAAAACGTAAAGAACATTAAAAGCGGGCTTGGAATCACTTACTATGGAGCTTGAAAATTGAAGAAACCCTAGCTATGGAGAGAGGGAGAATTCGCAGCAACTAAGGAGGATGATGATCAATTTTGTGTTATTTTTCCCATTTTATTTCATTTAATATCCAAATGACCAAAATGCCCTCCTTACTAAACTTTCAAAATTCCTTCCATGTCCTAATTTTGTCCATGAACTTAAAATTGGTCAAATTGCTATTTAAGACCTCCTAATTAATATTCCAAAACAATTTCATACTAAAACTTACGGGATGCAAATTTTGCAACTTATTCGATTTAGTCCCTACTTTCAATTTAAGCACTTTAGGCATAGAATTTCATCACGAAATTTTCACACAATCATGCAATCATATCATAAACCCCAAAATAATTATAAAACAATTATTTGTATCTCGGATTTGTGGTCACGAAACCACTATTCCGATTAGGCCCTAATTCGGTTGTCACAATTCTCCCCCCTTTTGAGATTTTCGTCCCAGAAAATCTTACCGAGAAAGAGGTTTGGGTCTTTGTTTCCTCATAGCTTCCTCGGGTTCCCACGTAGCCTCTTCTATCCCATGTACGTGCCACAATACTTTCACTAAAGCTATACTTTTATTTCTTAACTGTTTAACCTCTCGAGCCAAAATCTTTATTGGTTTCTCCTCATAGGTCATATCGATCGAATCTCAATTTCATTGGGAAATCACATGTGAAGGATCGAACGATAACGTCATAACATTGATACATGAAACACGTTATGAATTCTTTCTAACTCTACCGGTAAGGCCAACCGATATGCCATCGGTCCAATTCTCTCGATAATCTCGTGCGGCCCAATAAAACGCGGACTCAACTTGCCTTTTGACTAAATCTCGAATCTTTTTCCATGGTGACACCTTCAAGAACACTTTATCACCCACGAAATTCAATCTCTTTTCTTTTAAATCGCATATGACTTTTGTCGATCTGAAGCGACTTTCAAGCAATCCCGAATTACTTTTATTTTCTCTTGGTTTCTTTAACTAGATCAACTCCATGAATCTGCTTTCTCACTAAGCTCGGTCCAATATAAAGGAGTTCGACACTTACGACCATACAAGGCTTCAATGCGGTGCCATTTGTATACTTGATTGATAAGCTGTTATTGTAGGCAAACTCAATCAAAGATAGATATTTCTCCCAACTACCTCCAAATTCTAAAACACAAGATCTAAGCATATCTTGAGTACCGGATTACTCTTTCCGTTTGACCATCTGTTTGTGGATGAAATGCGGTATTAAAGTTCAATTTTGTACCCAAAGCTTCTTGTAACTTTTTCCAAAATCTCGAGGTAAATCTTGGATCTCTATCGATATTATAGACATAGGTACTCAGTGCAACTTCACAATTTCAGCAATATATAATTGGCTAATTTATCAAGTGAGTAATCGGACGTCTTGGTATAAAGTGGGCTGACTTTGTTAATCTATCAACCACTACCCAAACAAAGATCCTTCTTTTTAGGAGTTAAAGGCAAACCGGTTACAAAATCCATGGTAATCTTGTCCCATTTCCACTCGGGCACCATTACGGTTGAAGTAATCCTGAAGGCACTTGATGTTCAAATTTTACTTGTTGGCGATCAAACACTTGGTTACAAATTCGAAATGTCCCTTTTCATACCGCCACCAATACACTTCTTTAAATCATTATACATTTTGTGCTACCAGGATGAACGATAAACAGCCATTGTCCGCCTCATGTAATATTTTCTGAATCAATTTATCGTTTTTCGGCACACATATCCTATCTCGAAACATCAAACAGTCATCTGGTCCAACTCGAAAATCTGAGTCGTAACCTGATTCGCATTGAGTTCTCTTGATTCGTAGCTCACTATCATTCTTTTGAGCATCACAAATCAACTGGAGAAATAACGGTTTAGCTCTCATCTCTGCTAAGATTGACCCATCATCAGACAATGCTAACCCCGTGTTCATGGCTCTCAAAGTAAAAAGAAATTTTCGCTCAAGGCGTCAAGAACTACATTTGCTTTTCCGGATGATAATCAATCACTAAATCATAATCCTTTAATAATTCAAGCCATCTTGCTGTCATGATTCGATCCTTTTGATTCATCAAGTACTTCAAACTTTTGTGATCGGTAAAAATTCGCATTTTCACCATACAAATAATGTCGCCAAATCTTCAAGGCAAAAACAATAGCGGCCCCAAATCATGTGTAGGATAGTTCTTCTCATGCGGTTTTAACTGCCTCGAAGCATAAGCTACCACTTTACCCTCTTGCATCAACACACATCCAAGGCACATCAATGATGCATCACTATAAATTACTGAACTCCTTTCGACTCGGGCTTTGTACTAAAATTGGTGCTTCATCAATCGTGCTTTCAATTTTCAAAACTTTGTTGACATTTATCAGTCCATTCAAACTTAACATTCTTTTGCAACAACTTAGTCATAGGAGAGGCAATCATCGAAAATCCTTCAACAAAACGTCTATAATACCCGGCTAAGCCTAAAAGCTTCTAACCTCGGATACATTCTTGGCGGTTTCAATCAACGATCGCAGAAATCTTGCTTGGATCCACCGAATACCATCACCGAGACTATATGCCCCAAAATCCGACTTCACGAAGCGAAACTCACTTTTACTAAACTTGGCAAGCAGTTTCTTTTCTCTCAAGATCTGCAATATAGTTCTCAAGTGTTCGGCATGTTCAGACTCATCTCGAGAATAAATTAAAATGTCATCTATAAACACTACTACAAACTTATCCAAATATGGCCGGAAGATCCGATTCATTAAGTCCATAAATATAGCTAGAGCATTTGTTAAGCCGAAAGGCATCACAAGAAACTCATAATGTCCATACCTTGTCCTAAAGGCGGTTTTCGGCACATCTGACTCCTTAACTCTCATTTGGTAGTAACCGGACCTCAAATCAATCTTTGAAAACACTGTGGCCCCTTTAACCGATCGAATAAATCATCAATCCTCGACAGCGGTACTTGTTCTTTATAGTCACCTTATTAAGGTGACGGTAATCAATGCAAAGTCTCATTGAACCATCCTTCTTCTTCTGAATAATACAGAGCACCCAGGAGAGAAACTCGGTCTCACAAATCCCTTGTCATTAACTCCTGCAATCGAGCCTTCAATTCTTTTAATTCATCGAGCCATTCTATATGGAGCAATCGAGATCGGTGCGATACCCAACAACAAATCAATGGCAAAATCTATCTCTCTGTTGGAGGCAACCTGGGCAATTCCTCGGAAATGCATCCGAAACTCACAGACTATCGATGCTGATTCAAATTTCAGTTGAGGCAACTCAATATTCATTACATAAGCGGATAAGCTTCACACCTTTTCTCATGTATTTACGTGCGGACATATGCGAAATCACCATAGGCAATTTATTTGATTCATCTGTTTCAACCCACGAATTTCTCCATTTTCACATTTCAACTCTAGTGTCTTTTGTTTACAATCTACCTTAGCATCATACAATGTTAACCAGGTCCATTCCCAAGATAACGTCAAACTCACCAAATGGTAACACATCAAGTTGGCGGAAAACAGTGACCTTGAATCATTAATGGGCAATTCTTGCAAACCTTGTCAACTAGCACATATTGGCCTAAGGGTTCGACACTTTAATCGTAAACTCGATAAATTCAACAGCAACTTTTTATTGGATACTAAATTCATGCAAATATAGGAATGAGTGGACCGGGATCAATCAATGCAATAACAATAGTATCATAGAGAAAATGTACCAATAATAACATCGGAGATGATGCATCTTCTCGAACGCGTATAGCATAAGCTCTAGCAGTGCTCTAGCTTCGATCTTGCCGTTAAATCTTTCATCACAGTTTACTACTAGTCCCACCTCCAGTATTTCTCGGTGGTCTACCTCTACTAGCGGTGGTATTCATCTAGCACTCTGAAATCTTTCTTCTTTAACTTTCTCCGGACAATCTCTAATAAAATGCTCATGAGAACCGCTTTGAAACAAGCTCGCTCGGTCCCCAACACTCACCATAATGTTGCTCGCCACATTGCGACACTCGGGCTTTCTAGGTCGCACATTACCCACACTTGCCACAAGTAGCTTGAGCTTTAGACCCGAATATGCTCTACCACGATCTCTGTGAATCCCCAATTGAAACTGTCATTCGAGGGTTTGTCTCTTTGGACCTCTTTGGTTGAGATTGAAATGGCTTGCTTATCTGTCTTTTTCGACATCTCGGGCCTCAATAGCAGCTTTTCTTCTTTCTTTGTTCAATTCTTGACTTTAAGAGCTCGATCAACCAATACTACAAATTCTTTCAACTCCAAAATTCCTACAAGCACTTTAATGTCCTCATTCAGCCCATCTTCAAATCTTCTACACATAATGGCCTCGGTGGACACACATTCTCGGGCATACTTGTGAGTCTTACAAATTCGCATTCATACTCTTTCTGAGACATTTTCCCTGCTTCAATTCAAGGAACTCCTTCCGTTTTTGATCAATAAATCGCTGACTTATGTATTTCTTTCTAAATTCTTCTGGAAGAAATCCCAAGTAACTTTTCTTTTGGCACCACTGCAACCAAAGTCTTCCACCGGTGGTAAGTCGAATCTCTCAAAAGTGATCTGACACTTTAAGCATTCCTCGGGTGTACATGAGAGCTCATCAAATACACGGTAGAATTTTCAAGCCGAATTCCGCTTTCTCGGGATCATCATCGACCTTTGCTCTAAACTCTTGACCCCTTGTTTTGAATCTTGTCAACCGGAGGCTTGTTCATTCTTACCAAATCTATACCTTGAGCACTACAGAATCGTCCGAGGTATAGGAGGGGTGGAGGAGGTTGAGCATTTGGATTTGCTCGAATAAATTCAGATATACCAATTGTTCATCATTTGGAGAAAGGCATCCCGAGCCTCATCTCCTTGTCTCAATGTCTCGTGTCTACTTTCCACAGTAGCGGTCCCTTGTGCGGGGAGCCATGCATTACTAAAGACATCATCACCAGTTCCTTCAGGATCCATTACTATATTAAAACAAAACACGCTTTAGAATAATCAGAGTCACCACACTATCACAATATTTTTATGGCATGTATAGCTAGACTTTTACACACACTTTATTAGTCCGAGAACCGACTAAACCATAGCTCGATACCACTAAATGTAACACCCTTACCCGTTACTGTCGCCGGAGCAGATACAAGGTATTACCGAACATAACACATACCATTAAACATAACCGAAATATAAATATGTCATCCAATTTGATAGTGCATCGTATAATATATGTCTTGAACAATATTAGCCAACTTTAATGGCTTGTACAAATTAGCTGGTCGAAATCTCAGTAACTAATATTTTAAACCTAGACAAATATGACACGTAACAAAATAATTAAGCCTACTATACATGCCATAATTCAAAACGTTTAGTTCAAATACCCTAAAGTATGATAGTGCGGGTAGATCTTCACGATCCTTAACTCCCGAGCAAGCCAAGAACACTATAAGACAAAAGAGAGAAACAAAGTAAGCTTATAGCTTAGTAAGTAAGTATGTAAATACTAATTAAAAAATCTAACATGTTTACACAACAATTCAAGTATATCTACTTTAACTTCACTATTCATTCCACTTTGATTAAGCTGTCTCTACTGCGTCATATTCACTAAATAAATCATAACTCGAGTTACAAAACTCAAAATTCAAATCCGTAAAATTTCCCTGAATCTAGACTCATAAAGATTTTTGCTAATTTTTTTCTATAATTTTTGGTTCAGCCGATTAGTACATTTTATTAGTTAAATTTTCCCCTGTTACACAGCTCGACTGATCTGACCTCTGTTCACTACAAATTGAATTTCTCTCAGTAAACAATTCAAACAACCCTGAAGTCTGTTTCATTTAAAACTAGTCTCAATAAGGAATTTAGGCATGTAAACTATATTTCTTAATTTTCTTTGTACAATTTTTAATGATTTTTCAAAGTTGGAACAGGGGATCACGTATTCATCCTGAGCAAGCCACATACAATTGTAAATATCTCAAAATATAGAATTCCTTTGCTTGCTCTGTTTCTTTTATATGAAAGTAGACTCATTAAACTTTAATTTCACATCTCATTCAACCTCTAATTATATTCCTCCTATTTTTGGTGATTTTTCAAAATCACGTCACTGCTACCATCTAAAAACAGTTTTAATGCTAATTTCACTCTTTCACACATTCTTTATGCTAACCTCATTTTATCTTATATATGTATATACCACAAATCATTTTCACCACATTTCATTCACCATAAGTGTAGGTCCAAACCACAATATCACCACAAAACCATCCCGTTGAACAATTCGGATCAATCCTCGATATTTAATGGTTTCAGCACACAGCCCCACCATCAAACTTCGTTTAGTTCGGCTCTCTTGTACACATGGTGAACACTTAGTACCACTCATGCGACCTAACCGATTTGTCTCGTAGCTCTCTTGTCTACACGGTGTCCTTCACTTGGAATCACGCATGCGACCTAGCTACATTTATCTTTCACGTAGCTCTCTTGTCTACATGGTGTCCTTCACTTGGAATCACGCATGCGACCTAGCTACATTTATCTTTCACGTAGCTCTCTTGTCTACATGGGATACATCTCGTATCACACATGTGACCTAGCTACTACAGGGTGTCTCGTAGCTTTCTTGTACACATGATGTGCACTCAGCATCATACATGTGACCTAGCTACGCTCCTCTATTTCATTCGATCTCTCGAATGTTCAACCGGATCTCTCTCTATATTTATTTCCATTCTTCCAATAGTCGATTTATATTTTAACATCAGCTAGTATATTTATATAATAGGCTGAAATATAAGAATGTACATGAAATTATTGTAATATTTACATACAAACTTACCTTGGTGCAAAATGTGGAAATTTTGCAATTTAGTCCAAAACTTTTTCCTTCCCCGCTCGAGATCAATTCGCGTCTTTCTTAATCTATAATAACACATTTAGCTCATTTAATACTCATACTATTTATTTCAATCCAAAAATCACATCATGGAAAAATTACATTTTGCCCCTAACTTTTCAAAATTACAATTTTGCCCCTAGGCTCGGGAATTTAATTTCAGCCCTTATTCTTATATTTTATGATATGCTGAACATTTTCTCTTCAACAACAACATCAAATTCTCACTCTATCATATAGTTATGTTCAATAGGTATTTTTACCGATTATGCTTGCTTTTACTCGTTTTCACTTAAAACCGAGTAGCTCAAGTTATTTAACATAATTTAAAACCTCATATTCTATCATAAAACATCAAAATACACAAATTTCACCTATGGGTATTTTTCCAAATATGAACCCTAGGTTAAATTATTACTAGCATAAGCTTAATCGAGCTTAGGGATTCCAAAAGCGTAAAGAACATTAAAAGCGGGCTTGGAATCACTTACTATGGAGCTTGAAAATTGAAGAAACCCTAGCTATGGAGAGAGGAGAATTCGGCAGCAACTAAGGAGGATGATGATCAATTTTGTTTTATTTTTCCCATTTTATTTCATTTAATATCCAAATGACCAAAATGCCCTCCTTACTAAACTTTCAAAATTCCTTCCATGTCCTAATTTTGTCCATGAACTTAAAATTGGTCAAATTGCTATTTAAGACCTCCTAATTAATATTCCAAAACAATTTCATACTAAAACTTCGGGATGCAAATTTTGCAACTTATTCGATTTAGTCCCTACTTTCAATTTAAGCACTTTAGGCATAGAATTTCATCACGAAATTTTCACACAATCATGCAATCATATCATAAACCCCAAAATAATTTTAAAACAATTATTTCTATCTCGGATTTGTGGTCACAAAACCACTATTCCGATTAGGCCCTAATTCGGGTTGTCACAGTGTCAATTTGGCAGAATCGAAGCATGACTCACATGGGTGGACCATACGCCCGTGCCTATTTAACAGGCTTGACCACGGCCTGAAGTAATCCCACACGAGCGTGTCACACGGGCGTGTCCCTGCCGAGTCTAAGTTTAGTCCAATTAGGAAAAGGCCAATTTTGAGGGTTCTTAGAGGAGGAGGAAAAGGGATACACAGGGAAGGAAGCAGGGAACTGCTCAAGGAAAGCCGATTGATCTATCTCAGAAGCTGGATTCATCATCAAGACTGAAGATTTTGGAGTTTTGGGTTTTCCTTTATGTTTTGTATTCATTATTCTTCTAAGATGTTTACCTTTTAAGTTATGAACTAAAACCCGTAAATACCTCAGGGGAATGAAACCTAAGACAGATCTTGTTATTATTATCTGAATTGTATTATAAATATTTGACTTGTTCTTAATTATGTGTTCTTAATTCTTGTATTGATATTCCAGGATATTGATTCAAGTTAAGCTCTTATTCAGAGGAGAAATAGACCCTGTCTAAGAGTACATTTGTCATAATTAAGCGGAGTTGATTGGGTGCCTAGAGATAGGGTGAGAAGATTTTGCTGGATTAGGGTGAAACCTAATAAGAAGATCCATAGATCGAGTTAATGCAACCCTAGGGAGTTAATTAGAAAGAGATTTCAATTATTCAACCTAGGGTTAGGCGTTGTTAGTCTCGAGAGGGATAATAATATAACTTAGGGATTTCTACGGATCAAGTCAAATGAATAAATCGTCTGATTCAGAGTTAAATAACAAGTGAAGTCTAGGTGGATTTTTCCTTAGGTATTGTCTTAATCAATCGAGTTTTTCCAAAAGTAATTCCCAATTCTATTTTCTGTGAATTCTTAGTTTAGTTAATTAGTTAGTTAAAACAAACCCTATTATTCTTAGGCTAGATAATAAAAAGACAGTCATTACTAGTACTTTTAGTTCCTTTGGGTTCGACAATCTGGTCTTGCTCAAGCTATACTACTGTTCAATAGGTACACTTGCCTTCATCGTGATATAGTTAGTTTCAAGAATGATTCATTATAAATATTTAAAACCTGTCACGAATATCACATATCAAGTTTTTAGCGCTGTTGCCGAGGAACTAAGATATTAGGAACACTTGATTTTTATTACTTTATCCATTTACTTTTGCTGCAATTTGAATTTTATTCTAATTTTTTATTACTAATTCTTCTTTTTCCCTTTTTCTAATAGGTTCTTATAGTTTATAACTAGAAGAAACCCATCAGGACCATTACTTTTTTTGACAGTGTGATCGATTGCATAATTTGCAGAAACCAGAGAGCAATAAGGTGAGGCTTAAGATACACAGAGAACGAGCAAGAGGACGATATTCAAACCACAACCGAGGAGATGGCTGAAAACCAAGAAAATTCGCTACCTCCTGCAATTGCTGTTAATCAAAATCCTGCTCCGTGCACTATGTATGATTATGCTAAACCTAATTTAACAGGAATTGAGTCAAGTATTGTTAGACCTACTATTCCTGCAAATAGTTTTGAACTGAAACCTAACACAATTCAAATGATACAATAGTTTGTTCAGTTTGATGGTTTGCAGGACGAGGATCCAACGCTCACTTGGCAAATTTCCTAGAATTTTATGATACCTTTAAAATTAATGGCATTTCTGATGACGCCATTCGACTTCGGTTGTTTCCCTTTTCATTAAGGAATAAGGCTAAACAATGGTTGAACTCATTACCACGAGGGTCAATCACTACTTGGGAACAAATGACCGAAAAATTTCTATTAAAATACTTTCTGCTGGCTAAAACGGCTAAATTATGTAATGATATCTCTTCTTTTGTGAAGATGGATTTAGAAACACTCTACAATGCATGGGAGAGATACAAAGACCTTTTAAGAAGGTGCCCTCACCATGGGTTACCGGTTTGGTTATAGGTTCAAACATTCCATAATGGCCTGAATCCTTCGACTCGACAGATGATTAATGCAGCCGCTGGAGGAACTATCAATAATAAAACACCTGAAGATGCTTATGAGTTTATACAGGAGATGTCACTAAATAACTATCAGTGGCAAGTTATGAGAACAAAGCTGACAAAAGCAGCCAGTGTTTTCAACCCCGACGCGGTTACTATGCTATCTAACCAAGTAGAACTCTTAAATAAAAAGATTGAGGGTTTGTGTGGTTCTACTCAAGTACATCCAGTGATGAGGTGTGATTCGAATGGAGGAGGAGCATACATAGAATATCAACCCTTCAACCCTAGCATTGAGGAAGAACATGTCCAATATATGGGTAACAATAACTCTAGATCCCAAAATAACCCATATAGTAACACTTATAATACATGTTGGGGGAACCATCTCAATTTCTCGTGGGGCGATCAAGGAAATCAAAGGCCACAACATCCTCCGGGTTTTCAACAACCATCTTACCAGCAAGAAAAGAAGCCAAACCTTGAGGAGATGCTAACCAAATTAATCTTAGTGTCAGAAACTCATTTTCAGAATACCGAGACGACACTCAAAAATCAACAAGCATCAATCCAGGGGCTCAAAATTCAGATTGGACAGCTCGCCAAGTTGATTTCTGAATGACCACAAGGTAGCCTGCCAAGCAACAGTGAATCTAACCCAAGGGAGCAACTCAACGCAATTGCCATTCAAGATGAGGAAGGGTTAGTTGCAAAGCCAAGGCCAGAAACGGTGGTAAGCAAAGATAAGAATGAGGTCGGCCAAAATGACTCAAAGCCGGTAAGTACAGAATATAAACCTCGTGTGCCATACCCCAATGTGACAAGGAAAGACTGCTCAGACGAACAATTTGGTAAATTCCTTAAACTCTTAAAAAAATTACATATTAACTTACCGTTTATTCAAGCTCTATCGCAGATGCCAAACGCAATGAAATTTTTAGAGGAACTTTTAGCAAATAAGTGGAAGTTGGATGAGGCTTCGCATGTAAAGCTAAACACAGTTTGCTCAGCTATTCTACAGAATATACTACCCAAAAAATTGAAAGATCCAGGGAGTTTTACAATTCCTTACTTAATTGGTAGTTTAGATGTTAATAATGCATTAGCTGATTTAGGGGCTAGTACTAACGTCATGCCTTAAAAAATGTTTAAACAATTAGGTCTTGGGAAACCCAAACAGACTAGGATGAGCATTCAATTAGCAGATAAAACTATAAGATTTTCTAGGGGTATTATTGAAGATGTGCCAGTTAAAATCGATAAATTTATATTTCTCGTTGACTTCATTGTTCTAGACATAGAGGAGGATAGCAACACTCCTTTGATTTTAGGAAGTCCCTTTTTAGCAACTGCTAGAACGATTATTGATGTTGGCACAGGTGAGCTCACACTTTATGTGGGACACGAAACAATCACCCTTCAAGCTCGCAATTCTGGCAACACATCGAAAATTGAAGGTGATTGTCTAGACCATTCTACTAAACCTGACAATGTGGTGCAACCTACTTTGCAGGAAATGAGTTTGAAGGAAGTACATGAGCCATTTTCAAGCAATAGTAAAGGACCTATTCATGAAGAACGGAGGCTACAAATCGAAGAGCTAGATTAATGGCGGATACATAAACCGAGAACACACGATAAACCAAAACTACGCCAGAACAAGCTTAATACCTTTCCAAATAAACTTAAGGTTGGAGATAAAGTTTTACTAGATGCCGCAAATCCTCACATTGTCACTGCCAACCCGAATGAAGAAATTCCTCTTACAGTACTTAGCATTTTCCCATTCGGTACAGTCGAGGTAAGTCATCCTGATTTCGGCACTTTTAAGACAAACAATACCCGCCTAAAACCTTATTTTAATGAGATTCATAGCAGGAATGAGGAGTATAAACTCCTCGAACCACCATGACCATTCAATGGAAAGGTAAGTCGAGCTTAGACTATAAATAAGATCTTCTCAGGAGGCAACCTGAGCACTAACAGTATTAACTTCTTTAAATTTTAGTACCTAACTTACTAACGGAGCTCTTGAATACAGGTTTACCACACAGACACGGCCAAGCACACAGGTGTATTTAGGACCGTGTGGAAACAGGGCAAATATTTTCCCCAGCATGGGCTACGATAAATCACCATGGCCGTACGACATGGCCATGGACGAACCTACCAAAACAATATGGGCATGTGACACGCCTGTGCCTAGAAACCGTGGTCGAACCTGTCAAATTAACACTGGCGTGTGACACACCCGTGCCAAGAAACTGTGGTCGAACCTGTCAGATTAACACAGGTATGGACCTTCATACATGGGCGTGGGAGAAGCAAACAAAGATAGACACAGCCGCACGACATGACCTTGTGCACCCACACGCCAAAAGAACACGGACGTGGGTCGAATGTCAGACTCGCCCAAATTCAAAATTCACGAATCACACGGGAAAAAATTGGGGAACACGGGCGTTTCCCCTGGCCGTGTGTCCCAAAATCTATAAATACCCTTCACTATTCATCATCATCTTCACCTAAAATCCCTAACCCTAGCCGCTACAAGTCCACACGGCCTCCATGCCACGCCCATGCGCCGCCTCTAACTCCATTTTCGATGCCCATTCTCATCTTTTTAGCTTTTGTTTACTCTTTTCTCTTTTATTTTACTTAGTTCTAATGCTAATTATCATGTTAATCTTCATTTATCCCACACTATTTCCATTTTTCTATCATTCAAGTTCCATTGTTAGATTAGCTACTATTTATTTCATGTGACATTTTTCTTTATTACTTCATGATTTCTCAAGCCCCATTTACGTATTCTAAGTCAATATTCACATGCTTATTATTCTTTTCCATTATAATCCATGAATTGTGATACATTCATGCTTTTTACATTTCCATCAAGCTCTTTTCCATTTTGATTTTCGTACTAATACCATGACATTATGCCATAAAATTTATTGCTTTGGTTAGGTCTGTTAGTATTAGTAGTTGTGCCTAAAATTATTTATGACCTTTTCCTTGTTGAATTTGTTTACATTTTACCTTATCCAAACATCAAAATGAAATAATGATTTTACTTGCAAGTACACCATGTTGAGCTCACATGGAAAGAGAACCGTCGCCCCCACTTCGAAAAAGGGAAAGGGGCATCATCTTTTTTAGGCCCCACTTCGGGAATCCGACACCCCTTCCTCCAATTTCCACCAAGCAATCAGGAGGAATTGCTCCAGATTCTACGGGCTCGACCTTTAGGTGTGGGCCGCTGCATTGGCTGGACCGCGCTTGAACAAGTCTAGGTGGCTGACGATGTACAAGCACTCCTGACAACCGATCCATGGGACCTCTTCTTTGCAATTATTGAACCGACGTACCTTGAGCTCACACTTGAACTTTGCTCAACATTCCATGTTCAAGATGTCATGACCAACTTCGATGATCCTGGAACAGTCCAGTTTCGTTTCGACGGTTTAGTTCCCCAGTTGAGTGTCCCCGAGTTCAGTATTACTTTGGGTCTATATACAAAGGAGTTTAGGGATGAGAACGACCTCAACACTCTCAACCGCCACATCCACTACTCTCTCTCGAAGTACTGGGATGCCTTGGTCCCCGGTTCGACCACCTACAATCCTAGCCGCTCCAAGGCATCAGCTCTCTCTCTATCCTTGTGGTACTTTCATGCCATCTTGGTCCACACATTGACAGGCCAGCGAGAGAGCACCGACGTCAGTAACACTCACGACGCCTACTTTCTATGGAGCATGGCGAACGGGCACGTCTTCGACCTCACCTACTTTATTGCCCCCGCCATTCACCACCAGACGGAGTGGCATCGAAGAGGGGTCATCTCCGTTGGGCCCTATGTGACGCGGTTGGCTCGGCACTTCGGGCTCCTCAACACAGCAGCCCAATCATCCTACCTCTCTTTCATGGGCCAGATGTCCCAACAGGGCATCTCGAGCATGCTAAGTGTGAGGATGATCGAGAAACGACGTGGCACCTTCCCTCCTCAGTACTGTCTTGCCCGATCAACTGAGGAGGAGGCCCCCGAGGACATTACTGATGATGTCCCTCCACGTCACGAGGACCCACCGTCTCAGCCACCACCTCCTTCTCGTGTAGTTCATGTGGTGGCTTCATATGCTGACATCTCTGAGCGCCTAACTCGATTCGAGCAGCAGTGTTTTCAGTGCTTCGATCACATTGATGCTACACTACACCAGATTTGTCAGCACTTCCACATCTCATCGCCACTCCCATCTCGCGAACCATCTAGCGATGAAGATGTTTAAAAACTTTTATTTATTATTTCTTTTTATGTTTTGACTTTTATTTTAAAACTACTTTTTATATTTCTTTAAGCTTGTTTTTATTAGGTTTTATAATTTTTATTTAACAATTTTTACTTTTGGCTATTTCATATCGAGTAATAATGCTTCCTTATATTTCTAAAAAGTTCCTGATTTTGTCACAGTTATAAAGAGCTCCTAAGCTCATCATCGCATAGGAACTAAAAACTCCACCAGGAAAGGTTCTCTACGACTGCCATGTCCTGCTCGACCACGACCATAGCTACCACCAGATATAATATTCTTTTGGCGCAGGACTTATTGTCTAATGAACCTCTACCATCACCGGAGTATCCTCCTCCACCCTCATGCCGATTATTCTCCAAAACTCCAAGTCAAGGAAATTCATTCATCACTCAGGAAGTTTCACTTCTCTCTCTATCTTATTTTTACATTCTTTTCTATTTATCTATCTTTGTACATTGAGGGCAATGAACATCTTAAGTGTGGGGGGGTATTCATTTCAATATCAGAAAAATCCAGGAATGATTGCCTTGTTCTCTTGAAAAGCTCTCATATCATGTTTAGGATAAATATTGATTGATTTATGACTTTTATTGATATATCTTTAATTAAAACATAGGCTTTTATGCATTGATTGTTTAAACTTTAAGGCATTAGGGAATTAAGCATGATAAGTTGATTTTTGAAGAATTAAAAACTTTTAGATTGTTTCCCTAAGTTTAGGTATTATCTTGAGTTGGAATTCACAAGTTTAAACATCAAAAAGCCATAATTTTTATGAGATCTTGAGCCTTTAGAGCATCTATTATTTCTTTTATGCTCACTTTCATTATAAGTGCGTTAGTATTGAATTGTTATTCTAGAACTTGCTTGATTATGCATGTCAAGACCACACCATTTGATTTGATATGTCAAAATGATAAAGGCACTTAGGTTTAACCCACTCACTCCATAAAAGCGTACCTTCACAATTGACCCTTAGTGATCTCCCTTGAGCCTAACAACCCAGTCGTTGATTTACCCTCAATATTAACCCAAAAACCATTGTTGTTGAAATCCCCTAATTTGATCCATATTTTTTGTCTAGATTTGAGTTGGAATAGTTGCTTAGCTATGTTTTGTTCTATTTTGTAATTCTACTTGTTCTTAAAAAAAACATGTTTACATATTAGTAGTAGTGATTTTCTGAGCTAAATTCCATATTCTGAGGAAAAGCTCTGTTGTACGCAATTGATGATTAATTACTTTTTCTAGTTAGCCAATTTTTCAATTCAGTCTCGATTCTAACCCTTTCTTTTAGCTTGTGACCACACCCTCTAACCAAAGCCAAGTTACAACCCTTTAAAGACCTTTTGATTTGTAACACCCCAAACCCTGCCCAGTCGTTACGGCCGAATCCGACGTGCCACATTGGAGTTAAAATCCACGTTTCATTTTAGTGTTTTAAAAACCGACTTTTGTTAACCTAACAAAGTGAATGGAAGCTGGGCTGTAACGCCCCCACGCCCGAAACCGTTGCCGGAGTCGAGCTTGAGGAGTTACCGAACATAATTTATCAAATTAAGAACTTCAAATCTTTTGTTTCTACATTCACAGCTTTCTAGCTACTTGTGTCATAGTTACAAGAAAAATCATATCTTGAGTTATGAAACTCGAAATCAAGATCTGTAAATTTTCCCTAAATCTAGACTCATATATCTATTTACTAATTCTTTTCTAGAATTTTTAGCTGGGCCAATTAGTACAGTTTATTAGTTAAAGTCTCCCCTGTTTCAGGGTTCGACTGCTCTGACATCTGTGTATTACAAATCAGATATCTCTCTATAAAGAATTTCAATGACTATGAGGTTTGTTTCTCTTAAAACTAGACTCGATAAGGAATCTGTAAATATAAATAATGACTTCTAATTATTTTTTTACAATTTATTATGAATTTTAAAATTCAGAATAGAGGATCCAGAAATCACTCTGGCCCTGTTTCGCAAGGTTTCAAATACTCATAAAGTATAATTTATATGCCTGTTTTTTTTTATCCATATGAAAATAGACTCATTAAGCTTCAATTTCATAACTTGCTCATCATTTAATTCCATTTATACTATTTTTAGTGATTTTTCAAATTCATGTCATTGCTGCAGCAATATTCTGTTTTAAGGCAAATTTCATCTTTTCATGAGTTGTTATGAACTAGATAACCTATTAAACTTCCATGATATCAAACATGATCTAAATTTAACCATCACCATGACTTATCAATATCAAATATTTTCTCAACCAATCATGGCCATATCATAAAATTATTGACACAAAATAAATATATTGCTATACATGCCATACTTAAGTTTTACAAGCCATTTACCCGGATGAAAGTCCTTTGGATAGTGTGATCGAACCTTGACCGTCCCGATTCCCGAGCTGGCTTGTTCAAAACTACAGTAAATAAAGAGGAGGAGTAAGCATAAATTCTTAGTAAGTTCATATGTAAATAACAAGTAACATAACAATACAAATATACCAAACAACTTTAGCATGGTATCACCAAAACATATATCATATTTCTAAACATCATTCATCATCTTACTACCTTATCGTTGTTGTATCTATTATCAACCCGAGGGTTAAGAACATACCTGTCCAAAGTGTCCATTTCACAACACTTACCAAAACGTCGCTTGCATCTTAAGTGTTCTTTCATTTCACTAGAAATTTCACCCGTTGAACACATCGAATACAACTCGGATACGGATAATTTGCACATAAGTGCCTCATATGTAATCAAGAAATCATGTAACCCGCCCCTAAGTGAACTTGGACTCAACTCAACGAGCTCGGGCGTTCGCATCCATAAGTGAACTCGGAGTCAACTCAACGAGTTCGGATGCCTAGTTACATTTCACGAACTCGGACTCAACTCAACGAGTTCGGACATTCGCATCCATAAGTGAACTCGGACTCAACTCAACGAGTTCGGATGCTCAACCATCCTAGTGACATGTCACTTGTATCCTAGTCTATTCCTAAGGTTCAAACGGGCTTTTTTCCTCGATCTCACATTGCCGTCTTCCATGGAATATTGGAACCGATACTCGGTAGCAATTCATATTTATCAAGTAGTAAACATAATTTGCATATTACTCAACATTAACCACAAAGCATAACATTTCACGATAAAAAAAATCAGCATATCATATAATTAACATCAATAACTTAAAAATAACAATTATGCTACATTATTTACACATGAACTTACCTCGTATGCGAAAATGGCTACTTTTACCATTTCGTCCACAACTTGGTATTTTTCCATTTTAGCTCGAATTTCAGTTTTCCTTGCTCTATCATTTAAAATATAGTCTAATTAGGACTCACATTATTAAAATTGACCCAAAATCATATTTTGAAAAAATTACAGTTTTGCCCCTAAACTTTTGCATATTTACACTTTTTCCCCAAAGCTCGTAAATTAAACTTCAGCCTATTTTCTTATGTTTTATGACATGATGATCATTTTTCCCTTCTATGGCAACATCAAATTCTCACTCTAACATGTACTTATGACTATCAGGTATTTTTATCGATTAAGCCCTTTTGCTAGTTTTCGCTTAAAACCCAGTAGCACAAGTTGTCTAACATAATTTAAAACCTCATATTCTATCATAAAACACCAAAATACACAAATTTCACCTATGGGTATTTTTCCAAATATAAACCCTAGGTTAAATTATTGCTAGCATAAGCTTAATCGAGCTACGGGACTCCAAAAGCGTAAAAATCATTAAAAGCGAGGCTAGAACGGACTTACAATCGAGCTTGGAAGCTTGAAAACCCTAGCCATGGTTTCTCCTTGCTATATTCGGCCATGGGGTTGAAGATGAGCAAAATTGGCTTTTAACTTTGTATTTTAATTCATTTTACCCCTAAATGACCAAAATGCCCTTACTACTAAACTTTCCAAAAATTCCATTCATGTCCAATTTTTGTCCATAGACTTAGAAATTGGTAAAATTGCTATTTAAGACCTCCTAATTAAAATTTCAAAACAATTTCATACTAGAAACTTCTAGAATGCAAGTTTTACAAATTATTCGATTTAGTCCCTAATTTCAATTTAAGCACTTTATGCATAAAATTTCTTCACGAAATTTTCACACAATCATGCTGTGACAACCCGAATTAGGGCCTAATCGGAATAGTGGTTTCGTGACCACAAATCTGAGATAGAAATAATTGTTTTATAATAATTTTGGGATTTATGATATGATTGCATGATTGTGTGAAAATTCCGTGATGAAATTCTATGCCTAAAGTGCTTAAATTGAAAGTAGGGACTAAATCGAATAAGTTGCAAAATTTGCATCCCGAAGTTTTAGTATGAAATTGTTTTGGAATATTAATTAGGAGGTCTTAAATAGCAATTTGACCAATTTTAAGTTCATGGACAAAATTAGGACATGGAAGGAATTTTGAAAGTTTAGTAAGGAGGGCATTTTGGTCATTTGGATATTAAATGAAATAAAATGGGAAAAATAACACAAAATTGGTCATCATCCTCCTTAGTTGCTGCCGAATTCTCCCTCTCTCCATAGCTAGGGTTTCTTCAATTTTCAAGCTCCATAGTAAGTGATTCCAAGCCCGTTTTTAATGTTCTTTACGTTTTGGAATCCGGAAGCTCGATTAAGCTTATGCTAGTAATAATTTAACCTAGGGTTCATATTTGGAAAAATACCCATAGGTGAAATTTGTGTATTTTGATGTTTTATGATAGAATATGAGGTTTTAAATTATGTTAAATAACTTGAGCTACTCGGTTTTAAGTGAAAGCGAGTAAACAAGCATAATCGGTAAAATACCTATTGTTCATAACTATATGATAAAGTGAGAATTTGATGTGGTTGTAGAAGAGAAAATGTTCAGCATATCATAAAACATAAGAATAAGGGCTGAAATTAATTCCCGAGCCTAGGGGCAAAAATGTAATTTTGTAAAGTTAGGGGCAAAATGTAATTTTTCCATGATGTGATTTTTGGATTGAAATAAATAGTATGAGTATTAAATGAGCTAAATGTGTTATTATAGATCAAGAAAGACGCGAATTGATCTCGAGCAGGGAAAGGAAAAAGTTTTGGATTAAATTGCAAAATTTCCACATTTTGCACCAAGGTAAGTTTGTATGTAAATATTACAATAATTTCATGTACATTCTTATATTTCAGCCTATTATATGTATATACTAGCTGATGTTGAAGTATAAATCGACTATTGGAAGAATGGAAATAAATAATAGAGAGAGATCCGGTTGAACATTGGAAAAATCGAATAAAATAGATGGAGCGTAGCTAGGTCACATGTATGATGCCGAGTGCACATCATGTGTACAAGAAAGCTACGAGACACCTCAGTAGTAGCTAGGTCACATGTGTGATACGAGATGTATCCCATGTAGACAAGAGAGCTACGTGAAAGATAAATGTAGCTAGGTCGCATGCGTGATTCCAAGTGAAGGACACCATGTAGACAAGAGAGCTACGTGAAAGATAAATGTAGCTGGGTGCATGCGTGATTCCAAGTGACGGACACCATGTAGACAAGAGAGCTACGAGACAAATCGGCTAGGTCGCATGAGTGGTACTAAGTGTTCACCATGTGTACAAGAGAGCCGAACTAAGCGAAGTATGATGGTGGGGTGTGTCTTGAAACCATTAAATATCGAGGATTGATCCGAATTGTTCAACGGGATGGTTTTGTGGTGACATTGTGGTTTGGACCTATACTTATGGTGAATGAAATATGGTGAAAATGATTTGTGGTATATACAAATATAAGATAAAATGAGGTTAGCATAAAAATTTGTGAAAGAGTGAAATTAGCATTAAAACTGTTTTTAGATGGTAGCAGTGACGTGATTTTGAAAAATCACCAAAATAGGAGGAATATAATTAGAGGTTGAATGAGATGTGAAATTAAAGTTTAATGAGTCTACTTTCATATAAAAGAAACAGAGCAAGCAAAGGAATTCTATATTTTGAGATATTTACAATTGTATGTGACTTGCTCAGGATGAATACGTGATCCCCTGTTCCAACTTTGAAAAATCATTAAAAATTGTAGAAAGCAAATTAAGAAATATAGTTTACATGCCTAAATTCCTTATTGAGACTATTTTTAAATGAAACAGACTTCAGGGTTGTTTTAATTGTGTACTGAGAGAAATTCAATTTGTAGTGAACAGAGGTCAGATCAGTCCAGCTGTGTAACAGGGAAACTTTAACTAATAAACTGTACTAATCGGCTGAACCAAAATTATAGAAAAAATTAGCAAAAAGTTTTATGAGTCTAGATTCAGGAAATTTTACGGATTTGAATTTCGAGTTTGGTAACTCGAGTTATGATTTATTTAGTGAATATGACGCAGCAGAGACAGCTTAATCAAAGTGGAATGAATAGTGAAGTTAAAGTAGATGTACTTGAATTGTTGTGTAAACATGTTAGATTTTTTTATTAGTATTTACATACTTACTTACTAAGCTATAAGCTTACTTTGTTTCTCTCTTTTGTCTTATAGTGTTCTCCGGCTTGCTCGGGAGTTAAGGATCGTGAAGATCTATCCGCACTATCCTACTTTAGGGTATTTGAACTAAACGTTTTGAATTATGGCATGTATAGTAGGCTTAATTATTTTGTTACGTGTCATATTTGTCTAGGTTTAAAATATTAGTTACAGATTCTCGACCAGCAAATTTGTACAAGCCATTAAAGTTGGCTAATATTGTTCAAGACATATTTATATTTCGATTATGTTTAATGGTAGGTATTATGTTCTGGTAATACCTTGTATCCTGTTCCGGCGACGGTAACGGGTAAGGGGTGTTACACATGCAATCATATCATAGACCTTAAAATAATCATAAAATAATTATTTCTATCTCGGATTTTGTGGTCACGAAACCGCTATTCTGACCAGGCCCAAAATCAGGATATTACATGGGCACCAGGTAGGAATCCGTAACAGAGGAGGTGAGCCATGAAGGCTGCTTAAGTACCATGCTCTTCGGTTGGATCCAATCCTAGACATGCCCACAACCATTGCCACACTTGGTTATAACGATTTGAAATTTATTTAAGTGGATACCTTTGAAAAATGAGATAATAGTAACGTTGTGTTGTTTGGAAAACAAGTGTCGTTTTGAAAATGGGTCCTAAGTCTAGCCCATTTATTATCAACCTGTTTAAAGTTATTAAAAATAAAATAATCCCAGAAAAGAAAGAAAATCAAGTCAAAATGGCCTTATTACAACCCAAAGATAAATAATAAATAAAGCAAACTTAATGAAAACCAAACACTTATTCAAAAGCCCAAAGGAGATCACCGTGGCCACTCTGAATGCCCTCCGGCTCCAAGTCCCCAAATCAAGGCTCACCTGCAAGGTTAAGGAAAGGGGGTGAGTTTGGAAACTCAATGTGTAACAAGCCCCTTTCAGAGCTCAAAGCAATATCAGCCTGCTGGGCCTAAGCCTAAATCCAACCTCAACATATACTGGGCCGAAGCCTTTTCATATTTCATTTTTCATAACACTGGGCCGAAGCCTTTACTATAAACGGTATGGCCTGTAGGCCCATTTCATTATCACGAGTAATGTCAATGAAAGAATGAATGCAAGCCCAATTGGGGAGACTACTCGACCCACCATCCGCTACTCTCTACCCGTACCAACCAACACACCATGTGGGGAATGATTCAACCCACCCAACCAACACACCACTGGCAGCATAGCTGCTTTATCATATATCTAGAGGCCTAGCCTCTTTTAATAACTAGGGCAAAGCCCATTTCAGTAAACTGGGGCAAAGCCCTTTTCAATAAACTGGGGCATAAGCCCTTTTCGGTAAACTGGGGCAAAGCCCTTTTCAATAAATTGGAGCATAAGCCCTTTTGCACTTCCTTCACCCATATAAAAACCCAACCCAATGCATTTATGAATACATCATGTGCATTTCATACATATCATGTGCATATCATATCAATCATGTATATCATATCCCACGTATCAAATTTATAATTAAACCCTAGGGGTATAATGGTCATTTTTAGCTAGAGGCAAAACAGTCATTTTCATATTATAAAGGTAATTTCATAATTTTACCAAATATTAGGGTTTTCCATGTTCATTATTAGTTACTAACCATTCATAAGCTTTAAACAGTGATTCTGGCCCATTTTTAGCGAAATCGAGATATTGGGCCAAAAACCCCTAATGGGCCCTATATAGCCGATTTAGTCATCTAGGCCCATTTAGCCTATTTTCCATAATGGTGTTACCGGTCTCTTCGCGTACTTTAACAGGTTTTCATTTTCTACCTAATTTGCTCAAATGGGCCCAGAAGCTCATTGGGCTCGATTTTGGCCCCTCGAGGCCCAACTCACCGTGAATGCTAAAAATCATGCCCTTACCTTTTCCAACGTTCCCGATCATCAACCTAGCAAATCTAACTAAACAATGAGCGTTCGCTTGCTCACAAGTCCTCGAAATGCCAGAATTTCGGCATTTTGGCTTTTCGGCATTTATCGTCTTAAGCTATGAAAAAGGGTTCGTTACACACCTGTTTTGTGATATTCCTCGACGAGATCTCCTACACGATTTCTCCTATAATCAACCATTAATAGATCAGCTCATAATAATTTAACCAAATCGAGAACCATCTAATATCAACACTTACACATTCGGCCACCCTCCATAATGGCCTTAAGAACCTTACCTTTGCCGAAATTGATGACTAGCTCTAGCCACTCCGATGATCCAAACTAATCCAAGTCGACCCTACGCCTTGCTGCTCCTCTACTAAACAAACCATAAAAAGATTAAAATAAACACCCAATAGAGCCTATACCCACATTTGGCCATCTCTTAAACCATAGGGGTTTCGGCTTTTGTCAACAGTTGCTATAGGAATCATTTAGAGTTCGAGCACTTACCACAGTCTCTCTTCTTGAATCCACTTATGCTTAAAAGATAAAGGGATTGGCCACCAAAAACTGAAAAGAAAAAGAGGTTTTCTGGTCAACAAGAAATCGGCCCCCCTAGCTTCACAGATTTAGGCTTTTGCGGTATTTCGGCAGAAGTGGAGGTAAGGGAAAGAAACAATAGATGAATGGAGGGAAGTAGTGGGCTGGTTTGGAAGATGGAAAAGGAAGAAAAGATGAGAGGAGAGGTGGTAGATTCGGCTGAAAAAGAAAAAAAGGAGAGAAAAGACCAAACCAAAGGAAGAAAACGGCACAACCTAGACCCTAATACTGAAAATCCCTAACTAAAACCCCTCTGCCGAAATCCCCTCTCCAATCCCCTCAATTCGGCTAAGCTCTATCCTTCTCTCAAATCCCTAAAATCTCTCCCCTTATCCCTCCTTAATCCATGTATCTGACTGTTTCAAACTTTCTCCCACAGAGTTCCATCCAGCTTTAAACTCTAGCATGCACAAGCATAAAAATAACATTACCTTTGCCATCACAGGGAATCGAACCCAGGTCTTCCCTCAACCACTTACATGCCACTTTTCTAGCCCTTTAGTGGCATCACTTAGCCACTTTACTAGAAGCTCTTCTATGTTACATTTTACCCACAAATTTTAATAAGACCACCTATCCAAGGCCCCTAACTTCTTAAGTCCAAAATTCAAAAATTCCACCAGGTTTTGGCCAACACATGGGCCTTCCATAAGCCCATTTACCTACTCAAATTATGAATTCCACAACCAAATACCAAATTTTGAAAACTTTACCAAAAATACCGAGAACCACGAAAAACCCCGAAAATCAAGATGTTACAACTCTACCCTCTTTAAAGAAATTTCAGCCTCGAAATTTACCTGATCCAAATAGTTGAGGTATTGCTGACGCATTGCCTCTTTGGTCTCCCAAGTAGCTTCTTCCTTGCCATGGTTTCTTCAAAGTACCTTCACTAATGGAACTGACTTCCTTGTCAACACCTTGACGTCACGATCAGGTATTTGCACAGGTTCCTCTTCGAAAGTCAAATCCGACTCTACTTTGATTTCTGCAACTGGCACGATATGAGTTGGGTCCGAACGATATCGCCTTAGCATGGACACATGAAAAACGTCATGAATACGATCCAGCTCTAGAGGTAACTCTAGCTGATAAGCCACCAGCCCTATCCGCTTAATAATTCGGTAAGGCCCAATAAATCGTGGGCTCAACTTACCCTTCTTACCAAATCTCAATATCTTCTTCCAAGGCGAAACTTTCAAAAAGACCATGTCCCCTATAGCATATTCCATATCCTTACGTTTCAGATCGACATAAGACTTTTGTCGATCCGCTACCTCCTTTAACCAATTCCTGATCACCTTAATCTTGTCTTCAGTATCTGTTACCAACTCTGGCCCAAGTACTTGCCTTTCCCCTAATTCTGCCCAACAAGTAGGCGAACGACATCTTCGCCCATATAGTGCCTCATAAGGAGCCATCTGAATACTTGCTTGGTAACTGTTGTTATACACGAACTCCGCCAACGGCAAATAGTCCTCCCAGCTGCCCCTAAACTCAATAACACAACCTCTGAACATGTCTTCTAAAATCTAAATGACCCTCTCTGACTGCCCATCCGATTGAGGGTGAAAAGCCGTACTGAAATCCAATCGCGTTCCTAATGCCTCATGCAACTTCTGCCAAAACCGAGATGTAAACCTTGGGTCTCAATCAGAAATTATCGATACTGGCACTCCATGCAACCGCACTATCTCTGCCACATACAGCTTAGCCAGCTTCTGAAGTGAATAATTGGTTTGGACGGGTATGAAATGGACAGATTTTGTGAGCCTATCCATAATTACCCAAACCGAATCCTTCTTAGAAGGTGTCAATGGCAACCCACTTACAAAATCCATAGTTACCCTTTCCCACTTCCAAAGCGGTATCTTTACCGGCTGTAACAATCCTGAAGGCAGTTGATGTTCAGCCTTCACTTGTTGACACGTCAAACATCTCCCCACAAATTCGGTCACTTCTCGCTTAAGCCCAGGCCACCAATATAGCTCCCGCAAGTCTCGATACAACTTACTCACTCCTGGATGCATAGCACAAGGTCCATTATGTGCCTCTTTCAAAATCATCAATCTAAAGTCAGAGTCCTTCAGCATATAAATTCTTCCCCGAAAACAAAGAACTCCATCGTTATTTAACCCAAAATCCGGATTCTCCCCCTTTTCAACTTGCTGAAACCGAGAAACTAACGACTCATCCTCCAGCTGTTGCTTCTTAATCTGCTCCACCCAAGTCAGTCTCACTTGTAATTCTGCCAATAAGCTTCCATCATCATACAAACTTAAATGAGCAAACATTGCCTTCAACTCCGCCACAGTCCTTCGACTTAACGCATCAGCCACGACATTTGCCTTTCCTGGATGGTACTCGATCGAGCAGTCATAGTCCTTTAACAACTCTATCCACCTTTGCTATCAAAGATTCAGCTCCTTTTGAGTCAGCAAGTACTTAAGACTCTTGTGATCTGTATAGATAATGCATCTCTCTTCATACAAGTAATGCCTCCATATCTTAAGCGCAAAAATCACCGCTGCCAACTCCAAGTCATGTGTAGGATAGTTCACCTCGTGAGGCTTAAGCTGTCGTGAAGCATAAGCGACCACCTTACCCTCTTCCATCAACACGCAGCCCAAACCTATATGTGACGCGTCTCTATACACAGTGAAATCCTTACCAGACTCTGGCTGAATCAACACTATCACTTCTGTCAAAACCTTCTTCAGTTTCTCAAAAGCCTCTTGCTGCTTATTCGTCCAAACAAAAGGTGCTCCCTTCCTTATAAGTTTCGTTAACGGTGCTGCCAACACAGAAAATCCTTCCACGAATCTCCGATAATAACCTACCAACCCTAGAAAACTTCAAATTTCTGTTACTGACCTCGGTGGCTTCCATTCCAGAATTGCCTCAATCTTTCGAGGGTCCACCTTGATCCACTCAGCAGACACAACATGCCCCAAGAAAGTGACTTCCCTCAGCCAAAACTCGCACTTACTAAACTTCGCATAAAGTTTGTTTTCCCTTAGCACCTGCAGCACAACACGAAGATGCTCATCATGTTTCTCTTCTGTTTCTGAATACACCAAGATATCATCGATAAAAACAACTACGAACCGATCCAAGTATGGCTGAAACACCCGATTCATTAAATCCATAATGTTGTCGGTGCATTAGTCAAACCAAAAGGCATTACCAGAAACTCGTAATGACCATATCGAGTCCTGAATGTCGTCTTATAAATATCCACTTCTTTGACTCTCAATTGATGATATCCTGATCGAAGGTCGGTCTTAGAAAATACCGAGGCTCCTCTTAATTGATCGAACAGATCGTCGATTCTTGGTAATGGATACTTGTTCTTGATGGTCAGTTTATTCAACTGCCGATAGTCAATACACATTCGCATAGTCCCATCTTTCTTCTTTACGAACAACACTGGTGTGCCCCACAGGGAAACACTTGGTCTTATAAACCCTCTATCTAACAGCTCCTGAATCTGAGCTTTCAATTCTACCAACTCCTTTGGTTCCATCCTATAAGGCGTAATGGACACAGGAGCTGTTCCAGGTAACAAGTTGATTCTGAACTCGACTTCTTTGCTCGGGGGTAATCTAGGAAGTTCCTCTGGGAATACATCTTGAAATTCCTTAATGGTCCTAACCGACTCTACCGTTACCTCCTCCAGTTCAGTTTGACTTACAAAAGCCAAGCACGCCTCACAACCTTTCTGCATCAACTTTTCGGCCCTTAAAGCCGAAACAACATTGGACAAATAATTCCTTCGCTCCCCTATGACCATTATCTCCTCATCTTTGGCAGTTCTTAGTACCATTCTCTTTGCAGCACAATCCAATGTCGCCTTATGCTTAGTTAGCCAGTCCATTCCCAAAATAAGATCAAAATTCCCAAATGGCAGCTCCATCAAATCTCCTTCAAAAATCTTACCTTGTGTCTCTAAAAGCACTGCCCTAAAGAGTTTATCTACCTTAACTGAGTGTCCTAAAGGGCTTATCACCGATACCCCACTCACAGTCTCCTCAGGAAGCACACCTAATTCCCCAGATACATCACAAGCAACATACGAGTGAGTGGAACCCACATCAATCAAAGCAGTGCAAGGTGTACTATGAACGAAGAACGTACCGGTTATAACATCAAGAGCGTCACCCTCCTCACGAAATCGTGCAGCATAAACCAATGCCGACTGTTGAGCTTCAGCATGCCCAACACCCCTGCCAGGTGCCCCACGTCCTCGTCCATTACCATTGCCACCTCTACCTTGCCCACGACCTCTCTGTGGTGGTGGTCCTCCTTGCTGTGGTTGGACATCCCTTTGGTCTGCAGCTAGTTCCTGGGCTGTTCTCCAAGGACATTCTCTGAACTTATGCTCCTTGGACCCACATCGAAAACATGCTCCAGTTTATTTCCAGCACTCCCCCATATGCACCTTACCACAGTCCCTGCAAGCCTGCGGTCTAAAAGTATTTACTAGAACTGCTCGAACCAGTTTCTCCATCCTTGCTCTTTTAACGTTCCGATTCGTAGCACCTGAGGGTCTAAAATCCTTCTTAAACCTGGGTCAATCCTTCTCACGATTCTGCCGCTCAGTCCGCTTTACCTCCTTGGTTATCTTAGCCTTCTCTACCAACGCAGCAAAACCACGCTCCCTCTGTGGAGCTATCAATATCCTAAGCTCATCGTGCAGGCCATCCTCAAATCGAACACTACGCTCATACTCAGTTGCAACTATCCCGCTGGCATATCGACTCAGCCTTAAGAATTCTGCCTCATACTCCGCGACAGTCTTATTACCCTGAGTCAGATTCAAAAATTCCTTCCGATGAGCATCCATATAACTAGCTCCAACATACCTCTCCTTAAAAGCAGTTTTGAACAATTCCCAGGTTACTCGTTCAATCGGGGTACTCTCCCTCACGGTGATCCACCATCGATATGCCTCATCTCGTAGCAGCGACACAGCCCCCTTCAGCTTTTGCTCCATAGAGCAATCTAGATCGTCCATGATTCGCTCTGTTGCTTCTAGCCAATATTCAGCCACATTTGGGGCTACTCCAGATACGCCTCTAAAAACTTCTGCTCCGTTAGACCAAAGTCGCTCGGAGATGAATCCCCTATTTACTATCCCAGTGGTAGCTCCAACACCTCTTTCTAAAATCCTTAACATGGCTTGGGACAAAGCATCATCCCCCGCAGCTCGATCATAAGACCCAGTCTCCGTTGTCTATGGAACGGATGCCTCATCAGCTAGCCTATGCCCTGAGGATGAAGATTCCGCTTGCACCCTTCCGCGACCACGGCCGCGGCCTCGTCCACGAGTTCATATTATACTCATATCGACTTATCTGATTATGAATTTTATGACATTAGTATAATGTTCAATTGTTTATTACGAGATGTCTTATGAACCATGTATTTAATCACAAAAAATAGATTTTCTTAAAATTTGAAAAAAAACACCTTTGTTTTGAAATTCTTGATTTTAGACCCGTTTTAAAAAAACCTAGAAAAACTTAAACCATTTTATCATGTATACCTTTATAAAACATTTTTTTTAGAAGATCTTTTCAGAACTATTTCCAAAAATACCCTTCTTGGTAAAATTTTTTTCGAAAAGTTTTTTGGACTCGATCCACAGCCGAGTTGTTGCAACCTAGGCTCTGATACTAGTAAATGTAACACCCCAAACCTGGCCCAGTCGTTACGGCCCAATCTGACATGCCACATTAGAGTTAAAATCCACGTTTTGTTTTAGTGTTTTAAAAATTGACTTTTGTTAAGCTAACCAAGTGAATGGAAGCTGGGCACCAGGTAGGAATCCGTAACAGAGGAGGTGAGCCATGAAGGCTGCTTAAGTACCAAGCTTTTCGGTTGGATCCAATACTAGACATTCCCACAACCATTTCCACACTTGGTTATAATGATTTGAAATTTATTTAATGAAAACCAAACACTTATTCAAAAGCCCAAAGGCGATCACCGTGGCCACTCTGAATCCCCTCTGGTTCCAAGTCCCCAAAACAAGGCTCACCTACAAGGTTAAGGAAATGGGGTGAGTTTGGAAACTCAATGTGTAACAAGCCCCTTTCAGAGCTCAAAGCAATATCAGCCTGCTGGGCCTAAGCCCAAATCCAACATCAACATATACTGGGTCGAAGCCTTTTCATATTTCATATTTCGTAACACTGGGCCGACACCTTTACTGTAAACGGTATGGCCTGTAGGCCCATTTCATTATCAGGAGTAATGTCAATGAAAGAATGAATGCAAGCCCAATTGGGGAGACTACTCGACCCATCATCCGCTACTCTCCACCCGTACCAACCAACACACTATGTGGGGAATGATTCAACCCACCCAACCAACACACCACTGGCAGCATAGCTGCTTTATCATATATCTGGAGGCCTAGCCTCTTTTAATAACTGGGGCAAAGCCCGTTTCGGTAAACTAGGGCAAAGCCCTTTTCAATAAACTGGGGCATAAGCCCTTTTGCACTTCCTCCACCCATATAGAAACCCAACCCAATGCATTTATGAATACATCATGTGCATTTCATACATATCATGTGCATATCATAGGAATCATGTATATCATATCCCACGTATCAAATTTATAATTAAACCCTAGGGGTATAATGGTCATTTTTACTTAGGGGCAAAACAGTCATTTTCATATTATAAAGGTAATTTCATAATTTTACCAAATATTACGGTTTTCCATGTTCATTATTAGTTACTAACCATTCATAAGCTTTAAACAGCGATTCTGGCCCATTTTTAGCGAAACCGAGATATTGTGCCAAAAACCCCTAATGGGCCCTATATAGCTGATTTAGTCATCTAGGCCCATTTAGCCTATTTTCCATAATGGTGTTACCGGTCTCTTCGCGTACTTTAACAGGTTTTCATTTTCTACCTAATTTGCTCAAATGGGCCCGAAAACTCATTGGGCCCGATTTTGGCCCCTCGAGGCCCAACTCACCGTGAATGCTAAAAATCATGCCCTTACCTTTTCCAACGTTCCCGATCATCAACCTAGTGAATCTAACTAACCAATGAGCGTTCGCTTGCTCACAAGTCCTCGAAATGCCAGAATTTCGGCATTTCGGCTTTTCGGCATTTATCATCTTAAGCTATGAAAAAGGGTTCGTTACACACCTGTTTTGTGATATTCCTCGATGAGATCTCCTACACGGTTTATCTTATAATCAATCGTTAATAGATCAGCTCATAATAATTGAACCAAATCGAGAACCATCTAATATCAACACTTCCACATTCGGCCACCATCCACAATGGCCTTAAGAACCTTACCTTTGCCGAAATTGATGACTAGCTCTAGCCACTCCGATGATCCAAACTAATCCAAGTCGACCCTACGCCTTGTTGCTTCTCCACTAAACAAACCATAAAAAGATTAAAAGAAACACCTAATAGAGCCTATACGCATATTTGGCCATCTCCTAAACCATAGGGGTTTCGGATTTTGTCAGCAATTGCTATAGGAATCGTTTAGAGTTCGAGCACTTACCACAATCTCTCTTCTTGAATTCGCTTATGCTTAAAAGATAAAGGGATTGGCCACCAAAAAGTGAAATGAAAAAGAGGTTTGCTGGTCAACAAGAAATCAGCCCCCTAGCTTCATAGATTTCGGCTTTTGCGGTATTTCGGCAGAAGTGGAGGTAAGGGAAAGAAACAGTAGATAAATGGAGGGAAGTAGTGGGCTAGTTTGGAAGATGGAAAAGGAAGAAAAGATGAGAGGAGAGGTGGTAAATTCGGCTGAAAAAGAAAAAAGGAGAGAAAAGACCAAACCAAAGGAAGAAAACGGCACAACCTAGACCCTAATGCCGAAAATCCCTAACTAAAACCCCTCTGCCGAAATCCCCTCTCCAATCCCCTCAATTCAGCTAAGCTCTATCCTTCTCTCAAATCCCTAAAATCTCTCCCCTTATCCCTCCTTAATCCATGCATCTGACTGTTTCAAACTTTCTCCCACAGAGTTCCATCCAGCTTTAAACTCTAGCATGCACGAGCATAAAAATAATATTACCTTTGCCATCACAGGGAATCGAACCCAGGTCTTCTCTCAACCACTTACATGCCACTTTTCTAGCCCCTTAGTGGCGTCACTTAGCCACTTTACTAGAGGCTCTTCTGTGTTACATTTTACCCACAAATTTTAATAAGACCCAAGGCCCCTAACTTCTTAAGTCTAAAATTTAAAAATTCCACCGGGTTTTGGCCAACACATGGGCCTTCCATAAGCCCATTTACCTACTCAAATTATGAATTCCACAACCAAATACCAAATTTTAAAAACTTTACCAAAAATACCAAGAACCGCGAAAAAGCCCGAAAATCAGGATGTTACATGATTGATGTTTCATCTCAATTTATAGCGGTGGAGATTTGATTTTCATGCAATCCTATGGTAATGACTCTTCATTATTGACTATTGAGTGCTTCATTTATTGTCCTTAAACACGTCAAGTGATTTGAGTGAATCTTTAGTGAGGATGTGAAACTCTGTGATATTTTGAATCAAAGGTAATTACTTAGATGAGGGGAGACACCTATGTTTTCATGATAAAATGTTCAACTTGGAATGTTTGAAACTTTGATGTTCTTTCAGTTGAATTTTCAATGTATGATTACCTATGGATTATTTTGAGATATTATCGATAGAAATTATAAGTTGAGAAGAATTTATTTTGATTATGAGTTGAGGATTTTCCTTGAGGACAAGCAAATGCTTAAGTGTGAGGGTATTTGATAAACCGTAATTTATACATATTCCTATCCCATTCTTAGCACATTTTATGGATGATTTTTCCTTAGATTTGGTGAATTCGATGCTCCTAATGCCTGAATTTGATGTTTTAAACTTAGGTGAGCATAGGAGAATGAAAGGAACGAGAAACGGGCCAAAAACAGAGAAAATGGGCCAACGTACGAAATCAACACAGCCTGGACCTCCTCACACAGGCAAACCACACGGCCGTGTCAATTTGGTAGAATCGAAGCACGACTCACACGAGTGGACCACACGCCCGTGCCTATTTAACAGGCTTGACCACAGCCTGAGGTAATCGCACATGGACATGTCCCTGCCGAGGCTAAGTTTAGTCCAATTCGGAAAAGGCCAATTTTGAGGGTTCTTAGGCATTCTAAAGCCTATAAATACACCTTAGAGGAGAAGGAAAAGGGATACACAGGGAAGGAAGTAGGGAACTGCTCAAGGAAAGCCGATTGATCCATCTCAGAAGTCGGATTCATCATCAAGACTGAAGATCTCCCCTCAATTTTCCTTCAGGAGTTTTGGGATTTTCTTTATGTTTTGTATTCATTATTCTTCTGAGATGTTTACCTTTTTAGTTATGAACTAAAACCCCTAAATACCTAAGGGGAATGAAACCTAAGACAGATCTTGTTATTATTATCTGAATTGTATGATAAATATTTGACTTGTTCTTAATTATGTGTTCTTAATTCTTGTCTTGATATTCCAGGATATTGATTCAAGTTAAGCTCTTATTTAGAGGAGGAATAGACCCTGTCTAAGAGTACATTTGTCATAATTAAGCGGAGTTGATTGCGCGTGTAACACCCCTTACCCGTATCCGTCACCGGAACAGGGTACGAGGTATTAACAAATCAAAGTACATACTATTTAATAAAACCGAGTCAAAAATATGGCGTGCAATTAGATCATGAATCACTATAACATATGCCTTTAACAATACTAGCCAATTTCAAAGGCATTGTACAAAATAATCGGTCAGATACTATAATTAATATTTTAAACCTAGACAATTATGACACGTAACAAAATAACTAAGTCTACTATACATGCCATAATTCAAAATGTTCAGTTCAAATACCCAAAAGTATTGATAGTGTAGGCGATCTTCAACGATCCTTGACTCACATGCAAGTGGACGACACTATAAGACAAAAGAGAGAAAAGAAAGTAAGCTTATAGCTTAGTAAGCAAGTATATAAATAATGAATAGAGAATTTAATATGTTTACACAATAACTCAGTGTATCTACTTTTTAATTTTACTATTTACTCCACTTTGGTCAAGCTGTCTCTCCTGCGTCATATTCACTAAATAAATCATAACTTGAGTTACAAAACTCAAAATTCAAATCCATAAAATTTTCCTGAAACTAGACTCATATTACTTCTTACTAAATTTTTTCTAGAATTTTTGGTTTAGCCAATTAGTACAGTTTATTAGTTAAAGTTTCCCCTATTATACAGCTAGATTGATCTGACCTCTATTCACTACGAATTGAATTTCTCTCAGTACACAATTCAAATATCCATGAAATCTATTTCATTTAAAACTAGACTTAATAAGATATCTAGAAATATAAGCTATATTTCTTAATTTTTTTTGTACAATTTTTACTGATTTTTCAAAGTTAGAACAGGGGATCACATAGTCATTCTGAGCGAGTCACACACAAATATAAATATCTCAAAATATAGAGTTCCTTTACTTTTTCTGATTCTTTTACATGGAAATAGACTCATTAAGATTTAATTTCATATCTCATTCAGCCTCTAATTAAATTCCTACTATTTTTGGTGATTTTTCAAATTCACATCACTGTGACTATCCAAAACAGTATTATTGCTAATTCACTCTTTCACACTTTCTTTGTATTAACCTCATTTTAACATGCATATCACAATTCATTTTCACCACATTTCATACATCACAAGTATAGGTCCATGATTACAATGTCACCTTAAAACCATCCCGTTGAACAATTCGGATCAATCCTCGATACTTGATGGTTTCAGCACATAGCCCCTCTATCATATTTCATATAATTCGGCTCTCTTGTAGACATGGTGAACACTTAGTACCACCCATGTGACCTAGCTAATTTATCTCATAGCTCTCTTGTCTACATGGTGTCCTTCACTTGGAATCACACATGCGACCTAGCTACATTTATCTCTCCCGTAGCTCTCTTATCTACATGGGATACATCCCGTATCACACATGTGACCTAGCTACTACATAGTATCTTGTAGCTCTCTTATACACATGATGTGCACTCAACACCATACATGTGACCTAGCTACGCTCCATCTATATTATTCAATCTTTCCGAATGTTCAACCGGGATTTTTCTCTCTATTACTTATTTCCATTCTTCCAATAGTCGATTTATGCTTCAAAATCAGCTAAAATATATATAATAGGCTGAAATACAAAATGTAAATGAAGTTAATGTATTATTTACATACAAACTTACCTCGATGCAAAATATGGAAATTTTGCAATTTAGTCCAAAACCTTTTCCTTCCCCCGTTCGAGGTCGATTCCATGCCTTTCTTGATCTATAACAACACATTTAGCTCATTTAATAATCATACTATTTATTTCAATCCAAAAATCACATTATGGAAAAATTATATTTTTGCCCCCTAACTTTTACAAAATTATGATTTTTCCCCTAGGCTCGGAAATTTAATTTCATCCCTTATTCTTATGTTTTATGACATGCTGATTATTTTTCTCTTCTATGAAAACATCAAATTCTCACTCTAACATGCACTTATGAGCATTAGGTATTTTTACCAATTATACCATTTTGCTCATTTTCGCTAAAAATCGCTTAGAAAAGATTGTTCTCCTAACCTCAAACATTCATATTCTACCATCAAACATCAAAATACATGCATATCATTCATGGGTAAATTTTTAAACATAAATCCTAACTCGAAATAATGGTAGAAATAGGTAAACCGAGCTACGAGGATTTCAAAAATGTAAAGAACATTAAAAACGGGGCTTGAATGCACTCACTATTGAGCTTGAAAGCTTGAAACAAACCCTAGCTATGGAGAACATGCAAGTTTCAGCCAAGCTAAATGAAGATGAACCCATTTTTGTGTTATTTTTCCCATTTTATTTCATTTATTATGCAAATGACCAAAATGCCCTTACTACTAAACTTTCTAAAATTTCCATCCATGTCCAAATTTTTGTCCATATAAAGTATAATAGTCTAATTGCCATTTAAGGACCTCTACTTAAAACCCCCATTTCAATAAAGTACTTTATGAACAAGAACACACATTTTTCACCTATTTCAATTTAGTCCTAAACGTCAAATTAAACACCCAATCGATAAAATTTCGCAACGAAATTTTCACACGATTATGCAATCATAATATAAACACTAAAACTTAATTAAAATAATTTTTTTTCAACCTCAAATTCATGGTTTCGAAACCACTGTTTCGTTTTGGCCTTAAATCGGGCTGTTACAGCGCGCCTAGAGATAGGGTGACAAGATTTTGCTAGATTAGGGTGAAACCTAATAAGAGGATCCATAGATCGAGCTAATGCAACCCTAGGAAGTTAATTAGAAAGAGATTTCAATTATTCAACCTAGGTTTAGACGTTTTTAGTCTCGAGAGGGATAATAATACAACTTAGGGATTTCTACGGATCAAGTCAAATGAATAAATCGTCCGATTCAGAGTTAAATAACAAGTGAAGTCTAGGTGGATTTTTCCTTAGGTATTGTCTTAATCAATCGAGTTTTTCCAAAAGTAATTCCCCTATTATTCTTTGGCTAGATAATAAAAAGACAATCATTACTAGTACTTTTAGTTCCTTTGGGTTCGACAATCCGGTCTTGCTCAAGCTATACTACTATTCGATAGGTACACTTTCCTTCATCGTGATAATAGTTAGTTTCAAGAACGATTCATTATAAATATTTAAAACCTATAACGATTATCACGTATCATATAGCTAGACTCTCACTTGCTATGTTAGTCTTAGAATTGACTAAATTCATAGCTCTGATACCAATTAAATGTAACACCCCTAACCCATATTCGTCACCAGAATAGGGTTACGAGACATTACCAATCAATACACATCATTCACATACATAACATATACATGTATACATTCATATATGAAACCCATCCAACAAATTCACATTGTCCCTTTTATGGCTCTATGAGGCCTTAAAACATACTTAAAAGAGGTTCGGGACTAAACTGATAACATTTGAAAACTTTGGGAAACTTAGAAAATTTTCATACATACAGGGGCCACACGCCTGTGTGAACAGGCCGTGTACCTCACATAGCCACCAAACATGCCCGTGTCATAGGCCGCGTGAAAATAGGGCATACATACTGACTTGCACCACACGGCTGAAGACACGGCCGTGTGCCTTGGCCATGGGAAATCTGGAGGGGTTACTGACTTGGGTCACATGGACGGCCACACGCCCATGTGCCAGCTCGTGTGCCTCAGCCATTCCAAACCTATAGGGTATTGTAACGACCCAAATTTTAGTGGTGTCGAAATAGTGATGTGAGTTCACTATATCCGACATGTGAGTTTAGTAATTTAAAAATTTATAAGTAAAGGTCAGGTGTGATTTTAGAAATATTTTTTTAATTAGCGAATTTTGTGTTTTAAAAAAAGATTGTTAGATAATTGGGTCAAGAACGAGGTATCGAGACCTCAAATTCATAAACAGAGCCATAAATATTTTTAGAAGTATTTATGGAGTGTTAATGAGTTAATATTAAAGTTTCGTTAAAAAATTTTAAATTTTGGTTATTAATTGAAGAAAAAGGACTAAATTGAATAAAGTACAAAACTATAAAATATGATTAAATAGCTTAAAAGATTATCAAAGAAGGAGTTAAAAGGTAAATAGACCCAAATTAGATGGGTTGACAGCATGATTGTGCAGGAAAAATAAAAATCAAGTGTGAATAAGGGGTAAAATTGGAAATAGGGTAAAAATTTAATTGTAAAATATGATATATTTGGTAAATCTAGAGTTTTCCTCATTTTTCTTCATCCTTTCCAACAAAAACACCATTTAAGGGTTCTTTTAAGCTGGTCTATCATATTTTTACTACATGTAAGCTCAATTCTTGATTATTTCTTGTAATTTTTGTGTTTTTGAGACTTTTACAACTAGGTCCACTTGTTTAATTCATTAGTTTTTGATTTCATGGATAATTTTGAAAGTTTCCATGAATAAGTGATGAAAGTTTATGATGATTTATCATGGAATTGAGGTTTTAACTTTATTATATGATGATTATGAAGAGATTTTTATAGAAATCAATTTTTAGGATCTAATTGTGAGAGTTGTTGGAATTAGGGTTTTGTGATGAAATTTTGAGTGTTAAAGGCTTTGAAGTAGTTTATAATGTTTTGATAAAGTGTTATTTGAGAGGAATTATCTCAATCGATGAATAAATTGAGTAGGGACTAAATTGTAAAAATTAAAAAGTTTGGGGTAAAGTGTAATTTTGAAATTTTAAGGGCATAAATTGTGAAGTAGAGTAGAATTGAAATAGATGCTAATTAAGGAATGATTTTATAATTATAGATCAAGAAAACGAAGTGAATCGTAGAAAGGAGAAATTTCAAGAATAGTCCCTGAATTTTTACGACTTTTGCAAATTAGCCCAGGTAATTTCATGTGGCAAAGTTCAATGTTTTATTATGGAAATCTTAGGATTGCTAAGGTATCTTATTGTAGATGAATACTATCAAATTGTATTAATTACTAAATAATGTTTAACTAAAAGTACAAATTAGTTGGAACAATGGTTTTGAGTGCTTTCATTTTATGACGATGATGAATTGACGGAAAAGATGTGATATGTGCTTCCGTATAAGACCATAGCTGGGCTTTGCCATCAGTGCAATGTGATACGTATTTCCGTATAAGAACATAGCTGGGCTATGGCATCGATGTGATGTGATAATGTGATTCCGTATAATACCATATCTGGGATATGGCATCGGTATGATATGTGATCCATGTAAGACCATGGTAGGGCTATGGTTTCGGTGTGTGATATTTGACTATGTGCAAGTCCATGGTTTACCATGGCAATGTGATAATGAAGTACTCAATTCCATTAGTGTTCCCTAATTTGACTATGAAAGTAAATTAGAAATGGGCCCAAGGGAGTTAAAATTTGTGAATAGCAACATGGAAATTATTCATATGAACTTATTAATGATTTTGTGATTTACAGGAAGATTTTGTTAAATTATAAGATATATGATTGTGTACAATGTTTGATAAGATTTATTCTTCTATACCTATGAGCTTACTAAGCTTTTATAAGCTTAGTTGTGTATGTTATTTGTTTTGTAGATTGACTTATATACATATGGAGGATCTGATCTACATCAAGAATCACACTATTCAGATTTACTCCGGTAGATTTTGTTAAACTACTTTTTTATTCATATGGCATGTATAGGGGTTGATTTGATAATGTAATAGTATGAATGATTAAGTATGCAAAGTAAGTTGAATATGATGTTTTGTGTTTGAAAATGAAATATACATGTTTTGGCTTGAAATAATTGTTTGGTTGGACTCTACTAGTGTATAATTGTGTTTAAGTGCAGCTAATGGATGAAAGGGTGAGAAAAGTGACCTAAAACGACCTATTTTCATCCACATGGCTAGACACACGGGCGTGTGTGACACACGGTAAGCCCACGGGCATGTGATATGACCGTGTGTCCCCTTCATCCTTAAATGTAAAGTCAGGATAGTACACGGGAAAAAGACACGGCTGTGTGTCTTGGTCATGTGAAGGACCCGGGTTTCAAGCATGGTCGTGTGTTATAATCGTGTGATGCGATCTCCGCCGACTTCCAACCCGAGCAAATATCTGAAACACTATAAAACATAGAAAAATAACACAAAGTAAGCTATAAATCTTAGTAAGCTCGTTTGGTAATAAACTCATATTATTAAATAACTGCATTTAAAACCATTATTCAAACATGATATAATTCATATGTTTGCACCATTTTATCTCGAATTCATGCACATAGTTAATCAAGATTTTCATGAGTTTATTCATTCACGACACATATGGTTTGAATACTTCTTATCAATTTATTCACATATTCATATGCATAAGCAATTATATATATAAACTTTATTCAATTCAATTTTCATCACCTTTTCTTTAGCCAAGTGAATTATGTGAAATATCATCAAATAACGGTATTTCACACACTATGTGCCTTATGTATATTTAGTTAAAACAACTATAACTCATATCTCACATGTCATTCAATTCATACCTCATTCTAGACAAATAAACACATTTTGGCATGAAACATACTTATACATAAATCTTTCTCATTTCGTATACGTGATACACTAAGAACTTACCAAATTGCCTTAATTTGATTCTCATAATAGTTCTGTAAGAAACTGTATCACTTAATTTGATTGTACTTTCATTCTTGTCTTGACTATGCCCATTGAACCATTCAGAATCTTTAAGGATACTCGACAATCACATATAGCTCGTACAATGCCATATCCTAGATATGGTCTTACATGTTTTCACATATCAATGACACTATCCTAGACATGGTCTTACACGAAATTGATTAATGATTTCAATGTCCCAGGCATTGTCTTACACGTAATCACAATACAATACCAATGTCTCAGACATGGTCTTACATGAAATCACATCTCGGTAACCTAATGTCATGACATTTGTATCCTATACTATTCCTAAGTTCGTACGGGACTTTCAGATGTCATAACTCTGCCGATTCTTTCTAGTAATCGTGACCATTCAGCATTCAATTCAATTCAATGATAAATAAGCATTTATAACACAATTTAAGCACGTTAATTAGCATACGAACTTACCTCAATTCGTCAAAACGACGGAACGGATTAACTAGTCTGATAATTTATTTTCCCCCGTTCTAGATTCGAATCTCATTTTTCTCAATCTATATAATAACAAAATTTACTTATTTAATCATTAATTCATTCAATTTAACATAATTTACAAATTTTGGAAAAATTACACTTTTGCCCCTTTTATTACACATTTTTGCAATTTAGTCCTTATCACATAAAATTGCAAATTCACGCAATTAAGGACAAACCCATGCTAGCCAATTTTTTCCCATACTAATAGTAGCCCATATTTATTAATCATTCACACATTTGACCACACAATTTTCACATTTTTCAATTTAATCCAAAATTGACATTTTTACTAAAAATCACTTTACAGAACATGTATAACTATCATCAAAATTTCATATTTCATCATCAAACATCAATTAACACATGTATTCAACAATGGAAACTATAAAAATCTATTAAAATTTCAAAATCGGAGGTACAGGCTAGCTAAATTACGGAGCAACAATCTCAAAAACTATAAAAATCTATTATCATCAAAAATCACTTTACAGAACATGTATAACTATCATCAAAATTTCATATTTCATCATCAAACATCAATTAACACATGTATTCAACAATGGAAACTATAAAAATCTATTAAAATTTCAAAATCGGAGGTACAGGCTAGCTAAATTACGGAGCAACAATCTCAAAAACGTAGAAATTATTAAAAATTGAGCGAAAACCACTCACCCATTAATCTTCAAAGCTTGGCCAAATATAACTTCATCCATGGCTATTTTTCTTCATGCATTTTCGGTGGTGGTTTATGGAGAAAGATGAGAATCATCTTTTATTTTGCTTAATTAATCATTATATATCTATTTACTATTATAACCTTTTAATATAAAACAAATTTCAACAATACTAACTCCCATAAATGTCCACTATCAAATAAATGGTCTATTTACCATCCAAGGACTCACATAATTAAAATCTATAGCCATTTAATGCATTTTACTAATAGAACTCAAGTTTTGTATCTTACGCGATTTAGTAATTTTTATCAAATTGAGCACTCAAACAGTAAAATTTCTTTACGAAACCTCCACGTAATTAATCTATCATATTGTAGACCTTATTAAAATAAAAAATAAATATTTCGACTTCTAATTTGTGGTCCCGAAACCACTGTTCCGATTTGACCCAAAAATGGGTTGTTACAAGATCCCAATTTATCATTATCATACTTTATTTTATTGTTTTCAAGTTTTGCATAGACAACTATTCTTACAATTTATCTTGTTTCCATCTAATTGTTGCACCGATATTAATAGAAAAAAGACTACTATATCTGTGGGATCAATATCCGACAGACTCACATCTGTCTACTATACTTGCATCGACAGTTGACAATTGCACATTATTACTGTGATGTTAACAACCGATCGGATATGGTTTATCAAGATAAGATTTATGTAACACCCCTAACCCGTATCCGCTGCCAGAACAGGGTTTCGGAGCATTACTACCATTTACAGTTCACTAAAAACAATTTAAATACTTACCGATTCAATGCATCATATAAATAGATATATTACCATTCAATCAACAGTTTGACACTTGTATAAGCATCAAACAGCAACATTCTTAGTATACTTGCACATATCTCATATAAATTCAACATTGATATATCTATTTTCTCGACATATCGCACTTGAGTTTAATAATAGTCTCAACTTACATAATTTCCTTGTATCAACATATCAAAGATAATCACATATGTACATGTCATGAAGCATATCATGCTCTTACCGTTTCTTCATAAGCATATATCATTCATTTCATTATATCAATATTTCATGCTCCATCATTTCCATATATTTTATGTATATTTATTCTGGTAATAGTTTATATCAAACTTAACATAAATTATATTCCATGTACTTATACTTATTTCATTTATCTATCTTCATAATTATTTCATATAACCATTCGTCATCTGATACATATTACCTGAATATCAATTGTTCAACAGATGTTAGAGCGTCTCCCATCCACGGTCTTATTTATCTTTGACATGATGCCATAGTGTCTTTCAACCATGGTCTTACACATTTCATATCAGGCTGCCATGGTATCTTTCAACCATGGTCTTACACATTTCATATCAGAGAGCACACTCCCGTGAACCTCATCCTTACATTGGGATTACCAGTCCAGGCTAAATCCCCTGTAATATAAACTCATAGAGTATTGTCGAGATTACCAGTCCAGGCTAAATCCCCTGCAACAACAATTACTCTAATGAGCTTGGATCTGAATTACCAGTCCAGGCTAAATTCAGACCCTAATTCAGATTACCCATCCGGGCTAAATCCACTTTACACGTATTCTTCGAGAGGGCTATATCAGAATAGGATCACCCGTCCGGGCTAAATCCTTTTTACCGTCAATTCCTTTTCAGAGATCCATCGAATTTTCCTTTCATTCAACTGGGATTTATTTTCAATTTATATCGAGTATTATCAATATTTCATCAAATATCATGAATTGAACATTCAAATCATATTTTCATGACATAACCACATATTTCAAGTATTTAAAATACAATTCAAGTTACACAAACTTACCTCATTGCTTGTTTGTGTTTATAATTTCATTAATCCGATATCTTTTCTTTTCCACGATCAAGTCTCATATTTGAGACGTCCGGATCTTTATAAATAAATTTGATCATCATTTTCATTCATTTCATCTTCTAATGCATTTAATTAATTCTCTAGGCAAAATTACCATTTTGCCCCTAAACTTTTAATTAATGACGATTTAGTCCTTAGGGTCGGAAAATAAAATTCTTGCAATTTAATCCTTATTTCCAGCTATTATTCTCATATATATTGATAACAGTCCATGAATTCTATAAAATATCGAATTTTCCATAATTTCAACACTTTTCAATTTAATCCTAAAACATGTTTTCCCAGATCTTGAACTAAATTAATAATTTCATTCAATTTTTCAATTTAAATAATAAAATAATCCATTTCATGCAATTTGGTCATTTCTACATTTTTACAAAATTACCTATAAAGTATTACTTTTATTCAATTTAGTCCCTAAGCCTAAAATATGCAAATTAGCCATGCTTAATGAATATTCATATATGTTTTCCTCCTCCTCCTCTCCATTCCACATCCTTGATGTATGTAGCACACTTGTAAGTAACATTATCTATAATCTTTATTATTTGCTTTTATGAATATTCAAGTCATCCATCATGTCATAGTAACTAAATTATTTATATCTGGAGCTATAGGATTCCAAATTAAGATCTGCTAATTTTACCTGAAATATCTTACTACCGTAAAATTTTAAGAATTTTTTTTTAGTCAATAAGTACAGTTTATTCTTTAAAGGTACCCCTATTCTGCTGTCTGACAGTTATGACCCTTATTCACTAAAAATTAATTATCTCCTTGTAAAGAATTCGAATGATGTTCATATTTGTTTTTATTGAAAATAAACTCATTAAGGATTCTAAACATATAAATTTAAGCCCCTAATTATTTTTATCCAATATTTTTTATGATTTTACAAATTCAGAACAGGGGAACCCAAAATCATTCTGACCTTGTCTCACAAAATTCATCATATCTCATGATTTAGAATTCCATTGGTTACATAATTCTTCTATAAGAAACTAGACTTAATAAGTTTTAATTTCATATTTTATTCATCCTATAATTAGATTTCTACAATTTTGATAATTTTTCAAAGTTAGACTACTGCTGCTGTCCAAAACTGTTTTAGTACAAGATATTAATTACCATGTTATAACATCCTTATTTTCTTTTTCTACACCATTTCTCATCACTTTCTCTTATTTTTTCTTCACTAACATATCAAGAACATAGGACCTTATGTAAGAAAACTCTACTATAACATTATTTCCATGCTATATCAATATTAACAAACTTAAAAACATATTGAAATCTTGATGTACTTACTTTTTCTTATTGACTTCAATCTTTAACTTGATTTTTCTCTCTCCTCCAGCTTCGATTTCTTGAATCCAACTTGATATTCTTGCTCCCCATCATCTCCTTGCTATCTTTCTCTCTTGATGGCTATGGAAATTCTTTCAATTTTTAGGTGAAAATAATGAATTTTTGGTGGAAGGACTAAATTGTAAAGAAAGCAAACTTCTTTTCTCCTTCTTATCTTATGTTAGTTTGCATGGGAAAGGAAATGTGTTGATAATTCTTCATCTTTCCTTCCTTTTATACTAAATAAATAATAATATAATAATAATAAACATCTCATAAAATATTAATAAAAATAATATTTATCTAATTAATTAATTTAAAATATCATCAACATAATCATTACATTCTAGAATTCTCTCTCTTACTAATTGACCATTTTGCCCTCCATGATCTTTTAGAATTCCATCCTTGAGTCATAACTTAATTTGGTAAAATTACGATTTAGTCCCTCATAATTTTTTTACCTATTCAATTTGGTCCTAATTCATCAATTTTTCTTGGTTTTTAGATCATTCCACCCTTAAAATATTTGCACCATTAGTCCTTCAACTTTTTTATATTTACACTTCAACCTCTTAAGACTTTTCTCATCTTTGCAATTTAGTCCTTTCTTGAATTAATATATCATAATATACTTCTCAATATTGACATCACTCAAAAATTCCCTTTTTGTCACTTTATTTCCTTATTTTACTATATCACGGGTAATATTTTACTGTAAAAATTTTCGGGTTATTACAATTTCTCTCCCCCTTAAAATAAATTTCGTCCTCGAAATTTCCTTGTTTTCTTTTGATCATGAATTTCATTATTTCTATAGTTCTATAGTTTCTTTCTGTACATATTTACCCAGTTTATCATTTATATCCATTCTCTATCTTTTCATTTCATAATTTATTTTCAATACAATATTTCACATTTACCTTTGAGCTTCTACCAATGAAATAGAAAATAATATCATATGAATCTTATTATCAAGTGTTCTATCACATATATTGGCTTGAAACCAAAGAAAGATAGAGTAGTACCACTTGTGAATCAATCAGACTTGCGATAATTTCAGTTTATTAGCATATTTATCCAACCTTTTCATATATTGATTATAGCATCCAAACATGAACAGTTCCATATGCCTCTGAAAATATCAAGATATATAAGATACCCATATAAAATCCCAAAATTTACTATAATATACCCATTATAACGGCTATATTCAAATATTTTTGCAATCTATTCACCAATCTATTGACTAGTATAGTCATCAATAATTTCACATCATTTACTTCACTTAAAAAAAACTAATTCGGAAGAAATTTTCGGTTAACTATTCTGTAAATACCATATTTAAATAAATCGATTTTCCCATAAATAACTTCTTTCTTTAACAGTGATATTGTATATCTCAACTAGTTTAAGAAAAATCTGATATCTTTATTCAGAACCCATATTTACTTATTAACTAATTCTTAATTCCGACTGCATTATCAATTGTTCAACCATTGAGCTTTTCACTTTCCGCTTCTGAATCAATATAAATCTCATGAATTTCATTGCATATAATTGTACTAGTAAAGGGGTATAGATCGTAAAGTCTCATAATTTAATTGTCATATATTTACTCATATAACATTTATCATTCTCAAGTACTATAAAACATTTATTCGTACTTTTACGAGTTCTACTTCATCATAACTAACATTTTACTCGAGAGATAATCCTTTACCTCGTAATTAAAATTGTTTACTTTTTACTTAGCAGAGGCCCGAGAGACTAGATAGAACACTTGGATATATGGGACTTATATAGAGGTGTATTATTATGCACTATTAAACAGAGAACAACTGAAGTGCTATCTGAAAAGTACAAATGTCTTGAATGTGCTAATAATCAGAAAGCATGCTGAGGTCCCTTAATATACTAGTCGTTCTAATCTTGTCTACTTGGGAAAATTATTTCATGCACGCATATCACTTTTACACCTTTCGCATGATACTTTTACATGCTTTACAATTTAATCCTTATACCAATAATTCATATACTTATATCTTCTATCTTCAATAGATGTAATATATTTCAAAATTCACTATTCATTCATAATTCTCTAATAATCCTTATCATGTACTTCATATATTACTTTTATATATTTTTAATTTAGTCATCAGACAATATTTCATGTAGTAATATAATTTGCTTTTAATAATACATATAGCATCATATTCATCACCGACATGTATTATAAAACATTTATTCATACCATTTTTTATCTTGATTCATCATAATCAACTTTCTACTCATATACTTGAGTATCGCTTTTAACATTATCGAATTAGCTTCGTTGAAAACATATCTTTCTATAAATAAAACAAATCTCATCAGTCGAGAGGTATCACACTATCACATATTATAATGACATGTGTTTTTAGACTTCACATATACTATGTTTGGTCCGAGAACCGACTAAACCATAACTCTGATGCCACTAAATGTAACACCCCTAACCCGTATCCGCTGCCAGAACAGGGTTTCGGAGCATTACTACCATTTACAGATCACTAAAAAAAATTTAAATACTTACCGATTCAATGCATCATATAAATAAATATATTACCATTCAATCAACAGTTTGACACTTGTATAAGCATCAAACAACAACATTGTTCGTATACTTGCACATATCTCATATAAATTCAACATTGATATATCTATTTTCTCGACATATCGCACTTGAGTTTAATAATAGTCTCAACTTACATAATTTCCTTGTATCAACATATCAATGATAATCATATATGTACATGTCATGAAACATATCATGCTCTTACCGTTTCTTCATAAGCATATATCATTCATTTCATTATATCAATATTTCATGCTCCATCATTTCCATATATTTTATGTATATTTATTCGGTAATAGTTTATATCAAACTTAACATAAATTATATTCCATGTACTTATACTTATTTCGTTTATCTATCTTCATAATTATTTCATATAACCATTCATCATCGATACATATTACCGAATATCAATTGTTCAATGATGTTAGGCGTCTCCCATCCACGGTCTTATTTATCTTTGACATGATGCCATAGTGTCTTTCAACTATGGTCTTACTCATTTTCTCTCATGTTGCCATGCTATCTTTCAACCATGGTCTTGTTCATTTCATATCACGTTGCCTTGGTATCTTTCAACCATGGTCTTACACGTTTCATATCAGGTTGCCATGGTATCTTTCAACCATGGTCTTACACATTTCATATCAGGCTGCCATGGTATCTTTCAACCATGGTCTTACACATTTCATATCAGGTTGCCATGGTATCTTTCAACCATGGTCTTACACATTTCATATCAGGCTGCCATGGTATCTTTCAACCATGGTCTTACACATTTCATATCAGAGAGCACACACCCGCGAACCTCATCCTTACAGTGGGATTATTAGTCCAGGCTAAATCCCCTGTAATATAAACTCATAGAGTATTGTCGATTATTACCGGTCGGGCTAAATCCCACAACGACAATTACTCTAATGAGCTTGGATCTGAATTACCAGTCGAGGCTAAATTCAGACCTAATTCAGATTACCGTCCGGCTAAATCCATTTTACACGATTCTTGAGAGGGCTATATCAAGATAGGATCACCCGTCCTGCTAGATCCTTTTACCGTCAATTCCTTTTGAGATCCATCAATTTTCCTTTCATTCAACTAGGATTTATTTTCAATTTATATCGAGTATTATCAATATTTCATCAAATATCATGAATTGAACATTCAAATCATATTTTCATAACATAACCACATATTTCAAGTATTTAAAATACAATTCAAGTTACACAAACTTACCTCATTGCTTGTTTGTGTTTATAATTTCATTAATCCGATATCTTTTCTTTTCCACGATCAAGTCTCATATTTGAGACATCCGGATCTTTATAAATAAATTTGATCATCATTTTCATTCATTTCATCTTGTAATGCATTTAATTAATGCTCTAGGAAAAATTACCATTTTACCCCTAAAATTTTAATTAATGACGATTTCGTCCTTAGGGTCAGGAAAATAAAATTCTTGCAATTTAATCCTTATTTCCAGCTATTATTCTCATATATATTGATAACAGTCCATGAATTCTATAAAATATCAGAATTTTCCATAATTTCAACACTTTTCAATTTAATCCCTAAAACATGTTTTCCCCTGATCTTGAACTAAATTAATAATTTCATTCAATTTTTCAATTTAAATAATAAAATAATCCATTTCATGCAATTTGGTCATTTCTGACATTTTTACAAAATTACCTATAAAGTTTTACTTTTATTCAATTTAGTCCCTAAGCCTAAAATATGCAAATTAGCCATGCTTAATGAATATTCATATATGTTTTCCTCCTCCTCCTTACCATTCCACATCCTTGATGTATGTAGCACACTTGTAAGTAACATTATCTATAATCTTTATTATTTGCTTTTATGAATATTCAAGCTGTCCATCTGTGTCATAGTAACTAAATTATTTATATCTGGAGCTATAGGATTCCAAATTAAGATCTGCTAATTTTCCCTGAAATATCTTATTACCGTAAAATTTTAAGAATTTTTTTTTAGTCAATAAGTACAGTTTATTCTTTAAAGTTACCCCTATTCTGCTGTCTGACAGTTATGACCCTTCTTCACTAAAAATTAATTATCTCCTTGTAAAGAATTCGAATGATGTTCATATTTTTTTATTGAAAATAGACTCATTAAGGATTCTAAACATATAAATTTAAGCCCTAATTATTTTTATCCAATTTTTTTATGATTTTACAAATTGAACAGGGAACCCAAAATCATTCGACCTTGTCTCACAAAATTCATCATATCTCATGATTTAGAATTCCATTGGTTACATAATTCTTCTATAAGAAACTAGACTTAATAAGTTTTAATTTCATATTTTATTCATCCTATAATTAGATTTCTACAATTTCGATAATTTTTCAAAGTTAGACTACTCTTTGTTGTCCAAAACTGCTTTTAGTACAAGATATTAATTACCATGTTATAACATCCTTATTTTCTTTTTCTACACCATTTCTCATCACTTTCTCTTATTTTTCTTCACTAACATATCAAGAACATAGGACCTTATGTAAGAAAACTCTACTATAACATTATTTCCATGCTTTATCAATATTAACAAACTTAAAACATATTGAAATCTTGATGTACTTACTTTTTCTTATTGACTTCAATCTTTAACTTGATTTTTCTCTCTCCTCCAGCTACGATTTCTTGAATCCAACTTGATATTCTTGCTCCCCATCATCTCCTTGCTATCTTTCTCTCTTGATGGCTATGGAAATTCTTTCAATTTTAGGTGAAAATAATAAATTTTTGGTGGAAGGACTAAATTGTAAAGAAAGCAAACTTCTTTTCTCCTTCTTATCTTACGTTAGTTTGCATGGGAAAGGAAATGTGTTGATAATTCTTCATCTTTCCTTCCTTTTATACTAAATAAATAATAATATAATAATAATAAACATCTCATAAAATATTAATAAAATAATATTTATCTAATTAATTAATTTAAAATATCATCAACATAATCATTACATTCTAGAATTCTCTCTCTTACTAATTGACCATTTTGCCCTCCATGATCTTTTAGAATTCCATCCTTGAGTCATAACTTAATTTGGTAATATTACGAGTTAGTCCCTCATAATTTTTTTACTTATTCAATCTGGTCCTAATTCATCAATTTTTCTTGGTTTCTAGATCATTCCACCCTTAAAATATTTGCACCATTAGTCCTTCAACTTTTTTATATTTACACTTCAACCTCTTAAGACTTTTCTCATCTTTGCAATTTAGTCCTTTCTTGAATTAATATATCATAATATACTTCTCAATATTGACATCACTCAAAAATTCCCTTTTTGTCACTTTATTTCCTTATTTTACTATATCACGGGTAATATTTTACTGTAAAAATTTTCGGGGTATTACAATTTCTCTCCCCCTTAAAATAAATTTCGTCCTCGAAATTTCCTTGTTTTCTTTTGATCATGAATTTCATTATTTCTATAGTTCTATAGTTTCTTTCTGTACATACTTACCCAGTTTATCATTTATATCCATTCTCTATCTTTTCATTTCATAATTTATTTTCAATACAATATTTCACACTTATCTTTCAGAGCTTCAACCAACAGAAATAGAAAATAATATCATATGAATCTTATTATCAAGTGTTCTATCACATATATTGGCTTGAAACCAAAGAAAGATAGAGTAGTACCACTTGTGAATCAATCAGACTTGCGATAATTTCTGTTTATTAGCATATTTATCCAACCTTTTCATATATTGATTATAGCATCCAAACATGAACAGTTCCATATGCCTCTGAAAATATCAGTATATATAAGATACCCATATAAAATCCCAAAAATTTACTATAATATACCCAGTTATAACGGCTATATTCAAATTTTTTGCAATCTATTCACCAATCTATTGACTAGTATAGTCATCAATAATTTCACATCATTTACTTCACTCAAAAAAAACTAATTCGGAAGAAATTTTCGGTTAACTATTCTGTAAATACCATATTTAAATAAATCGATTTTCCCATAAATAACTTCTTTCTTTAACAGTGATATTGTATATCTCAACTAGTTTAAGAAAAATCTGATATCTTTATTCAGAACCCATCTTTACTTATTAACTAATTCTTAGTTCCGACTGCATTATCAATTGTTCAACCATTGAGCTTTTCACTTTCCGCTTCTGAATCAATATAAATCTCATGAATTTCATTGCATATAATTGTACTATAAAGGGGTATAGATCGTAAAGTCTCATAATTTAATTGTCATATATTTACTCATATAACATTTATCATTCTCAAGTACTATAAAACATTTATTCGTACTTTTACGAGTTCTACTTCATCATAACTAACATTTTTACTCAGAGATAATCCTTTACCTCGTAACGAAAATTGTTTACTTTTTACTTAGCAGAGGCCTAGTAGACTAGATAGAACACTTCGGATATATGGGACTTATATAGAGGTGCATTATTATGCACTATTAAACAGAGAACACTGAAGTGCTATACAGAAAGTACAAATGTGCTGAATGTGCTAATAATCGTAAAGCATCTTGAGGTCCCTTAATATACTAGTAGTTCTAATCTTGTCTACTTGGGCAAATTATTTCATGCACGCATATCACTTTTACACCTTTCGCATGATACTTTTACATGCTTTACAATTTAATCCTTATACCAATAATTCATATACTTATATCTTCTGTATCTTCAATAGATGTAATATATTTCAAAATTCACTATTCATTCATAATTCTCTAATAATCCTTATCATGTACTTCATATATTACTTTTATATATTTTTTAGTTTAGTCATCAGCACAATATTTCATGTAGTAATATAATTTGCTTTTAATAATACATATAGCATCATATTCATCATCGACATGTATTATAAAACATTTATTCATACCATTTTTTTATACCGATTCATCATAATCAACTTTCTACTCATATACTTGAGTATCGCTTTTAACATTATCGGAATTAGCTTCGTTGAAAAACATATCTTTCTATAAATAAAACAAATCTCATCAGAGTCGAGAGGTATCACACTATCACATATTATAATGACATGTGTTTTTAGACTTCACATATACTACGTTTGGTCCGAGAACCGACTAAACCATAGCTCTGATACCACTAAATGTAACACCCCTAACCCGTATCCGCTGCTAGAACAGGGTTTCGGAGCATTACTACCATTTACAGATCACTAAAAAAAATTTAAATACTTACCGATTCAATGCATCATATAAATAAATATATTACCATTCAATCAACAGTTTGACACTTGTATAAGCATCAAACAACAACATTGTTAGTATACTTGCACATATCTCATATAAATTCAACATTGATATATCTATTTTCTCGACATATCGCACTTGAGTTTAATAATAGTCTCAACTTACATAATTTCCTTGTATCAACATATCAATGATAATCATATATGTACATGTCATGAAACATATCATGCTCTTATCGTTTCTTCATAAGCATATATCATTCATTTCATTATATCAATATTTCATGCTCCATCATTTCCATATATTTTATGTATATTTATTCGGTAATAGTTTATATCAAACTTAACATAAATTATATTCCATGTACTTATACTTATTTCGTTTATCTATCTTCATAATTATTTCATATAACCATTCATCATCAGATACATATTACCAGAATATCAATTGTTCAACAGATGTTAGAGCGTCTCCCATCCACGGTCTTATTTATCTTTGACATGATGCCATAGTGTCTTTCAACTATGGTCTTAATCATTTTCTCTCATGTTGCCATGCTATCTTTCAACCATGGTCTTGTTCATTTCATATCACGTTGCCTTGGTATCTTTCAACCATGGTCTTACACGTTTCATATCAGGTTGTCATGGTATCTTTCAACCATGGTCTTACACATTTCATATCAGTCGCCATGGTATCTTTCAACCATGGTCTTACACATTTCATATCAGGTTGCCATGGTATCTTTCAACCATGGTCTTACACATTTCATATCAGGCTGCCATGGTATCTTTCAACCATGGTCTTACACATTTCATATCAGAGAGCACACACCCGCGAACCTCATTCTTACAGTGGGATTATCAGTCCAGGCTAAATCCCCTGTAATATAAACTCAGAGTATTGTCAGGATTACCAGTCCAGGCTAAATCCCCTCCAACGACAATTACTCTAATGAGCTTGGATCTGAATTACCAGTCCAGGCTAAATTCAGACCCTAATTCGGATTACCTGTCCGGGCTAAATCCATTTTACACGTATTCTTTTGGAGGGCTATATCAGAATAGGATCACCCGTCTGGGCTAGATCCTTTTTACCGTCAATTCCTTTTCAGAGATCCATCAAATTTTCCTTTCATTCAACTAGGATTTATTTTCAATTTATATCGAGTATTATCAATATTTCATCAAATATCATGAATTGAACATTCAAATCATATTTTCATGACATAACCACATATTTCAAGTATTTAAAATACAATTCAAGTTACACAAACTTACCTCATTGCTTGTTTGTGTTTATAATTTCATTAATCCGATATCTTTTCTTTTCCACGATCAAGTCTCATATTTGAGACGTCCGGATCTTTATAAATAAATTTGATCATCATTTTCATTCATTTCATCTTGTAATGCATTTAATTAATGCTCTAGGAAAAATTACCATTTTGCCCCTAAACTTTTAATTAATGACGATTTCGTCCTTAGGGTCGGAAAATAAAATTCTTGCAATTTAATCCTTATTTCCACTATTATTCTCATATATATTGATAATGATCCATGAATTCTATAGAATATCGAATTTTCCATAATTTCAACACGTTTCAATTTAATCCCTAAAACATGTTTTCCCCCGATCTTGAACTAAATTAATAATTTCATTCAATTTTGCAATTTAAATAATAAAATAATCCATTTCATACAATTTGGTCATTTCTGACATTTTTACAAAATTACCCATAAAGTTTTACTTTTATTTAATTTAGTCCCTAAGCCTAAAATATGCAAATTAGCCATGCTTAATGTATATTCGTATATGTTTTCCTCCTCCTCCTCTCCATTCCACATCCTTGATGTATGTAGCACACTTGTAAGTAACATTATCTATAACCTTTATTATTTACTTTTATGAATATTCAAGCTGTCCATCTGTGTCATAGTCACTAAATTATTTATATCTGAAGCTATAGAATTCCAAATTAAGACCTGCTAATTTTCCCTGAAACTAGACTCATATATCATCTTACAATTAAAGTTTAAGAATTTTTGGTTTAGTCAATAAGTACAGTTTATTCTTTAAAGTTACCCCTATTCTGCTGTCTGACAGTTATGACCCTTCTTCACTAAAAATTAATTATCTCCTTGTACAGAATTCGAATGATGTTCATATTTATTTCTATTGAAAATAGACTCATTAAGGATTCTAAAAATATAAATTTAAGACCCTAATTATTTTTATCCAATTTTTTATGATTTTACAAATTCAGAACAGGGGAACCCAAAATCATTCTGACCTTGTATCACAAAATTCATCATATCTCATGATTTAGAATTTCATTGCTTACATAATTCTTCTATAAGAAACTAGACTTAATAAGCTTTAATTACATATTTTATTCATCCTATAATTATATTTCTACAATTTTTATGATATTTCAAAGTTAGACTACTGCTGCTGTCCAAAACTGTTTTAGTACAAGATATTAATTACCATGTTATAACATCCTTATTTTCTTTTCTACACCATTTCTCATCACTTTCTCTTATTTTTCTTCACTAACATATCAAGAACATAGGACCTTATGTAAGAAAACTCTACTATAACATTATTTCCATGCTTTATCAATAATAAGAAACTTAAAACATATTGAAATCTTGATGTACTTACCTTTTCTTATTGACTTCAATCTTTAACTTGATTTTCTCTCTCCTCCAGCTTCGATTTCTTGAATCCAACTTGATATCCTTGCTCCCCATCATCTCCTTGCTATCTTTCTCTCTTGATGGCTATGGAAATTCTTTCAATTTTTAGGTGAAAATAATGAATTTTTGGTGGAAGGACTAAATTGTAAAGAAAGCAAACTTCTTTTCTCCTTCTTATCTTACGTTAGTTTGCATGGGAAAGGAAATGTGTTGATAATTCTTCATCTTTCCTTCCTTTTATACTAAATAAATAATAATATAATAATAAACATCTCATAAAATATTAATAAAAATAATATTTATCTAATTAATTAATTTAAAATATCATCAACATAATCATTACATTCTAGAATTCTCTCTCTTACTAATTGACCATTTTGCCCTTCATGATCTTTTAGAATTCCATCCTTGAGTCATCACTTAATTTGGTAAAATTACGATTTAGTACCTCATAATTTTTTTACCTATTCAATTTGGTCCTAATTCATCAATTTTTCTTGGTTTCTAGATCATTCCACCCTTAAAATATTTGCACCATTAGTCCTTCAACTTTTTTATATTTACACTTCAACCCCTTAAGACTTTTCTCATCTTTGCAATTTTGTCCTTTCTTGAATTAATATATCATAATATACTTCTCAATATTGACATCACTCAAAAATTCCCTTTTTGTCACTTTATTTCCTTATTTTACTATATCACGGATAATATTTTACTGTAAAAATTTTTGGGGTATTACAATTTATCCCTCCTACAAAATGAAAGCAATTTCTTAGGCCTCTTAACGGAGTCAGATTAAAAATGCATGACCATGCTCGAATAAGTTGATATGAGATATCACACTTATTTTTTTATTGTAGTTTGCTCAGCAAATCAAGAAATATGAGATTGGACTATACAAGTGTGACTATTCCATGACTGATGTCCAATATAGATATTAAGGATAAAAGGAAATAATACATGAAAAAATTATCATAGAAAGGTTATGTCAAACCACGACTTCTTCTAACATGGGTGGCAATGATACATTGCTAGATGCCACTCATTGCTTGTAATATTAGAAATGTTCTAGTATTACTACCAACATTACAAGAGCCTAAAGGGTCACACCCTAAATTTGGAACGAACAAAATCTAAATACATTTGATATTGTGTAACAACCTAGTTTTACCTAAATCAGAACAATGGTTTTGGGACCACAAATCTGAGGTTAGAAAATTCTTTTAATATTATTTTTGATGTTTATAGCATGTGATTATATATGTGTGAAAGTTTCGTGAAATAATTTTAGCATTTGAATGCTTAATTTGAGAAAATGACTAAATCATATAAAATGCAAAAGTGGCATTCTATATGTTAAATATGTCTAATTGCTATGGTTGATTAAATGTGAAGTCCTTATGTTGTAAATAGACCATTGATAATGGGAATGAACATAAATGGTCTTATATTTGATGGTTAAATGGTTTAATAACCAATGGTAAAATGGTAAACTATGTATTAATGATAAATAAAAAAAACAAAGTTAAAATAAGCCTAATTATCATTATCCATAACCAATTATTAAGAGAAAAAGAAGAGGAAAATGTGGTTTTAGGGTTCGACCATTGTTGTTCTTGATTAAGGTATGTTTTAAGCTCGATTTTTTGATGATTTCTATGTTTTTATGATCGTTGCTTGGTGTTCTAGCCAGCCCATGTCCTAATTTTTGAAATTTTTGATGATTTCATGAAGTGCCATTGATGATAGCTTGATGTTTTTGAATGTTGATGACGGAAAATGAATAATTGTTGATAGATTTTCATGTTTTCTAAAGTGATTTTTGATGAAAATGCTTAAATAGGATTAATTGTGAAATTTGAAAAATGTGTGGTTAAATGTGTGAATAATGATAAATATGGGCTGATATGTGCACTAGGAAAATTAGGCTAGCTTGGAAAGGTATCAAATTGCATGAATTTTGTGTATTTGTGAAATAGGGACTAAATTGAATAAATGTGAAACATTAAGGGCTAAAGTGTAGAAATACCAGAATAGGTATTTTTGGATGAAATTGAATGAATAGGTGATTAAATTAGCTAAATTTGAATTTATATAGATCAAGAAAGAAAGAAATCGGATTTAGATCGGGGGAAATTGAAAGTTGTTGAGTAGTCGATCTGATCCGTTCATCGTATATACGAGGTAAGTTCATATGCAAATAAATGTCTTTAAGTTGATTTATAAATGTTTATTCACCATTGAATTGCTATGGATGTTGAACAAGCAAATATGAGCAAGAATCGATGAAGTTACGATATCCAAAAGTCCCGTATGAACCTTAAGAATAATATAGGATACAAATGTCATGACATTAGGATTATCGAGATGTGATTACATGTAAGACCATGTCTGGGACATTGGCATTGTATTATGATTACATGTAAGACCATGTCTGGGATATTGGCATCGTTATATGATTTCGTATAAGACCCTGTCTGAGACAGTGGCATCGATATGTGATAACATATAAGACCATATTCGGGATATGGCATTGTACAAGCTATATGTGATTTTTGAGTATCCTTAACGATTTCGTATGGTTCAATGGGCAAACTCAAGTCGAGAAAAGAATATGTGAATGAGTTAAGTGATTCAGGTACGTACAAGATTCATACGAGTATTGAAAAGGGAAGTATTTGATGAATTCAATTATGATATTGAATATGTGTACAATGAGAAAGGTTTGTGAACTTATATGTGTTTACTTATAGTTTACCTATTAATGGAAATGATATTGATTCATGTGGTAATTTTATTTGTATATGGCTTACTAAGCTTTTAAAGCTTACTTTGTGTGTTCTTTCCCTGTTTTATAGATTATCGAAGCTAGCTTGGACTCGGGGATCGTCGGGAAAACGTCATCCCATTATCGATCAGCTTGTTGGTACTTTTAAAGCTTTGTATATATGCTATATGGCATGTATAAGCTAGTGATATGATAATATGTTTTGAGTTATGATATAGCCATGAGATTAGGCTTGTATATGATGTAAATGTTGGTGTGTATTTGGCCATTTAAGTTGGCTTAAGTTCTGAGTTTGGTAAATGAAATGTGTTATATTGATTTCCTTGTGTTTTGGTATGATTGTCATGGCATGTTGTGGATTGGTTTATTGATGATGAAATGGTATGTTATGAGGCATAAAATAGCTAATAAGATGATGGGAAAATGCATAAAGAAGTTATGGTTATGACTTGTTGTTTTGGCATGTTTTTGGTTATGAATTGGGTAGTTGAATGGATGGAAATTTCGAATGGCATGAAATGTATATGAAATAGCCTATTTTGGATTGCCTATTAATGTTTTGAATTGGTACAAATGTTTTGGTTTAGGTATGCTTGAAAAAGGGTGAGAAATGTGGCTTCAACCAAGCCTGTTTCCACTCCATACAGCTGAGCACACAGGCGTGTGGCTTGACCGTGTGTGACACATGGCCTTGGTACACGGCCATGTGTTCCTTAGGGTAGCTCCTTGAATTAAGTTAGTATACCCTATAGGTTTGACATGGCCTTGACACACGGGCGTGTCTACTAGCCCCGTGTGACATACAGGTTGGCACATGGGCGTGTGGCTGGTCGTGTGACCTAAGTCAGTAACCCCTTTATATTTCCCATGGCCATGGCACATGGGTATGTCTCCGGCCGTGTGGTGCAATTCATTATGTATGCCTTATGTTTACATGGCCTGAGACACGGGCGTGTCAGGTGGTTACACGGCCTGTTCACACGGGCGTGTGACCCCTGCATGTTTGAAAATTTTTGAAGTTTCCTAAAGTTTTTTAAATGTTATTGGTTAAGTCCCGAATCTCTTTTAAGCATGTTTTAAGGTCTCGTAGAGCTTATAAGGGACAATATGATTATGTTTGATTAATATTTATGTGATAATGGATTCATGTATGAGAAATGTATGTTGTATGTTGTATTTGATCGGTAATGCCTCGTAGCCCTATTCCAGCAACGGATACGGGTTAGGGGTGTTACATATTGTAATTAGGTGTCACATGAATTAAACTAATTATTGAATTAATTTAATTTTATAGTTAAACATTGAACACATTATATGTGAATTAATTTAATTTGATAGTTAAACATTAAACACATTATATGTACAAACTTCTTGTACACAAATAGAGAATATAGATATAATTAATATATGAATTTGATTCATACAAAATATTAATTGTATATATTTTCATACATGAAAATTAATATTTTTTTGGAAAGAATATAATTCCTTTTTCTAGCTTTCCATTTACCTTCTCTATTAATATGGGAATAATCCTATATTCTTTTGGAATGAATATAATTAATTTTTCTAACTTTCCATTTGTCTTCTCTATTAATAAGGAAATAATTCTGGTTTTTGCAACATCCTGATATTGGGCTTAGTCGGAACAGTGGTTTCAGGACCACAAATTTGACGAGGAAAATTTTATTTTTATTATATTTTTATGGTCTAAGATTTCACGGAATGATTTCGTGAAAATTTCGTTCAAAAATTTCGACGTTTGGGCACTCAATTTGGTCAAAAGGACTAAATTGTAAAAAGTGCAAAAGTTGAGTTTTACATGTTAGAAGTGTTTAATTGTTATGAGTTTTTAAATAAAAGGTCCTTAAATGGTAATTAGACCATTTTGAAGTTTTTGGACAAAAATTGGACATGGATGGAATTTTTTTTGAAAGTTTAGTAGTAAGGGCATTTTGGTCATTTGTATATTAAATGAAATAAAATGGGAAAAATAACACAAAATGGTCATCTTCTCCATATGGAGGCCGAAATTAGCATGGGGGAAGCCATGGATAGGGTTTTCAAGCTTTCCAAGCTCAATAGTAAGTCCGTTCTAGCCCGCTTTTCAAGTTCTTTACGCTTTTGGAATCCTTAACTTGATTAAGCTTGTGCTAGCAATAATTCAACCTAGGGTTTGTATTTGGAAAAATACCCATAGGTGAAATTTGTGTATTTTTGTGTTTTATGATAGAATATGAGGTTTTAAATTATGTTAGACAACTTGTGCTACTCGGTTTTAAGTGAAAACGAGTAAAAGGCCTTAATCGGTAAAAATACCTAATAGTCATAAGTGCATGTTAGAGTGAGAATTTTATGTTGTCATAGAAGGGAAAAATGATCAGCATGTCATAAAACATAAGAATAAGGGATGAAGTTTAATTCCCGAGCCTAGGGGCAAAAGTGTAATTATGCAAAAGTTTAGGGGCAAAATGGTAATTTTGCTAAAGTTCGTATTAAAGGCTGTTTTGATGAATGTATGTATTAAATAAATTAATTTGGTATTATAGATCAAGAGAAACGAGATTCAAGTCGTGATCGAGGGAAAAACAAAGTTTACAAGGAATAGGCCCGATTGCTATTATTTTGTATCGAGGTAAGTTCGTATGATAATAATAATGCAATGTTATGTTTGAATTATATTTCTTACTATTATTGCATATATTGTATGATTTAATATATTGGAAAAGTTGATGGAATGGTGTTTATGATGTGGAAATATAACATGAAAGAATGTTACATGAAGTGCAAGAAAATGATGATACATGACAAGTGATATATGAAATATGTGATTTATGTTATGTAAATTCTTAAAAGCTGATTTTCTATTTGAGTTGTGTCTTATTATACTATGAATGGACAATTGGTACTATGGATAGTGAGATCGACGCTTCGAGTAAGTTCGTATATAAATAATCTATCGATTCTTTTTATGTTAATATATTTTGATATCATATGAAATGTGACTACCTATCAAATGATTATTTGATGTAAATTATGAATTTAAATTGATTACGGACAATTTAGTAAAATGTTGAAAAGTGAGGAATTTCCTGGTTGAACCTTCAGAATAGAAACGATACCAATGAGCTATTGTGAGGTCACGTGTGTAGTACTAAGTGCAGGCTACTACGTGTACCAGATAATTGGTCGCATGTGTAGTACTAAGTGCAGGCTACTATGCGTACCTGATAACTTTGATCACGTATGTAGTACTAAGTGCAGGCTACTACGTGTATCAGATGGTTAGGTCACGTGTGTAGTACTAAGTGCAGGCTACTACGTTATGTACTGGATAATTGGTCGCATGTGTAGTACTAAGTGCGAGGCTACTATGCGTGCAGATAGCTTCGACTACAAGTGTGGAAATGAGAAAATGTGCGAGCAATTGTGTATCTCATTATTATTCGATGAGTTCAACGGGAAATCGATTAAGTGAAAATAAATGTAAAAGTGATTATGTGATGAACAAGTGCAAGTATATGTTTATTTGAATTTATGAGCAATATGCTCGATATTTGAGCGAACCTCGGTAAAATGGAAGGGATTAAGTGAAATTGTGCAAAAGTGAACTTTAGTAGTAAAACAATGTTGGACAGCAACAGTGCATGAATTTGAAAATTTACCAAAAATTGTGTAAGTTGAATTAAATTTCAAATAAAATATGTAATTAAATTTTATTGAGTCTATTTTCACATAAAAGAAACAGGGGAAGCAAAAGAATTCCATATTATGTGATATTTGAATTCTTGTGAGACAGTGTCTGAATGAATTCGAGATCCCCTGTTCTGACTTGGAAAAATTTTTAAAAATTATAGAAAAATAATTTTGGGGTGTAATTTATATTCCTAGAATCTTGGATGAGTCTAATTTTAATAAAACAAACGAGAACATCATCTGAGTTTTGTACTATGAGATAAATAGATTTTAGTGAAGAAAGGTCGAAGCTGTTAAACAGAAAAATAGGGGAGATTTTGAATAATAAACTGTACTTATTGGCTGGACTAAAAATTCTGAAAATTTTATGGTGGAAATATATATGAGTCTAGTTTTTTATAAAATTTACAGATCTTAATTTGGAGTTCCGTAACTCTAAATATAAATGATTTAGTGACTATTACTCAAGAAAACAGCTTAACCAAAACATGTGTAAATGTACAAATGAGTTAGTTTTATTGTGGAAAGCATGTTAGTAAATTGCTTATTATTATTTCATGTGAGCTTACTAAGCATAAAGCTTACCCCCCCTCCTTTCCATTTCTTTTAGTGTTGTCGTTAGCTCGGGGTTGGAGACCGTCGGAGGCGGATCACACTATCAAGCCAACACCTTGACAAGATAAACACATATGCTAGATTTATCAAGTGAGTGGCATGTATAGGGACCTAATTTTATAACATGTGTTATTATTATTTGGCCAAATATATTGGTCTTTAGTGAGCTAATGATTCTGACTTATAAATCTAGCTATTTATATTATGTTTGATATTGGTGATGTGCATATGCTTGGTTGTCATGCATGGTTGGTAATAAGTTGTTTAAGTTGTTTAATTGATGAATTAAGTTTATTAACACTTCGTGCTTGACTCCGGCGATGGTCTCGGGTACCGGGGCATTACATTTAGGTTTTCCCTTTTAGTGTGTGGTATCAAAGAGGATAAAGTGTTGATAATCCTTTTGTAACACCCCTAACTTGTATTTGTCGTCGGAATAGGGTTACGAAGCATTACCAGAGTTTCTGTTTCAAAACTATCAAAACTTTTAAAAATTTAATTCATATCATCAATCATAGCAAAACCAATCAATAACATACGTATTCTCCCTTATAGGAGTCCTCGAGGCCCTAAAAACACATTAGAAACAAGTTGGGACTAAATCGGAAACATATAGCATTTTTTAAAAAAATATGAAAATTTACAAACTGCAGGGGTCACACGACCGTATAGCTAGGCCATGTGACTCACACAATGGAGAGACACGCCCGTGTCTTAGGCCGTGTGGACATTCGAAGTAGGGACACATAGCCGTGTCCCAACTGGTGTCTGTGCCCGTGTAACTCACTAACTTGGGTCACACGGGCAAACCACACGCCCATGTGCAAGGCCATGTACCCCTCAAAATTGCCTCACACGCCCGTGTGCTAGGCCGTGTAACAGCCTGACTTGCAACCCTTTGAAAGCTACAGAGGACACATGATCGTGTCACCTAGCCGTGTGTCACACACAGCTGAGACACACGCCTGTGTCTCTTCCTATGTGGACAATAAATAGACCATTTTGAAGCCATTTTTCTCACCCAACCTAGCATGTAACTACTAGCACTTTTGCACATATTACAAGCCTTCAAAAATGCACCAAAATCATGCATAATCAAACCATTCAAATAAGGTATAACAACATACAACCAATATGCCTAATGGCACCTCAAACTCATCATTTAAACATGTACCATTACATATTCAAATTAGCTAAAATGTTCAACTAACTTTTGATTAAGCTTGCATAAACAACAAAGCATTTACTTTACCTATCAAACATACCATTCAACAATTTGCGCGAAAGATCACAGATGTCATTTATAGAAAATGTACCATATTATCACATTCATACCAATCACAAGACATTTATAATATGCATACTTAATCAATCATTCCAACTTAAACATTTTTATCATAATAAGCTATGACATCAACCAATTTAAGGCCATTTATATACATGCCAAAAACCAAACCTTTGTCAACATTCAAAATACTATAGTCACAACCAAGATACCATAACACAAGCCAAACCAGATGGCTATTTCAACAACCAAAACACATAGGCCAAACATTAGCCGAAAATGCCTATACATGCCATTATAACCAAAATTAAAACATTAGAAAGTACCGATAGAGCCGATGGATAGTGTGATGGATCTCCGACTAGCTTCCAACCCAATCGAGCTTTCGATAATCTGGAAAGTAAGGAAAAACAACTATGTCAAAAATGAATGCTTAGTAAGGTCGTGCAAACTTTAGTCATATCAATCCTTTTCAAATATGAAATTTATGCATATCAAGAATAATCCTATACCGGTACTGCAAGATTCATGAAGCCATATTCAACAACTCACAAAGTGAATAAATCCACAAGATCACTTATACATATCATTCCTAGCATAGTAGGATTTTAGATAACTTTAAACCCTTTCAAATTTTCTTATTTTCGCTTGCATTTCATTACTTTGTATTGCATTTACTCTCATTAGCTCAAATAACAACATCAATTCAATTCATCATCCCCTTTTTATCATTCTACACTTCAAGTATGAACTTACTATTTCATTGCCTTTCCACACCCGTTTCATATGCATAACACTCAAGACATAAGCATATCATTCAATCATAGCCGCAAGCTAGTGCATTAAAACATAGCTCCTTTTCAAATTAGTCGCATGATAAACCATTTCACAAGAAATTACATGATTTAAACCTTACCACTCTTTCATGAACACAAGCATACTTCCATTTGAGCACTTACCATTTCAATGCAACTTATAAGTAAACATAATACCATTCAACCAATAGCTTGGCACATACCTAAGCATCAAACAACAACACATGTTAGCCATGTAAGTACATGTATAAACCAATAATCATGGATGGGCACAATAATTGATTAATTTTCATATACATGTATCATCCAATTCAATTTTCCATATACCGTGTAACAACATTTCCATGTAATTCATTTGTGTCCCTGTAATAGCCCGTATTGAACCCTAACCATTTCATATCAGAATATTGCCCGTTGAACCATTTAGAATACCGTTGGATACTTGGGATAGCTCACACATTGTATGCTAACTCATATAACTGTAATCCATCAAATCATGTACATGTATGCTCAAATGAGCTGTGAATCAGTATGCTCACAGAGATGTAAATCGGTATGCTCTTACGAGCTGTGAAATTAGGCCTGCTCACACGAGTTGTGCATCAGAACGTAGCTACACGATGATATTCACACGAGCTGTGGAGTATTCGCAACACATGCCGGACCTCAACCATCGGTAGGACGTTCAAGACCAGAACCCGAATGATGTAAACCATACTAACATGTCATTTGTATCCTACAAATTCCTAAGGTTCAAACGGGGCTCGGTAATCATCGTACGTCGTTAGATTTACGTCATTTCATAACATGATAAATTGCATATTAATATATATATATATATTGATTTAATCACAATATAATCACATATGAACATTAAATTTAATCAAAATTATATAGAATACAGCTCATGCGAACATACCTGGCTAAATTGCAGAAATACCAAAGTTTAGGGGCATTTTGGAAGTTTTTCATTTTCCTTGATTTTCCACCTGATCTTGATATGCATCATCCAAAGCTAGGCTGAAGCTTGAAGCTTCTCCATTTCTTTCTTCCCATGGCCATTTAGTGTTAAAGAGGATGATGGCTTATGTTTTAATTTTATTAATCTTTTTTTGTTCATTATTTTATCTTTATCATATAATAATAACACATAAAGCATTATAATAAAAAGAAATTTAAGCATCCAACCATCCCATTATCTTTAGGATGGATAATTTACTCAATAAGGCCATCCAATTATAATTCTTTAATCAATTAACACCTTTAAACTAATAGCGATTGACTTTTTCAACTTTTACGATTTAGTCCTTTTTGCTTAATTAACTATCGAAACGTTAAAATTTTTCAACGAAACTTTAATACCACCTTAATGACACTCTTTAAATATTTATAAAAATATTTACAGCTCAGTATATAGAAAAGAGGTCTCGATACCTTATTTTCTAAAACCACTTGACCTCAGGGTCTTATCCCTTGAACTTAATATATCATTTATAAAACAAAAATCACTATATCAAAAACCCTTTTCAAAGTCACAATTAACCCGTAAATATTAAATACAATATTTACAAACTTACTTGTCAGATTTGGTGGCCCCGAAACCTCTATTTCAGACACCACTGAAAAATGGGTTGTTACACATTTAGTGTGTTAATTTACCAATTTAATAATTTAAAAAGTTTAGCAACCGTTTTTAATTCTCTCTGAAAAGTTCAAGAGAAAGTGACTGCTCATTTTTGATAGTGTGGACTATGTAAAGGCCAAGACGTTTTCGTCGTGGCTTGGAATCAACATAGAATTAGCAACATTCTTTCAACATTTTCAATAAAGAAGGTATAGTTTCAACCCTATTTCAACTTGATTCGTTCCTCATACAAGGATCATTGGCTGTGGATTGCCAGAATAATTTTTCTACTGCACCATGAGGTGTACTATTTTTTAAAGTTTGTTTGTTTATTTTAAGTTTTCTATTTTTTTCAATTTTTTTTCAAAAAATCCAAAAAAAAAAAATTTGTTTTTATTTTGTGTAATTGCATGGTGCTTGGACTATAATTAGGCAATAAGTTGCTAGTTGTACATGTTAAATAAGTACATAGGATTTACAAAACTTAAAAATTTTGAATGGCATTAGATAATTTCTTATTCTTAATTGTAGGCTAATTAGTTCAATTAGTTAATGTGTAAAATAGATTAGAGGCAATAACTTAAATAAAAATGTATAAAGTTTACAATAGGTTGAATAAAATATACAGATCCTTGTAGACAAATAATTTGAATTGTTAATTGACCGTTTAAGTAGATGTACACTTGAAAGAATGGGTGCTAGGTGATTGATTCGGGAAAGGCCTTAGGCATTGTTTGAAATAGCCTAGAACTAAAACCTTACATGATACTATGTACCCCTAGTTCGTATATCTTTGAGCCTTGAGTACCCTTTTCTTGTAAACCTTATATCAAAGCCTCGACCTAAACCAGTCTAGTACTTAATCCTTCTCTATCCTGTTCTTTAAATGCACTTTGTAATGGATGTCGGGCAATAGAAATTGAGGGCTAGATAGAAACATTATGGTGGCTTTATGTGTGAAAAAAGAAAATGAAAGGATCACATGAATTAGTACGTTTTTGAAAAACAAAAAAGGGTGAACGAAAAAGTGAAAAATAAAAAAAAAGAGAGCTAGGTAAAAATTAAGCTAAAAAGATAAAAATCTTTCGATTCACATTTACAAATTTTGTAACTCCTAATCTCGCGTAATACCTTTGAACATCTAGGAGAAATAAGGTAGGTGAGAGAAGGGGAAATAAGGAAGTGAGCTTGTAAAGAAATTGGGGACGAGTAAAGAACAATGTCATGTGCTTAACCATTTCTAGTGCTTGAACCTGTTTTAAGTATATATTATTTGAATTCCAAACTGTCCTAAGCCTCAGAACTTTACAAGGCTAGAAGACCTTTGGGACCTGAATATGTCACCAACGCAATAATTTGTGAATAACTTGTATTTGTTTGAATGAACATGAGAAATTCTTTTTAAACATTTATGAACGGTCTGCATAATTTATTTTGATGAATAACGCTTGTACATATGTCCATTTCCATTGCCTCTACATTTATTGACGTTTTAAACATTTATTGACATTTGAACTTAGTGAACTAATTATGTTTGCATTAGGAATAATCAAGTTAACTAGATATCACTCTTAAGTTGCATGTGAGTCATAAGAGTTTAATGTTTTATCACTATATGATTTAATTGCTTGACTAAGTCCAAGAGACATCTTTTCTTTTGCATGTTTGGTGTGTTTACTTGAGGACAAGCAAAGAGTTATGTGTGGGGGAGTTTGATTCCCCATAATTTGATATGGAAAATTAGGCTTTCCCGGTATATTTAAGGAGCTTGTTCTCAAGCAAAGTAACATTTTTTCATAGATTTTCATAATTTTTAAATTTTAAGTTAATAGTGTAAATGTCTCATTTTTACTAATTTTGTGACTCAATTTGGCCAATGGTGCCATTGGGGGGCATACCGTGTAATTGAGTGGTGTAGGGATGTGTTGGAGGTTGAAAACAAGCAAAACCGACACCAAAGGAAAGGGTACCGCGATATCCACGTTTTGGAATCACGATACCTCCAACAATATGGAAGATTGGAGACCACTTTTTAGTGGTATCTCAATATCCATTTTGTGTATCACGATATCTACCTTTAAAAGAAGACCCTAAGGCTAGAAATTTCCTGAGGTGTCGCGATATCCTCTTCTAGGTATGACGACATTGACATCGTGAGGGGGACAACATTGGGCAAGAAGGGTGGTATTTGTTCACTTGATCCACCAATCACCCAAGGTCCTTGTTGGCCAATTTTGGCAACAAAATTCCATCAAAATTAAGACTAAAACAATCAATTTTGGTTAAGGAGGAGACGCACACATATTAGTTTAATTTTAGCCTTAGTTTTCTCTTACTTTTTCTACAACTTTTCTAGGGGTTTCAGTTGTTTTTCTTCTTCTTAGTTTTAAAGTTTATTTCTCTGCGTTTACTTCTTGTTCTTTATGTTCTTAGTGTTAATTAAGTTAGTTATCACTGTAGCTTAGGTTTATTTACAATTCCAGTCCCTGTAACCTGGTCGTAAGACATTTTTAGCTTTTAGTTTAATGCATTTCAATTTCTTTATCTTTAAATCAGTTGAAGTTTGTTCCTTTTATGTTTATTGCATTTGATTCTTTTGTTCAATGCCTTTAGTTTCATTTTTTTATGTTTTCTTGCATAAAAATATAAACTTTTATATTTTTTGAAGCTTTACTTTAATGGCTTTTTTGCTTTTCATTTCTATGTTCAATCTCTTTATTTAAGGCAAGAGTAGCACCTAAAAAGGGGGGTTGGTTGATGGAGATATGGGTAAGCTGATTTTAGGCAAAGGACTAAATCAAATAGACCTAAAAACTTAAGAAGTGACGCCCCTAAGGGGATATCTAGGCAAATGAGACTAAGAGGTAATCTTATTGTGCACCTATTCATTAGCCACATACTAACTGGTGAGATCGAGAGATAAATTAGGTTAGTTTGTCTAATTCAGTAAATTTGAGATTGAAAGATAAAATGGAGCCACTAGTAATTTAAGCAATTTAAGTACTTCATTCGAGGAGTGATTAACCACATCAAAATAAACCTTTCATTGATAGTCATTTATTGGTTAATTTTTTAGTTTTGGGCTCTTTGCAATTTAGTCTCTAGATTAACATTTATTTTTCTTGTAAAATTTTCTTAGTATGATTTGCCATACTATAAAATCATATCAGTAGCCGCTTATACTCTATAATGTATGTTATCTATCACTCAATCGCCATCTCCTTTGGGTTCGGTCCTTGGAATTCTTCGGTGTTCCATTGTAACGCTAAAAATGTTATAAATGACCTACATGCTTGCAGTAAAACCACACTTTAAATTTGTTTTATAAAAACCTTTTGTTTTATGCGCACATGCGAACTCGATTAGTCACTAATCCTTGAATTAGGGATCCAAATAACGTAAAATTCCAAAATTGCTCCATTTTACCAATTTAGATAAATTAATCCGGATTATCTCTCGATCTTATCAGTTAACCTAGGACTAATAAATTGGTGTCCAACAAAATCTCCTCTCGATCTTACTTGCCTAAAGGTTTAGCTACTCATGCTGGAAATAAAACTAACAACCATGAAAATGAAAAGCAAAGATGCCATTAAAGAAAAGCTTGAGAAAAATATAAAAGTTGAGATTTTTATGCAAGAAAATCTAAAAGTCATGTAAAGAAAAGCATTCAACAAGAAAATCTAAAGCAATAAATATGAAAGGAACAAATTTTAACAAATGCAAAGTAAAAGAAACTGAAATAGATTAAAATAAATCTAAAAGTATCTTACAACCAAGGTACATGGACTAAAGGTGTAAATAAACCTAAGCTACAATTATAATTAACTTAACTATCACTATGAACCATTAAAACAAGAAAAAAAAGTTTCTGGGAAATGTATAATCTACAGTTAAGGAAATGAAAATAAGAAAACCTAGAAAAAAGAGGAAGAAAAGTTAGGAGAAAACCTAAGGAAAACTAAGCCTAAACTAAGGTAATGGGGCATCTTCTCTCTCTCAGCCAAATTTTGGTTGATATAGCAACTCTTTTGACCCAATTTGTGTGCCCAAAATACCCTTGAACGTGCTTTCAATATTGGTGCTTCGGGTTGAAAAAGTCTACCCTTTTTGTCCCCTCATGATATTGATAACGTGATACCTCGGATAGGTTCAAACTCGAGGGTGGATATGGAAATACCACTAAAGGAGTCTGTTGGAGGTATCACGATTCCAAGGTTTAGATATTGTAATACCCTCTCATTTGGTGCCATACTCACTCGTTTTTAGCCTCCAACATGTCTCTACATCACTCAACCATACTTTAGGGCCCCCAATGATGCTATTGGCCAATTTGGGTCTAAAAATGAGTAAAAGTAAGACATTTACACTTATTAACTTAAAATCTAAAAGTTACAAAAAACTACGAAAAAGATGCTACTTTGCTTGAGAATAAGCTCTTTAAGTATACTGGGAAAGCCTAATTTTCCATGTCAAATTACGATAGATCAAACTCTCCCACACTTAAATCTTTGATTGTCCTGAAGCAAACACACTAAACATGCAATAGAAAACATGACTCTTGGACTAAATCAGGCAATTAAGTCACATAGCGGTAAGACATCAAACTCATATGAGAACTACCTCACATGCAACTTAAAAGTGATATCTAGCTAACTTGTTTATTTCTAATACAAATATAGTTAGTTAACAAAGTTAAAATATCATTAAGTGTAGAGGCAAAGTAAATGAACATATGTACAAGTGTTATCCATCAAAATAAATTATGCGGATCACTCATAGATATTTAAAAATAATTGGTCATATTCGTTCAAAAAATGCAAGCTATTTACGAATTATTGTGTTGGTAACATATTTGGGTCCCAAAGGCCTTCTAGGCTTGTAGCATTTTGAGGCTTAGGACAGTTTGAAATTGAAAAATAGGCACTCAAAACGAGTTCAAGCACTAGAAATGGTTAAGCACAATACATTATTCCCTACTCACCCCAATTGATTTACGAGCTCACCTCCTTATTTCTTTTTCGAGCCTAATTTTGATGTAGATATCTTTTTCTCTATTTTGCACTCTTTTGTTCACTATTTCTTTTAAATACGTACTAGCTAACGTAATCCCTTCATTTTCTTTTTTCACAAACAAAGCTGCCATAATGCTTCTACCTAGCCCTCATTGTCCAAGGCTCGACGTCTATTACGTAGTGCATTTTAAAGAATAGAACCGAGAAGGATTGAGTAATAGACTCATTTAGGCTCGAGGCTTTGATAATAAGGCTTACAAGAAAATGGTACTCAAGGCTCAAAGATATGGGAACTAGGGTATATAGCAATATGTAAGCTTTTCGGCTTTAGGCTATTTAAAACAATGCCTTAGGTCTTTCTCGAATCAATCACATACACCAATGTTTTCAAGCATACATCTATTGAAATGAAAAATTAACAATTCAAGTTAGTTATCTACAATGATTCGTATAATTTATTCATCCTATGGTACAGTTTATACATTTTCATTTAGGTTATTACCTCTACCCTATTATACATATTAACTAATTGAACTAAATAGCCTATAATTAAGAATAGAAAATTGTCTAGTATCATTCAAAATTTTTGAGTTTGGCAATTCTAGGTACTTATTCAATATTTATAACTAATGACTTATTATGTAACTGTGGTCTAAGCACCATCATCGTACACTAAATAAAAAAATAAAAAAATACTTTTGGTATTTTTGAATTTTTGATTTTTTTTGAAAAAAGGCAAAAAATTAAAAATAAAAACACAAAATAACATAGAAACAAGAAAAATAAAAACACATAAAACTATGTGCATCCCCCACACTTAGACTACACATCGTCTACAATGTGTTCTTGAAAAAGATAGGAGGTTACCGGACTTCCCTAGGATGGAGTGTTAGACTAGCTTGTGGAAAGACAGGTTTGGAAAACGTAGTGGAAAATAAAATTAGGGAAAGACCAGAGTTTTAAAAATTTTTCTAAAACAAGATCTTGATTGTGATAACTAAAGTAATAAACACTTAAACAACATTGTACCTTTTTGGTTCGTCTAAGATGAGCGCTTTGACTAGAGTAGTCTTCTCTATTATCCTCAAGCTCACGTCTGCTAAGTGTGGGCTCGCTTCGAATCATAAAAATTTTCACAAAAATTACTAGTGGGGTAATTTTGCAATTTCTTTAAACTTTTGTGTTAAGTTGTAAATCAGAAAAATATCTTTAGAAATTTTCTACAATAATCTCTTCAGAGAATTTTCTCTCTAAAACTTTCTATTGAATTCAAGTGTGTGTAAATAATGACCTAAGGCTCTCTTTATATAGGGAGAGTTTAGAGAGTTCAACTATGATTAAATTTAATCACTTTAATATTAAATTAATATAATATTTATCATGATAAATATTAGATTAAATTTAATACTAAATCTTATTAAATAATAGAATGTTTATCTACAAGATAAACATTAAATTAAATTTAATATCAAGATAATCACTTTAATATTAAATTAATAAAATACTATTTAGATAAGAATGTAATTAAATTTAATATTAAACTATTTAAATAATATAATTTTTGCAATAATTAATTTGAAATCAAATTCTTCGGTAGAATTCCAGTAGGAGTGTAACTCTTCCATTGCTCAACCACCGACGACCAGCCGTTGCTAGACACCGGGACGCTGCTTGCAGCCACCAGCATCGCCGTGTCTGGTGATGTAGGTGCGACACCCTTATGGCAGCCAGAGCCGGTTTGGCTATTATCACTTCGATTTGGGTTTGTGATGACCCGATCAGTCCGGTCTAGCCACCAGTTGGACTATCGGCACAATTTTACATACCGGGCCTAGCTTCATCAGTTTTGGCTATTGGCCTTGGTTTTGGTCTCCTAGGCCCTTTTTACGATCTCAAGTTCAATTTTCAAGCTCAATTACCCATTGGACCAATTGTCGAGCTTGAAAATTAATTTCCAAAAATATCATATTAATTTTAATTAATTTGATTAATTTAATTTTACTTGATCAAAATTAATTTTTCCAAAAATCACTTAGATTTTCCAAATTAATTTTTCAGGAAAATTCTTTAATACAATTCTTACAACCACCTAATTTAAATACACATCGAATAAATCGACTCAATTAAATTATTCCCAGAGTCGTAAAATTTTCTTCTGATTCAAATGCAGTCCGATCGAGCTTTTGTTGAGTTAGCAGAGGAACCAATCGGACATATACAATTAGGATCTAGTGATTTCAATTATGCCTAGAAGCATCATTCCGATAATTCACAATTACTTAATCATGGAGTCAGTCCACAAGAAGTACTATGATTGAAAACTCCTTATTGTATACTTTTTACGATAGCAATTCATCCAACTGCTTTGTCTAATGACCTCGTCATATGTATGTTATCCCCATTTGATATCCTTGATTCATTTGAGTTAAATCCGTTCCCTTAATACAATCCTATTTTATCTCATTGTCAGAATTCTGTCTTCTTAATGATTAATATGATCACTGTCAACAAATGGTTGTGATAAATTGCTCGTTCGAGAATGAGCAACCCGTGGCCATGTTCCATATTTATCAATCCACACAATGCCAATGAGAGGATATCATTAACTCTTTAATTGAGCTATGAGTTCCACTGCTGCTACTAAAGCCATGCCATACACAAGTCATGTACCCAACATAATGGCTATGGGCTCGATCATCTTTAGAGCATAAGTCTCTGCTTATATCAAAACACATGATTGTATATGTATGGTCAGTGACTAACTCAAGATTTAAGTAAATCACATCACGAATGTCACAAGTGAATTAATTCACAAACAGATTAAAAATTAATTCATCTTGGGTCTAGTCCAATGCATCATTCTACCAATGAATAAATCTATGTCTCTACTCGTGGAGTCAACTGCTCCTATAGCCAAGACTAGTCATCTCTACAATTGGAATTGTAGATGTGATAAATGCCAAATGATACATGTTTTTACCCCAAATAGTTAGCATATTTATGGATGTTTACTACTAGATTTGTGGATTTTGGTGCTTTTAATCTGGTTATTTCATGTTTTGTACCCAGGAGAGCACCAAGAGTCAAAAGGAGCCAAAAAAGAGATAAAAAAGGGACAAAACAGACCAAATCGAGAAGACCCACACGGCCTAAACCTTACCACACGGGCAGCTCACACGCCCGTGCCTTTTGAGGGTGTCGACCAAGGTTACACGACTCACACGGCCTAGCCATTGAGCCCACACGGCTGTGGTAATTTAACGGATCGCACACGGCCTGGCAACTACGTCACATGGCCGTGGCACACGGGCGTGTCCCTTTTTCAAGGAGTTGTATTCTACACGGAAAAAGGATACCTAGGGGGGAAGAAAGCAATCAAAAGCCTATGTAAACACCCTAAGTATGACCTAGAAAGGGGGGCTCTCCAGAACTTTTCTGGAACACAGAACCACAGCCGGGAATTACTTGAAAGAAACTAGACGATCCATCTCAAATGTCGGAGCTACTTCAAGACTGAAGATTTCTCTCAGAATTCCTTCAGGGGTTTTAGAGTTTTCTTTATGTTTTGTTATTTTCATACTTTTGAGATGTACTCTTATTTTATTATGAACTAAACCTCTTAGATACCTAAGGGGGATAAAACCTATGATGGATCTTGTTATTATTATCTGAACTGTATGATAAATACTTGATTTGTTCTTAATTATGTGTTCTTAATGCTTGAGTTAATATTCCGGGTATTAATTCATGATTTGATGTGCTTATGCAGAGGAGGAATAGACCCTGCCTAAGAGTAGATTTTGTGACAGCCCAAAATAGACCCTAGCCGGAATGTGGTTTCGGGACCACTAAACCGAGTCATAAAAATAATTAATTGTTATATTCTATGCTTACTATGTGTGTGCATGCATATGTGGAAATTTCATTCTCTAATTTTACCCATTTGTATGAGAAAGTATTAAATAGGGATCAAAGTGAAACATGGTGAAATATGATAGGCTAATTTTAAATGGCTTGTTAGTACATGTTAACAAAAGGTGGAGTTGCATGTCAAATAATCCCTTCCTAAGGAGGAGTGGCCATGACAAGGTTATGGGCAAGGAACATGTTTCCAACATGTTTTGCTAGTGGTGTATGTAGGAAGTCATAAAATAAAGACTAGCATTAAAGAAAAAAAATTGTTCATCCATTCTAAACACTTTGGCGAATGTCCTAAAGAAAGAAAAGAAAATTTTGTTCATCCTTTCTCATCTTCTTGGCCGAAAATACTAAGGGAAAAGGGGGAGGATTTTTGCTTCATGCTTGGGTTGGAAGAGACCTAGAAGGAGATTTGGCTAAGTTTGCATCAAGATTAAGGTATGTATGAGGTTGTGTTGGGAGTTTCATGCATGGTTTGGTTGCTAATTTGATGTGCATGTTAGCCATGGCTCAAATCCTTGTTATGCCATGGAAATGGTATTTGGCCAAAGTTGTTATGGTGATAAAGCCATTGCATGCTAAGTGTGAAGCTTGATGATGATGCATGCAATGATGGATTGTCTACTCTTGAGTAAGATTTTGAGTTTTCTTTTGTGTTTAACCATGATTGAAGTTGAATGGAGCATGATTGTCATATTCGCCATGATGCATTCATGAGCATGGTTCATGCTTCTTGCATGTTAGTTAAAATTTGTATTTTGGATGGCTATGGACACCTTGAAATTCGCCATGCTCATATTGTATATATATGTTTGCACATGATGTTTTGGCTATGAAGTAAGTGATGAATATATTGGTTTAAAGAAGAAGATGTGGAAGAATGCTTGTGAAATTGCAAGCACAATTCGCCTAGCACACATATAAGTGCTTGATGCTATATTATAAGTTTTAATACAATGTGCAAAGCATTAACTAGTAAAATGCATGCTGTTTTTGTGAGGTATTAAGTGCAAAATTGACCTCAACATGTACATGAATATTCGCCTTGGGTAGCCTATTGAAGGCCTTAGCTTTTCCTTGATGCTCAAATAAATTGTATTGAATTGCTTGATGTAGTATAAAATGTGCATGACCATTGTGTATTCAAGCTAAAGAGTGGCCATATGACCATTTAAACTCCTTGTCATATTTGGCCATAAGCAAGCACAATGAGGTTTTAATAAATTGAATTTGTTTGAATTAGCTCAAGAGCTAAGAGGGCCAAAATTGGACAAGGGGAAGGAAAAGGTGATCGAATAGCCGAAAAAGCCGTTCGACAACATCCGAGGTAAGTCCTCAAGAAGTGACCTTACTTGAATTATGTGAGATGAAGTATGGATGTGTATGATTATTGATTTATGTGTGTATGAGAAATTGAATGATACTCGGGCTAAGTCCCGGCGAATATGCTTGTGAATATATGTGCGTTTGAGCCTTAGTAACGAAAATGAAATATGTATGTCCAATGATTATTGATGTATGTGTACATGAGAAATTTAATGATATCCGGCTAAGCCCAAGACAATTATGCTGAAATTATATCCGGTTAAGACCAAGGCAATTGTGCTAGTGGCTATATCCGGCTAAGACCAAGGCATTCGTGCGAAGTTATTCTATCCGGCTAAGACCAAGGCATTTGTGCACGTGATTATATCCGGTTATATTCAAGAATCTTGGGCTGGAGGTGAGTGTTGGTTGCTGTAATGAATTCAATTAGTACACTCGAAAAGCCCAAAGGATAAGGTACGTTATATGTGCATTGAAAGTCGACATGTTTGAGCAACATTCGCTCAATCGACTAATGAATTTCAGTTATTGAATTGATTGATACTTTGTGAAAGTATATAATGATGAAGTGTGAAGTAAGAATGTGTATTAATGAAATGATGCATTTGGCTATGTGAATGTATTGCTGTAATTAGAGCTGATTATATTCCTTGAGACTTACTAAGCATAAAAAATGCTTACCCTTACTTTGGCTCTCTGTTTTATAGATTTCGCCGATAGCAATCAGATTCGGGATCAATAAAGTCGAAGTCATCCACACTATCCACGCCTCTATTTTGGTATAAATTTTGGTTGAACTTTGAAATGGCATGTATAGGACTACCCCTTGTTGGTTGAATATGTTGTGATGTATATATGTACGGCCATGCGAAAATGGCTCGTAAAAGTGAAGTATCGACTTAGACTAATTGTGGTTTGTATGTATATATTTGGTGTCATGATGTGGCTATGGCTTGGAAATGGGAATGTTGGTCATATGATCAGCCATTGGCATGGTTAAAATGATCATATATGAACCTATGTATGGGAAGACTAGTTGGTTCATGGAGACTACCAAATAGGTAAGACCTACCTTAAAACAGATGCTGCCAGCTGCAGTGACGTGAATGTGAAAAATCACCAAAATTCGTAGGAATGGAATTAAATAGTGAATAAGCTATGTAAATGAACCTTGATGAGTCTATTTTCATATGGAAGAAACGAAATGGTCATAGGAGTTACATGTTAAGAGATATTAAAGCTATTGTGAGACAGGGCCAGAACGGTTTCTGGGTTCCCTGTTGCAACTTTAAAAATTTACTATAAATTATCCAAAAAGAATTAGGAGACATACCTTATATGTACAGATTCCATTTTGAGTCTAGTTTCATTAGAAACAAACGGCACCAGCATTAAAGCCCTGTAAAGAGAGATATTCAAGTTATACCGCACGAATGTCAGAGCAGTCGATCCCTGTAACATGGGTGACTTTAACTAATAAACTGTACCAATTGGCCCGACCAAAAATTCTAGAAATAAATCCATGGATGGATATGTGAGTCTAAATTCAGGGAAAATTTACGAAACCAGTTTCCAAGTTTTGAAACTCGAGATATGATTTTTAAGGCGACAGTGACGCAGTTTTCCAGCCTGACTGGAAATGTCAAATGGATGGGCAAAACAAGTGAACTTGGCTTGTTAACCCCTCGTGTCCGACACCGGCGATGGTCTCGGGTTCGGGGTGTTACAGATTTGGCATAATTAAACGGAGTTAATCGAACGCCTAGAAATAGGGTTACTATATTTTGTCAGATTAGGGTGAAACCTAATAAGGGGATCCATAGATCGAGTTAATGCAACCCTAGAGTGTTAATTAGATAAAAGTCTCAGTTATTCAATCTAGGGGTTAGATGTTATTAGTCTTGAATATGGATAATAACTTAACTTAGGGATCTCTACGGAACAAGTCAAGTGAATAAATCGTCTGGTTTAGAGTTAGATAACAAGTAAAATCTAGGTGGATTCCTCCTTGTGTGTCGTCTTTATTAATTGCTTCTCTTCAAGTCTTTTTCCAAATTCTCACTTCGCTTTAATTAAATTAGTTAATTAGTTTAGATAATTAGGTTAATAAACAAACCCTTTTATTCTTAGGCTAGATAATAAAGAGATAGTTATTACTAGTACTTTTGGTTCCCTTGGGTACGATATCCCGATCTTGCCATTATCATACTATTGTTCGATAGGTGTGCTTGCCTTTTCGTCATGATAATAGTTAGTCTAGGTTTGATCTTCATTATAAATATTTATTACTTGTTATGAATCACGTGATCAAGATGGCATAATAATCTTTCTTAGTATTTGAATCAAATGCTCACTTTGATTCTTTAGGGGATTACAGTCTCGTTTAAATTATCTACTGAAGTAAGTTGTCTTTCTCACAATGTAAATGTTCTTTACAATGCCACTTATTTTTAGTTTGAACTTTAGAAAATTAATGAGCTACTATTTGCTTCTCACAATTTTTCTATGCAAACAAAGTATAAAAGACATAAATATAAAATACATAATAGTGAAATGTGAAATTAACTCTATTTATTTATTTTCACTCAAATAAATAGAAAACAATTACATGTTTACTACAATATGAGCACATTTCCTAACAAAGCTCGGGGGTCACCTCCTTGCTGAAGCTCGTGAATTTTATGTAGTCTTTAAGGGTAGTTTCCTACACATAGAAAAAACAAACAAAGAAAAACAAAAAACAACCAAAATAAGAAATAGGAAAATAAGTCCAAAAATGTAGTGTAGTTTAATAGTTTACATGTTGCACAAATAAATAAACGTAAAATGCAAAACATGTAACTATTTCAAATCTCCTCATAGACCCTCGCTTAATCCGACTACTCCTTTTCCTTTCCCTTTGACGACTGACTTCTTGTATGGTTGTGCAGACGTTGAAACACCTTTCAAATTATCGCTATAGTGTGCAAAGTCATTATCCTCTGTCACCTTGTCATCTTCCTACTCTTCGGTTTATTCTTCTTGCTCCTCGTCTCTGGCTGTATTATCCTCTAATGAATCACTTGATCGAATGGGACATTGTATGCTCTGCACTTCTTGGCTCATCATGAAGGTATCCATGAATGGTTTCATTGCCTCCATCATTCTTGTGTTGTAGCGTACATCTCTGCCGCGCCTACATTCCCATTGTGTAGGCCCCTTATCACTTTTCTTCATGGAGATTTTCTTTTTGAATACCAAAGGCAATCCATCTACCACTTTCTTCTCTAGTTTCATTAATAGATTTGCCTCTTGTGGAGCTATTGAAACTACCTATGTAACACCCCTTACCCGTACCCGATATCGGGATCAAGTACGAGGCGTTACCAGACATGTACTCGAACATTTTCGGGAAATATGAGTTATACAATTTTTTTCCAATTTTATCGGATCAAACAACATCTTAGTGTCCCTATTATGGGCCTATGGGGCCCAAAACATACATTGAGAAAGGTCCAAGACTAAACCGAGGACCTGAGAAAGTGCTTGAAAAAAAATTTCTAAGTTAAGCCTCACATGCCCTTGTAGAGGCAATGCACACGCCCGTGTCCCCTACCCATATGGAATTAATTGAATTTATTTTCTATTTCGATGTCCCCTACCTGTATGGAATTAATTGAATTTATTTTCTATTTCGATCCTATAGGGGTTTTCACACGGCCAAGCACACGCCCGTGTCCCTGGCCCATATCCTTCACAGGGCCTAGACACGCCCGTGTCTAAAAACTCGAGCATTCTGTTTATGATGTCAGCATGCATTTAGGGGCACACGGCCAAGACACACACCCGTGTGCTAGGCTATGCCCTCCATACGGTTGAGACACACGGTCGTGTCTATACTCGTGTGTTTACTACTATGCATTTCACTTAATATTTTTAGGTGCAGGGGAGACATGGCCATTTCACGTGCCCATGGGGCGGTTCGTGTGTCACACATGGCCTAGACACCTACCCGTGTGTCCACCCGTATGGACCTTGTTAGGCTATTTTCCAAGCCTTAGGTCACCCTCTAATAACCATACCCACTTATAGTTTTCAATAACACTTAACATGGTCTAATTGTACTCTTAAATGACTTTAATATAGCTCATTGCATGTAAACCTCATCTCATTTATTTTTATACTTGCTAGGTTGTCCCCTTTATCTTAAGGATTTCCATGACTTGTGACTCAATTAAGATTGGCTCATTATCTTAACTCATTGCCAAAATTGTGGCTTAACCACCCCATCTGATTTGGTTATGCTACATATGACTAATTGTAATACACCATATTTAATCATCACAAGAACATTGAAACGTAACATGCACAATTTGGTAGGTCATAACCTACACCAACATGAGCCAATTTCCATGGCCATATACAAGTGAATATGTATACTTTTATAAGCCTTCATATTGGATAATCAAATGACACATATAACAAAATAACAAAAAGCCTATACGTGCCATTGAACAAAATAAGAGTATCTATATACCAAAGCTAGACAATATGATAGTGTGTTGACTCTCCAACTGTCTCCCACTCTTTGTGAGTCCACGAGCTCTATAAGACAGGGAAAAGAGAGGGGTAAGCATTTACATGCTTAGTAAGTCTAAATAACAGGAAAGTAAACTTACCGATTAATTAGCATGCATCCATATTAGGCAATAAAACCAACAAGCATGAAATAGTTTCCCTATCACATGCACTCAATCAATAAGTTAGTCTTATAACAATGCACCATGTAATTTGTCTTAGATGATCTCATCATCCGAAGTTTTCATTTTTATATCCCATGTTAATCCCGTTGAGTTTCCTAGAAATCTTGATGGATTACCTATTTACCATCAAGTCATAAGAGTGATCATCTCATGTACGCACTCCAGCGAACCTCGCATCTTACGGCGGGATTACCAGTCCAGGCTAAATCCCCTATAATATCAACTCATAAGGTGATGTCGGGATTACCAGTCCAGGCTAAATTCCTTATAGTGACAAACACCCTTAATGAGCTTGGATCTGAATTACCAGTCCAGGCTAAATTCAGACCCTATCGATTACCTGTCTAGGCTAAATCCATAATGCAAATATATTCTTCGGGAGGCTCGATCATTCAAAGAACACTCGTCCGGGCTAGATCCTTTCTATATTTGAGATCAATGGATTACTCATCCGGGCTAAACCCTTTCTGCAACACATGCAGGATCTCAAGTCACATGTAAATCATGGTTTACCCATCGGACTTCCTTTTTAACCACAACCGGGACAGTTATCATGATGTCATTATTAATAACACATTTCATAGATTTTCATGCCATCATCAAATACAATATTTATACATTCATAAAACATGCAATTAGATGTATTATGAGTTTACTTTAAGTTATTTGAACTTACCTGGTATTCGTCTCGGATATACGTTTCGGTTATTCCAAAACCTTTTGTTTTCCTCGATCAACCTCCGAAATTTGCTCCTCAAGGCCTATAACAATAAAAATGAATCATCAATACCTCACATTATTCTTTTTGAGCCTAAATTCCACCCTCAGACAAAATGACTGTTTTGCCCCCAACCTTTCACATTTTTACGATTTAGTACCTAGGCTCGTATAATAAAATGCATGCAATTTCTACCTTACCCAAGCCTAGCTGATTATTCTTTCCTCTTATGGCAGCCCACATTTCTCCATTATTTCACATTTCTACAACATATTTTACACCTTTTGCAAAAAGGTCCTTTTAGGGGTTTTTCATGAAATTCACCTAGGAAAAGATGTTTAACACACATCCAACTTTCATATTCATCCATAAAACATCAAAGAATAAACACGTCACACATGGTTCACTTTACAAACATGAACCCTAACTCAAAATATGGGTAGAAATGGAGAGAGTAAGCTATCGAGATTTTAAAAATGTGAAGAACATTAAAAACGGGGCTTGAGAGCACTTACTATTGAGCTTGAAAATGTTGAAAACCCTAGCTATGGAGGGCTTTAGAAATTCAGCTGGATGAGGGAGAAGAATGGTTGATTTTTGCCTTCATTTTCCCATTTTATTTCATTAATTAGCCAAATGACCAAAATGCTCTTAAGCCCTTCCTTCAAAATTTTATCCATACATGCCCATTTTTGTCCAAAACCTTAGAAATTGAGAAAATTTCTCTTTAAGACCTTCTACTTAATAATCTAAAGCAATTTCATACAAATTTCTTCTAGAATCCAAGATTTGTACTTTATTCAATTTGGTCCTTATTTTCCAATTGGACATCTTAATCATAGAATTTCTTCATGAAACTTTAACACATGCATATAATCATATTCTAGACCTCATAATAATCATAAAATAAATATTTTAATGTCAGATTTGTGGTCCCAAAACCACTGTTCCGACTAGGCCCTATTTTGGGATGCTACATTTCTCCCCCTTTAGGGACTTTTGTCCTTGAAAGGCTTACAGGTAAACAGGTAAAGATATTGGCTTCTCATGATTTCTTCCGGCTCCCATGTAGCCTCTTCTGCACCATGTCGATGCCATAAAACTTTCACCAAAGCCACATCTTTATTTCTCAGCTGTTTAACCTCACAAGCCAAAATTTTGACCGGTTCCTTACTATAAGTCATGTCTGATCTAATTTCAATCTTCGTTGGTAAAATAACATGAGAGGGGTCTGATCGATATCGTCTTAACATGGGTACATGGAACACATCGTGAATCTTTTCCAGTTCAGGCGGCAATGCTAAACGATAGGCTAACGGTCCATCCTTTCAGTGATCTCGTACGGTCCGATAAATCGCGGACTCAGTTTGCCTCTCCGGGCAAATCTCAATATCTTTTTCCATAGAGATACTTTCAAGAATACTTTATCTGCAACTTGAAATTTGATCTTTTTTCTTTTCAAATCAGCATATGGTTTTTGCCTATCTGATGCGCTTTTAAACAGTCATGTATCACTTTAACCTTTTTTTCTGTTTCCTTGATCAGATCAACTCTATGAATCTGACTCTCCTTGAGTTTTGTCCAATACAATGGAGTTTGGCACTTTCTACCATACAAGGCCTCATAAGGCGCCATCTTCAAACTCGTTTGAAAACTGTTGTTGTAGGCAAACTCTACTAGTGGCAGATATTTTTCCCAACTGCCATGAAATTCAACGATGCAACATCGCAACATATCCTCCAGAATCAGAATCATCCGCTTAGACTAACCATCGGTTTACAGGTTGAAAGCTGTACTAAAGCTCAACTTTGTTCCCAAGGCTTCTTGTAACTTCTTCCAGAATCTTAAACTGAATCTTAGATCTCTATCTGAAATAATTGATAGCGGTACCCCGTGTAATCTCACAATCTCATATATATACAAGTCGGCCAACTTGTCAAGTGAATAATATGTCTTTACCGGAATAAAATGAGCTGACTTTGTCAACTTATCAACCACAACCCAGATAGCATCTTTCTTTTTCGGGGTCAATGGTAATCCTGTCACGAAGTCCATAGTGATTCTGTCCCATTTCCATTCGGGGACCATCACAGGCTGTAGCAAACTAGAAGGTACTTGATGTTTAGCCTTGATTTGCTGGCATATCAAGAATTTTGATACGAATTCGGAGATGTCTCTTTTCATGCCATTCCACTAGTACATTTTCTTTAAATCATTATACATTTTGGTACTTCCAAGATGAATAGACAAACGGCTATCATGTGCCTCTTACAAAATTTTCTGAATAATTTTATTATTCCTCGGTACGTAAACTCTGTCTCTAAACATCAAACATCCATCAGGACTAACCTGAAAATCTGATTCAAAGCCGGACTCACATTGAGCTCTTTTTGCCTGTAGGATACTATCATTAGTCTAAGCATCATAAATTTCCTGAAGAAATGTCAGCCTGACCCTTAACTCTGCCAAGACTGAACCATCATCAAACAGCGCTAATCGAGTGTTCATGGCCCTTAATGCAAATAAAGATTTTCTACTCAATGCATCGGCGACCACATTCGTCTTTCTCGAATGATAATCGATGATCAGCTCGTAGTCTTTAATTAATTCTAGCCATCTTCGTTGTCTCAAATTCAAATATTTTTGAGTCAGCAAATACTTTAAACTCTTGTGGTCTGTGAATATATGACAAGTCTCACCAAATAAGTAATGCCTCCAGATTTTCAAGGCAAAAACAATGGCAGCAAGTTCCAAGTCATGCGTCGGATAATTCTTCTTGTGTTCCTTCAACTGTCGCGAAGCATAGGCTATCACCTTGCCATCTTGCATAAGTACACAAACCAATCCATTTAAGGATGTATCACTATAGACCACAAACCCTTTTCCCGACTCAGGTAATACTAAAACTGGAGCTTCAGTCAGCAATGACTTCAACTTTTCAAAACTCTGCTGGCACTTCTCTATCCATTCAAACTTAACGTCTTTCTATAGTAACCTCGCCATCAGAGTCGCGATCATGGAGAATCCTTTCACAAATATTTGGTAGTGACTAGCTAAGCCCAAAATGCTTCTAACCTCGGTTACATTTTTAGGTGGCTTCCATTCAACAGTTGCAGAGATTTTACTTGGATCAACTCAGATGGCATCACCTGAAACAATATGACCCAAAAACCCTCCTTCTTGGAGCCAAAATTCACTCTTGCTAAACTTAGCATACAATTGTTTTTCCCGTAAAGTCTGTTACACAGTCCTCGAATGCTTTGCATGCTCCATCTCATTCTTGGAATAAATCAAAATGTCATCAATGGACACAATGATGATGTAACTACCCGGTTTAGACCCTAATCAGAATGCTGGTTTTGGGAACACGAATCTAAGTTAGAAAAATATTTTAAAATTATTTTCTGTGTTTGTTTTGTGTGAATTTATATTTTTGAAATTTTCGTGATTTAATTTTATCGTTTAGGTGTCCGATTAAATAAAAGGACTTAATCGCTTAAATTAAAAATTTGGTAGTTTAATATATAAAGGGTCGAATTGTTAGTGGCTTTTAAAGATGAAGGATTTATGTTGTAAATAACCCATAAATATATTAGTGGGATGGTTTAAGACTTATATTATGTGGTTTTTATATTAAACTATTAAGGTTATAAAAGTAATTTAATTATTAAAACATATATATGATATAATAACATAACATATTTATGTGGTTCGGCCAATTTGAAGCTTAATTAAGGTATGAGTTTAGCTCGATTTTTGATAATTTCTACGTTTTTGAGATCGTTGCTTTTAGTACTACAAAACCCAAGCTTTAATTTTTTATTTTGATGAATATTTTGAGTTGTGCCATCTTTGATAGCTTGTGATTTTTGTTGTTTGATGATGAAAAATGAAAGATATGTTTTAGATTAACATACTTTGTATTGGAGTTTTTGATGATTTTGAGTAATTAGGACTTAATTGCAAAAATAATAATTTAAGGGACTAAAGTATGAAATTAATGAATTATATGGGCTTGTATAGACATGGGTAATATTCGGCCTAGCTTGGGTATGGAGAAATGTGGTGTATTTTGTGTTTTGTGTAATAGGGACTAAATTGTAAAAATTATAAATGTCAGGGGTAAAATGGTAATTTTACCATTTATGTGTTTTTGGACTAAATTGATTGAAAATATGTTTGAATGAGCTTAATTTGAATATGTTTAGATAAAGAACTAAAGAAATTAGATTTGGACCGAAGAAAAACAAAAGTAGCCGACTACCAGCCCCGTCCCGTTTTACGACGTCTGAGGTAAGTTTATAAGCAAATAGACGTGTTTATTGATAGTATAATGTTATAATTACATGCTGTTATGAAATGTCATAATTAAATTATGCTAAGGCCGAATATGTTAAATTTGGCTATGACATTTTCGAGTTCGATTCGATCGAGATACGACATCCGAAAGCCCCGTATGAACCTTAAGAATAGCTAGGATACATATGTCATGACATAGGATTCTGATATATGTGTGTGAGTAAGTCCATGGCATCGATTTGTGATTCTGATATGTGTTTACGAGTAAGACCCTGTATGGGACAGTGGCATCGATACATGGCTACATGTAAGACCACGTCTGGGACGTTGGCATTGTACGATTTATGTGATTATCCAAGTTTCCTATCCAATTCCAAATGGTTTATCGGGCAAAGATAATTGTGTACGGATTGTGTAACACAAGTTAAATGGCCAGGTATGAGTTAGTTGATTATTAACAAAAATAAGGTAAGTGTATTTGGTCTATTGTACATTATTGAATGAGTGTTAATTTTGTTTATCTGTATTTATGTGTATTCGGTCAAATAAGCAACATATGTTTATGGGATTATATTATGAATGTGTGAACTAGGTACCTATTGATCATTCGGCCTTGAAGGTTAATTAATGTTTTGTTAATTTTGATTATATAAGCATTTGGTTTAAGTAAAATACCATTGTATACAAACGCACATGATATTGTTAGTTGAATTTTTGTGCTTATGCGAATAAGTATGTATATGTATTTAATTTTATAATGATGTTATAACCTAGGAAGTTGGTTTCACATTCGATTAAAGTGGTTGTTATAGCATTCGACTATGTAGAAATATGCATGGAAATGTTGTAACACCCCAAACCCGGCCCAGAAATTACTGCCGAATCTGACGTGCCACATTGAAGTTAAAAATCCACGTTTCGTTTTAGCGCTTTAAAACCATCTTTTGTTAAGCTTAACCAAGTGAATGGAAGTCGGCACCGGTAAGAATCCGTAAGAGAGGTGAGCCATGAAGGCGCTTAAGTACCAAGCTTTTCGATTGGATCCAATCCTAGACATGCCCACAACCATTGCCACACTTGGTTATAACGGGTTGAAATCTCTTTGAGTAGATATCTTTGATAAATCGAATGATCGTGACGTTGTGTTATTTTGAAAGCAAGTATCGTTTTGAAACCGCGTTATAAGTCTAGCCCATTTGAATTATTATCAACCAGTTTAAAGTTATAAAAAAATAAAATAATCCCAGAAAAGAAAATAAAGTTAAAATGGCCTTATTACAACCCAAAAATAAATAATAAAAAAGGTAAACTAAAGAAAACCAGTCACTTATTTCAAAGCCCAAAAGCGATCACCGTGGCCACTCTGAATCCTCTCCGACTCTAAGCCCCCACATCAAGGCTCACCTGCAAGGTTAAAGAAAAGGGGTGAGTTTGGAAACTCAGTGTGCAACAAGTCCCTTTCAGAGCCCAAAACAATATCAGCCTGCTAGGCCTAAGCCCAAATTCAATCTCAGCATATACTGGGCCGAAGCCTTCACATTATTCATATCACTGGGCCGAAGCCTTTTCATTATTCATATCACTGGGCCGAAGCCTTTACTGTAACAATATGGCCCATAGGCCCATTTCAATAATACATGCAACATCAATGAACATATGCAAGCCCATTTGGGTAGACTACTCAACCCACCAACCGCTACTCTCCACCCGTACCAACCAAACTCTCCATGTGGGGAATAACTCAACCCACCCAACCAAACTCTCCACTGGCAACATAGCTACTTTATCATATAACTGGAGGCCTAGCCTCTTTTAATAACTGGGGCAAAAGCCCTTTTGGATAAACTAGGGCAAAAGCCCTTTTCGGTAAACTGGGGCATAGCCCTTTTGCACTTCCTCCATCCATATAAACCCAACCCATGCATAAATGAATACATCATGTGCATATCATACATATCATGTGCATATCATGTCAAATCATGTATATCAAAATCTCATGCATCAAATTCATAATTAAACCCTAGGGGTAAAATGGTCATTTTTACCTAGGGGCAAAATAGTCATTTTCATATTATAAGGGTAATTTTGTAATTTTACCAAATATTAGGGTTTCCGATGTTCATTATCAGTTACTAACAATTCCATGTGTTTTGACAGTGATCTAGCCCATTCTTAGCGAAACCGAGTTATTGGGCCAAAAACCCCTAATTGGCCCTACATAGCCGAATTAGTTATCTAGGCCCATTTAGCCCATTTTCCCTAATGGTCTTAGCCGTATTAACGCGTAAACTGATAGGATTCCATTTTCTACCAACTTTACCCAAATGGGCCCGGAAGCCTATTGGGCCCGATTTTAGCCCCTCGAGGCCTAACTTACCATCGTGCACCAAATCGTGCCCTTACCTGTTCCAATGATCCTGATCATCAAACCTAGCGAATTTAACTAACCTATAAGCGTTCGCATGCTCACGAGTCCTCGAAATGCCAGAATTTCAGCATTTCAGCTTTTCGGCAAATATCGAGTTAAGCTACGAAAGAGGGTTCGTTACACACATGTTTTGTGACGTTCACTAGCAAAGTCCCCCACACCAACCTAAAATTAACCATCACCATACTTAGTTTACAAATCATGCTTATCAAACCCAAAATCCACCTTGCCATATTCGGCCAAAGAACCCCCTAATGCCATAGATCACTTACCTTTACCGAGTCTGATGCTTGATCCAAGTTATCCAAATCGATATCCCAAGCCTTTTTGCTCCTCCAACATTATCTACTCTGCTATACAAACCATAAGAATCAAATGAAAAAGCCCAATAAGGCCTATATCTCAAATCGGCAACCTCCCTAAACTATAGGGGGGTTTCGGCTTTTGTCAACAGTTACTACTGAATTGATTAGAGTACGAATACTTACCACTGTCATCCTTTGTAGCACTTAGACTTCGACAGAAGAAGGAATTGGTCACCAAAAAGTGAAGAGAAAAGAAGGTTGTTGGTCAACAATGGAATCGGCACAACCAAGCTTCACAGGTTTCGGCTTTTGCGGCTTTTTGGCAAAGGTGAAGATAAGAAAGGGAGTAGTAGATGAAGCGAAATGGAATAATGGACTGGTTTCGAAAAAGAAAAGAGAGAAAGATGAATGGGGAGGGTGGCAGTTTCAGTTAGAGAAGAAAATAAAAAGAAAAGAATGGTTCTACAGTGTTCAAACAGAGGAAAATCGGCACAACTATAGCCTAATGCTGAATATACAACCCTCAAATTCCCCCTAGCCGATTTCTTCTCCCTAATCCCCCCTATTCGGCCTAATCTAATCCCTCTTTCAAATCCCTAAAATCTCTCCCCTTATCACTCCTTAATCCATGCGTTTGACTGATTCAAACTCTCTCCCACGAGTTCCATTCACCACAACTCCTGCATGCTCAAAGCAAAAAAATTAACATCACATTTGCCATCACAGGGAATCGAACCCAGGTCTTCCCCCAACCACTTACATGCCACCTTTTTAGCTCCCTAGTGGCGTCACTTAGCCACTTTACCAGAGGCTCTTTTGTGATACTTTTTACCCACAATTTCTAATAAGGCCACCATCCAGATCCCCTAACTTCTTAAGTCCAAAATTCAAAAGTACTACTGGGTTTTGGCCAACACATGGGCCTTCCATAAGCCCATTTACACCCTCCAATTATGAATTTCACAACCAAATACCTAATTTTAAAAACTTTACCAAAATATTGAGAATCACGACAAAACCCAAAAATCAGGATATTACAAATGCTACAATTTATTTCACTTGTAAATTCAAAGTTAAAATTGGTTTTGTTTATACCATTCGACTTAGCTTGAAAGAATTGATCAAATCTTGAAATTGTCTATTTTTTTTAAACTTACTAAGCTATGTTAGCTTACCCGTGTATTTGATTCTTTGTTTTATAGATTTTGGAGTCAAGCTACAAGCTCGGGAAACTGTCAGCAAGTTCATCACACTATCTACTGTTTCGGTATTTTATTGGCTAAATGTGACACCCCTAATGTGACCCTAGTCGGAGAGTGGTTTCGGGACCACGAAACCGAGTCACAAGAATAATTAAATGTTATATTCCGTGCTTATTGTATGTGGAATTGGTATGCGTAAATATTTCGTGTCTCGATTTTTATTAATTAGGTGCAAATTTATAAGAAAGGACCCATGTGCTAGGACTTGAAAATGTGATAGGTGTATTTTTAAGTGGCCTAATAATGCATGAAGTGAAATAAATGGAGTTGCATGTCAATTATCCCATTCCCTAAGGTGGATGGCGGCCATGACAAATTATGGGCAAGGGAAACATGTTCCCAACATGTTTTACTAATGGATGATGTTAGAAATGATAAAATAAGAGTATGGAAAAAAAATTAGTGTTAGTAGGATGAGAAACAAAAAAAAAAGTGTTCATCCTTCTCCATAGGCTTGGCGAATGTCCTAAAGAAAGAAAAGAAAAATTTGTTCATCCTTTCTCATCTTCTTGGCCGAAAATACTAAGGGAAAAGAGGAGGATTTTTTTGCTTCATGCTTGGGTTGGAAGAGATCTAGAAGGAGATTTGGCTAAGTTTGCATCAAGATTAAGGTATGTATGAGGTTGTATTGGGAGTTTCATGCATGGTTTGGTTGCTAACTTGATGTGCATGTTAGCCATGGCTCAAATCCTTGTTATGCCATGGAAATGGTATTTGGCCAAAGTTGTTATGGTGATAAAGCCATTGCATGCTAAGTGTGAAGCTTGATGATGATGCATGCAATGATGGATTGTCTACTCTTGAGTAAGATTTTGAGTTTTCTTTTGTGTTTAACCATGATTGAAGTTGAAAGGAGCATGATTGTCATATTCGCCATGATGCATTCATGAGCATGGTTCATACTTCTTGCATGTTAGTTAAAATTTGTATTTTTGGATGGCTATGGACACCTTGAAATTCGCCATGCTCATATTGTATATATATGTTTGCACATGATGTTTTGGCTATGAAGTAAGTGATGAATATATTGGTTTAAAGAAGAAGATGTTGAAGAATGCTTGTGAAATTGCAAGCACAATTCGCCTAGCACACATATAAGTGCTTGATGCTATATTATAAGTTTTAATACACATGTGCAAAGCATTAACTAGTAAAATGCATGCTGTTTTGTGAGGTATTAAGTGCATAATTGGCCTCAACATGTACATGAATAATCGGCCTTGGGTAGCCTATTGAAGGCCTTAGCTTTTCCTTGATGCTCAAATAAATTGTATTGAATTGCTTGATGTAGTATAAAATGTGCATGACCATTGTGTATTCAAGCTAAAGAGTGGCCATATGACCATTTAAACTCCTTGTCATATTCGCCATAAGCAAGCACAATGAGGTTTTAATAAATTGAATTTGTTTGAATTAGCTCAAGAGCTAAGAGGGCCACAATTGGACAAGGGGAAGGAAAAAGTGATCGAATAGCCGAAAAAGCTGTTCGACAACATCCGAGGTAAGTCCTCAAGAAGTGACCTTACTTAAATTATGTGAGATGAAGTATGGATGTGTATGATTATTGATTTATGTGTGTATGAGAAATTGAATGATACCCGGCTAAGTCCCAAGGCGAATATGCTTGTGAATATATGTGCGTTTGAGCCTAAGTAACTAAAATGAAATATGTATGTCCAATGATTATTGATGTATGTGTACATGAGAAATTGAATGATATCCGGGCTAAGCCCCAAGACAATTATGCTGGAAATTATATCCGGTTAAGACCAAGGCAATTGTGCTAGTGGCTATATCCGGGCTAAGACCAAGGCATTCGTATGCGAGTTATTCTATCCGGCTAAGACCAAGGCATTTGTGCACGTGATTATATCCGGTTATATTTCAAGAATCTTGGGCTGGAGGTGAGTGTTGGTTGCTGTAATGAATTCAATTAGTACACTCGAAAGGCCCAAAGGATAAGGTACGTTATATGTGCATTGGAAAGTCGACATGTTTGAGCAACATTCGCTCAATCGACTAATGAATTTCAGTTATTGAATTAATTGATACTTTGTGAAAGTATATAATGATGAAGTGTGAAGTAAGAATGTGTATTAATGAAATGATGCATTTGACTATGTGAATGTATTGCTGTAATTAGAGTTGATTATATTCCTTGAGACTTACTAAGCATAAAATGCTTACTCCGTTGCTTTGGCTCTCGCTTTTCTAGATTTCGCTCGATAGCAATCGGATTCGGGATCGTTGAAGTCAAGTCATCCACACTATCAAGCCCCCATTTTGGTATAAATTCTTGGTTGAACTTGAAATGGCATGTATAGGACTACCCTTGTTGGTTAAATATGTTGTGATGTATATATATACGGCCATGCGAAAATGGCTCGTAAAAGTGAAGTATCGACTTAGACTAATTGTGGTTTGTATGTATATATATTTGGTGTCATGATGTGGCTATGGCTTGGAAATGGGAATGTTGGTCACATGATCAGCCATTGGCATGGTTAAAATGATCATATATGAACCTATGTATGGCAAGACTAGTTGGTTCATGGAGACTACCAAATAGGTAAGACCTACCTAAAAAAACAGATGCTGGCAGCTGCAGTGACGTGAATGTGAAAAATCACCAAAATTCGTAGGATTGGAATTAAATAGTGAATAAGCTATGTAAATAAACCTTGATGAGTCTATTTTCATATGGAAGAAACGAAATGGTCATAGGAGTTACATGTTAAGAGATATTAAAGCTATTGTGAGACAGGGCCAGAACGGTTTCTGTGTTCCTGGGGCAACTTTAAAATTTACTATAAATTATCCAGAAAGAATTAGGAGACATACCTTATATGTACAGATTCCATTTTGAGTCTAGTTTCATTAGAAACAAACGGCAGCAGAATTAAAGCCCTGTACAGAGAGATATTCAAGTTATACCGCGCGAAGGTCAGAGCAGTCGATCCCTGTAACATGGGTGACTTTAACTAATAAACTGTACCAATTGGCCCGACCAAAATTCTAGAAATAAATCCATGGATGGATATATGAGTCTAAATTCAGGAAAATTTACGAAACCAGTTTCGAGTTTTGAACCTCGAGATATGATTTTTAAGGCGACAGTGACGCAGTTTTTCCAGCCTAACTGGAAATGTCAAATGGATGGGCAAAACAAGTGAACTTGGCTTGCTAACCCTCGTGTCCGACACGGCGATGGTCTCGGGTTCGGGTGTTACAATTTTATTGGTATCGAGCCACGGTTTAGTCGATTCTAGGACTACCGTGATGTGTTTGGTGTCTAGCTATACATGCCATTAAATGATGAATCGATAGTGTGGTGATTTCGACAATTTGACTTTGTGTTTGTTTATAGCAATGGATCCCGATCCCAACCGAGCGATAGCTGATGATGTGGAGAGTGTGGCGCTGCTCCAGCGCAAGGGACAGCGGCCGCGGACTCTCAACCTATGGCCAGCAATCCTAATGACGAGGCTAGGCAAGCCTTTTATAGTGTGATGAACGAATGGTTTAATCAATACATTCGAACTAACACTACTGTTCCACAACCTCCATTCCCGACAAATGCAACCCCGCACCTACAATACCTCCGGTGATGACCAAATAAGGTCAAGTAAGCCCCAGTCGATAGGATTCAAAACATGGGGCCACTGAATTTAAGGCTACGGATGATGATGATGCCGAAGCGAGCTGAATTTTGGTTAGATAACACTATCCGGGTGCTTGATGAGCTATCCTGTACACCGATGAGTGCTTAAAGTGTACCATCTCCTTGCTACGTGAGTCCGCCTACTATTGGTGGAGTACTCGACTTCGTGGTGCCTAGAGAGCAAGTGACTTGGGAATTCTTTCAAACCGAGTTAGAAAAAGTATATCGATCGAGATTCATCGACCAAAAGCGGAGGGAATTCCTTGATCTTAAGCAAGGTTCGATGTCGATTCCGACTATGAGCGAAAATTTGTGAGGCTTAGCCGATGCAGCGAGAATGCATTTTGTCCGAAGCTATTATGTGTAAACTCTTCAAGGATGGGCTGAATGATGATATAAGGATGTTTGTTGGCATCCTCGAGATACGAGAGTTCGTAGTACTTGTTGAGCGAGCTTGTAAAGTCAAGAGCTTAGAAAGGAGAAACAAAAAGCTGATGTGGGAACTAGAGAATTCGAAGAGGTCCTCGGAAAGTCTCTTCAACAAGCATCGAAGAGATTTCGAGATGATGTGAGCCGGTCTAGAGCGTTTGGGCTTTTCTAGACGAGGACGCGATCGACCCCTGTGACCACACGAGTCACCTCGATCGCCGGTGGTGGAAATGATCGCCGAGAGAGGCGGAGTGTCCACATTGTGGCAAATGGCATTCGGGAGCTGTTGGTTTCGTGATCGCTCTGCTATAAGTGTGGATCGGCCGACCACTTTATGAAGGATTGCCCGAGGATGCATGAGCAGAATGTAAGTCGAGTGCAAACCCGGTGCTACCATCGCCGAGGTAGGCCACCTAGAAATATGGGCAATGTCGATGGCGGTCGAGAGGATCTAGAGATGCTACCATCGATCTCGAGGCTCGTGCTCTCGCTAGGACTTATGCCATCTGCATACCGCGAGGATCTTGCCTCTCCGGATGTTATTACCGGTACTTTCACTCTTTTCAATACAAATGTGATTGCTTTGATTGACCCCGGTTCTACTCATTCATATATATGTGAAACCTTAGCATCCATAAGACCTTGCCCATTGAGTCTCTTGAGTTTGTAATTGGTGTCAAACCCTTGGGTCATTATGTGCTTGTCAACAAAGTGTGCAAGAAAAGTCCCTAGTGTTCCGAGGTTCTTGTTTTCCGGCGGACTTGATGCTTTTGCCGTTCGATGAGTTCGACGTTATTCTTGGTTTGGATTGGTTGACCATGCACGATGCGGTTGTAAATTGCAAGAGCAAGACTATCGATTTGAGGTGCGCGAATAATGAAATAATTCGGGTTGAGTCTAAGGACTTAAAGGGTTGCCACCGTAATATCGTGATGTTGGCCCGAAATATGTAAGAAAAGGGCGCGGCGTACCTTGCGTCGTGCTTTCGATGACAAGGAATCGAAAAGAAACCCGAATCTGTGCGTGGTTTGTGAATACCGGATGTTTTCCCAAGAATTGCGGGTTTACCACTGTTCGGAAATAGAATTTGGCATCGAATTGATACCGTACCACTCCAATTTCGATAGCTCCGTATCGTATGGCACCAACGAATTAAAGGAGTTGAAAGCTCGGTTGCAAGAATTGGTGGATAGAGGTTTTGCTCGCCGAGTTTTTCGCCTTGGGGTGCGCCAAGATTGTTCGTGAAGAAGAAGGATGGAACCATGCGGTTGTGCATCGACTATCGTCGACAATAAAGCGACGATAAAGAACAAATATCCGTTGCCGCGTATTGATGACTTGTTCGATCAATGAAGGGAGCCTCGGTATTCTCGAAAATAGATTTGAGATCGGGCTATTATCAATTGCGAATCCGAGATTCGGACGTACCCAAGACGCCTTGAGCGAGATATGGTCACTATAAGTTCCTAGTGATGCCGTTTGGGCTCACTAATGCCCTACGGTATTTATGGATTTAATGAATCGGATCTTTAGACCATATTTGGATCGATTCGTAGTCGTGTTCATTGATGACATCTTGGTCTATTCAAGAAATGAGACCGAACATCTTTGAACACTGCGGTTAGTCTTTGCAAATTTTACGGGATAAGCAATTATATGCTAAGTTCAAGAAGTGTGAGTTACGGTTAAGAGAGGTTAGCTTCTTGGGTCATGTGGTATCAGATCGGGTATTCGAGTCGACCAGAATAAAATTTCAGCCATACTTAATTGGAAGCCTCAGAAATATTCTTGAGGTTCGAGCTTTTTGGGGCTTCTTAGGTTATTACCGACGATTTGTAAAAGGCTTCTCAATGATAGCCACACCGATGACGGCTACTCCAAAAGGATGTTAAGTTCGAATGGACGGAGAAATGCCAAAAAGTTTCGATCAATCGAAAACTTATTTGACCGAAGCCCCAATTCTAGTGCAACCCGAGTCCGCAAAGAGTTTGTCATCTATAGCGACGCCTCTCTACTTGGGTTAGGTTGCGTATTAATGCAAGAAGGTCGAGTTGTGGCCTGTCGTCGAGGCAATTAAAGCTACATGAGAAAAATTATCCAACTCATGATCTCGAATTGGCGCCATCGTATTCGCCTTAAAAGATTTGGCGACATTACTTATTTGGTGAAAGGTGCCATGTATACTCGGATCACAAAAGTCTCAAATATTTGATGACCCAAAGAGACTTAAATCTGCGACAAAGACGTTGGCTCGAGCTGTTAAAGGATTATGAGTGATCATTGACTATCACCCGGAAAGGCGAATGTGGTTGCGGATGCCTTGAGTCGTAAATCGTTATTCACTTTACGAGCGATGAATGTGCACTTATCCGTCCGATCCGACGGTGTGTTAGTGGCTGAATTGAAAGCCAAACCATTATTGACACACCAAATTCGAGAAGCTCGAGAAAGTCGACGACGAGTTGGTTGCAAAGCGGGCTGCATGTGTTCGAACAAGGACTCGGAGTTTCAAATCGACGATGACGATTGTTTGAGGTTCAAAAGTCGTTTGTGTGTCCCAAAGAATTGAAACTCATTTCGATAATTCAATGAAGCCCATTGTAGCCGAATGGCAATCCACCCGAAGTACGAAGATGTACAATGATTTGAAACGTCGGTTTTGGTGGCATGGTATGAAGCGAGACATCTCCGACTTTGTTTGAGATGTTTAATATGTCAACAAGTGAAAGCGGAACATCGGTGCCTTGAGGATTACTTGACCAATCACGATACCCGAGTGGAAATGGGATCGAGTCACAATGGACTTTGTATCCGGACCGCCATTGTCGCAAGTAAGAAGGATGCGGTTTGGGTCGTGGTAGATCGATTGACTAAGTCGGCCCACTTTGTCCCCGTGACGTCGGATTTTCAATGGACAAATTAGTGAATTGTACGTTTCTCAGTTGTGAGATTACACGGGTGCCTATTTCCATCGTGTCGGATAGAGATTCGAGATTTACCTCGCGATTTTGGAAAAAGTTGCAAGAAGCTTTGGGTACCAAGTTGCATTTCAGACCGCCTTTCACCCCAAACCGATGGTCAATCCGAGCGGATAATTCGGATACTTGAGGATATGTTAAGATGTTGCGTCCTCGAGTTTAGTGGTTCATGGGAACGGTATTTTCCGTTGATTGAATTAAACACAACAACGACTTTCAATCAAGTATTAAGATGGCACCCTACGAGGCCTTGTACGGTCGTAAATGCCGTACACCATTGTTTTGGACCGAGCTCGGTGAAAGCAAGATTTTCGGTGGATTTGATTAGGGATGCTGAGCAGAAAGTGAAAGTAATCCGTGAAAGTCGAAGATAGCCTCCGATCGTCGAGAAGTCGACGCGGATCTGAAGCGTAAGGATATCGAGTATCAGGTGGGTGATAAAGTGTTTCTCAAGGTATCGCCTTGGAAAAAGATACTCAGGTTCGGCCGTAATGGCAAGTTGAGCCCGAGGTTCATTGGGCCATATGAGATATCAGAGCGAGTCGGTCCAGTGGCATATCGTTTGATTTTGCCCCGAACTCAAAAGGTTCACGATGTCTTCCACGTTTGATGCTTCGACGCTATAGATCCGATCCATCGCACGTGATTAGTCCATCAGAAATTGAAATTCAAGCTAATATGAGTTATGAGGAAGAACCGATTCGTATCCTATCACGAGAAGTGAAAGAGTTGCGAAACAAGCGGGTTCCGCTAGTGAAAGTGTTATGGCTCAAGCACGGGATAGAAGAAGCTACTTGGGAGACCGAGAACTCTATGAGAGAGTGATATCCGAACCTATTTACGGTAAGATTTTCGGGACGAAAATCTCTTAAGTGGGGAGAGTTGTGACACCCTAATGTGACCCTAGTCGGAGAGTGGTTTGGGACCACGAAACCGAGTCACAAGAATAATTAAGTGTTATATTCCGTGCTTATTGTATGTGGAATTGGTATGCGTAAATATTTCGTGTCTCGATTTTTATTAATTAGGTGCAAATTTATAAGAAAGGACCCATGTGCTAGGACTTGAAAATGTGATAGGTGTATTTTTAAGTGGCCTAATAATGCATGAAGTGAAATAAATGGAGTTGCATGTCAATTATCCCATTCCCTAAGGTGGATGGCCGGCCATGACAAATTATGGGCAAGGGGAAACATGTTCCCAACATGTTTTACTAATGGATGATGTTAGAAATGATAAAATAAGAGTATGGAAAAAAAATTAGTGTTAGTAGGATGAGAAACAAAAAAAAAAAGTGTTCATCCTTCTCCATAGGCTTGGCGAATGTCCTAAAGAAAGAAAAGAAAATTTGTTCATCCTTTCTCATCTTCTTGGCGAAAATACTAAGGGAAAAGAGGGAGGATTTTTTTGCTTCATGCTTGGGTTGGAAGAGATCTAGAAGGAGATTTGGCTAAGTTTGCATCAAGATTAAGGTATGTATGAGGTTGTATTGGGAGTTTCATGCATGGTTTGGTTGCTAACTTGATGTGCATGTTAGCCATGGCTCAAATCCTTGTTATGCCATGGAAATGGTATTTGGCCAAAGTTGTTATGGTGATAAAGCCATTGCATGCTAAGTGTGAAGCTTGATGATGATGCATGCAATGATGGATTGTCTACTCTTGAGTAAGATTTTGAGTTTTCTTTTTGTGTTTAACCATGATTGAAGTTGAAAGGAGCATGATTGTCATATTCGGCCATGATGCATTCATGAGCATGGTTCATACTTCTTGCATGTTAGTTAAAATTTGTATTTTTGGATGGCTATGGACACCTTGAAATTCGGCCAAGCTCATATTGTATATATATGTTTGCACATGATGTTTTGGCTATGAAGTAAGTGATGAATATATTGGTTTAAAGAAGAAGATGTTGAAGAATGCTTGTGAAATTGCAAGCACAATTGACCTAGCACACATATAAGTGCTTGATGCTATATTATAAGTTTTAATACAATGTGCAAAGCATTAACTAGTAAAATGCATGCTGTTTTGTGAGGTATTAAGTGCATAATTGGCCTCAACATGTACATGAATATTCGCCTTGGGTAGCCTATTGAAGGCCTTAGCTTTTCCTTGATGCTCAAATAAATTGTATTGAATTGCTTGATGTAGTATAAAATGTGCATGACCATTGTGTATTCAAGCTAAAGAGTGGCCATATGACCATTTAAACTTCTTGTCATATTCGCCATAAGCAAGCACAATGAGGTTTTAATAAATTGAATTTGTTTGAATTAGCTCAAGAGCTAAGAGGGCCACAATTGGACAAGGGAAGGAAAAAGTGATCGAATAGCCGAAAAAGCCGTTCGACAACATCCGAGGTAAGTCCTCAAGAAGTGACCTTACTTAAATTATGTGAGATGAAGTATGGATGTGTATGATTATTGATTTATGTGTGTATGAGAAATTGAATGATACCCGGCTAAGTCCCGAAGCGAATATGCTTGTGAATATATGTGCGTTTGAGCCTTAGTAACGAAAATGAAATATGTATGTCCAATGATTATTGATGTATGTGTACATGAGAAATTGAATGATATCCGGGCTAAGCCGAAGACAATTATGCTGAAATTATATCCGGTTAAGACCAAGGCAATTGTGCTAGTGGCTATATCCGGCTAAGACCAAGGCATTCGTGCGAGTTATTCTATCCGGGCTAAGACCCGAAGGCATTTGTGCACGTGATTATATCCGGTTATATTCCGAAGAATCTTGGGCTGGAGGTGAGTGTTGGTTGCTGTAATGAATTCAATTAGTACACTCGAAAGGCCCAAAGGATAAGGTACGTTATATGTGCATTGGAAAGTCGACATGTTTGAGCAACATTCGCTCAATCGACTAATGAATTTCAGTTATTGAATTGATTGATACTTTGTGAAAGTATATAATGATGAAGTGTGAAGTAAGAATGTGTATTAATGAAATGATGCATTTGACTATGTGAATGTATTGCTGTAATTAGAGTTGATTATATTCCTTGAGACTTACTAAGCATAAAAATGCTTACTCCGTTGCTTTGGCTCTCAGTTTTCTAGATTTCGCTCGATAGCAATCGGATTCGGGATCGTTGAAGTCAAGTCATCCACACTATCAAGCCCCATTTTGGTATAAATTCTTGGTTGAACTTGAAATGGCATGTATAGGACTACCCTTGTTGGTTAAATATGTTGTGATGTATATATGTACGGCCATGCGAAAATGGCTCGTAAAAGTGAAGTATCGACTTAGACTAATTGTGGTTTGTATGTATATATATTTGGTGTCATGATGTGGCTATGGCTTGGAAATGGGAATGTTGGTCACATGATCAGCCATTGGCATGGTTAAAATGATCATATATGAACCTATGTATGGCAAGACTAGTTGGTTCATGGAGACTACCAAATAGGTAAGACCTACCTAAAAAAAAACAGATGCTGGCAGCTGCAGTGACGTGAATGTGAAAAATCACCAAAATTCGTAGGATTGGAATTAAATAGTGAATAAGCTATGTAAATAAACCTTGATGAGTCTATTTTCATATGGAAGAAACGAAATGGTCATAGGAGTTACATGTTAAGAGATATTAAAGCTATTGTGAGACAGGGCCAGAACGGTTTCTGTGTTCCCTGTCGCAACTTTAAAAATTTACTATAAATTATCCAGAAGGAATTAGGAGACATACCTTATATGTACAGATTCCATTTTGAGTCTAGTTTCATTAGAAACAAACGACACCAGCATTAAAGCCCTGTACAGAGAGATATTCAAGTTATACAGCGCGAAGGTCAGAGCAGTCGATCCCTGTAACATGGGTGACTTTAACTAATAAACTGTACCAATTGGCCCGACCAAAAATTCTAGAAATAAATCCATGGATGGATATATGAGTCTAAATTCAGGGAAAATTTACGAAACCAGTTTCCGAGTTTTGAAACTCGAGATATGATTTTTAAGGCGACAGTGACGCAGTTTTTCCAGCCTAACTGAAAATGTCAAATGGATGGGCAAAACAAGTGAACTTGGCTTGCTAACCCCTCGTGTCTGACACCGGCGATGGTCTCGGGTTCGGGGTGTTACACTAAACTTAAATTATGTAATGTATAGGCTAGAATATATTATTGAAATGTTGATTTTGGTTATGTAACTAAGGCCATGCAAAAATGGCTTGTTACTTATGTTTAGTTTTAGTTTTATATGTGCTTAGTTTTGATCATGATAATGATTTTATATTTTAGGTTGAATTCGGTTTAGGATTGAATTATTGTTCAATCCTTTTGATAAAAGTATTATATGTTGTGGTCTTTTAAAATCATTATGTTATCTTGGAAGTGTATTAAAGTATATATATAAATATAGCTTGCAAAAATGCTTATGGTTTGGTCATATGTTTATAATTGATGATATTTATGCTAAGGTTTGTCATGTGTTTGCTAGGTTACAATTATGTCATATGCTTGTATTAAATTAATAACCATCAATATATATACTAGGACATGTGTATATGAAATATTCGGTCATCTTGATTTAGTTGAAAATTTATTTATACTTTACTAGGGCATAAAACGATTATATTATAGATGTTACATATATATATATATATATGTAAATATGCGAATAGTTGATTTTATTAAATGTGCAGGTTGCTTACAATTTATATAAATGTTAGGTGTTCTATGTTTTGCATCAGTTTGGTGATGATAGACACGATGAAATAAAAAGAAAATGTTGGATAAGTGTATACAAGTTAATTGATTCGTTTGTTAAGTGATGAATATTGTATGTGTCTTGTGAATAAATAGTCAATTGTTCTATCATGTGTTTAATGCAAAATGTGACCGCTACCTTAAGGTTGATTGCATATTATGTATATGTATATGTTAGTCTATTTGGCCATGGTGTAATGTATTAAACATCTATTCGTGATTACTTATTAAATTTCATAATATGGTTGCATGATTAGACGTGGGTCCTAAGGATTTGCTCTTAATGTTGATTTACGAATGGCATTAAGAGATTAATAGTTAAGAAGCCTAAATATTGATTCACTTTGTATTAAAGATTAAAGCATGCAAGTTTATTTTGCTTATTTCCTATGTCGCATATGTGGTGGTTTAAAATATGTTTTATGGCTTATTAAATTTTAAATGTGTATGTGAATTGGTTACCATGTGAATAACCACATAACTGATATTAGAGGAATATTCGACCATGTTGGTATTAGTTAATATCATGCATGTAAATACTTTGATGATGTAAGCAATACATTGAGTTTAGTTGCGACATTGTTTATGAAAGATATATGTCATTACTTGTTTTGAAACGTAAGTTGATTTTATTTTCTATTATAAATGAATTCAACTTGAGTAAATATATGCATATGTATAAATGTTTGGAATTGAGCAGTTGATCTGTAATGCCTCATAATCCTAATCCGGCAACCGATACGGGTTAGGGGTGTTATATTTTATTGGTATCAGAGCTACGATTTAGTGAGTTCTAGGACAACGTAGCTTGTGTGAGTTTAGCTATACATGCCATAATTTTATACTGTGATAGTGTGATGACTTCTGACATTTGAAATGTGTTTTCATATAGTAAATGGATCCCGACAGAGCTATAGCAGATGATGTCGAGAGTGTAGCACCTGCTCCCATGCAAAGGACAGTGCAGGCTAATTCTCGACCGAATTCGAGTAATCTAGAATGTGAGGCTAAACAAGCCTTTTATCAAATGATGAATGATTGGTTAACTCAATATATCCAGACTAATCCGGCTGCACGGTAACCTCCACCTTGATTAATCCATCTTCCGTGCCTACAATACCTCAAGTAAGTGATCCGTTGCGAATGAATAGACCACCTGTTGATAAAATCAGAAAACATAGAGCTGAAGAGTTTAAAGCCACTGATGAGGACGATGCTGAGCGGGCTGAGTTCTGGCTTGATAATACCATCCGTGTGCTTGATGATCTATCCTGTACCGCAGATGAGTGTTTGAAATGTGCCATATCTTTACTTCGAGACACATCATATCACTGATGGAATACCCTAGTATTAGTAGTTCTGAGAGAGCAGGCGACCTAGGAATTCTTTCAGACTGAGTTTTATAAGAAATATATCAGTCAAAGATTTATCGATTAGAAGCGTGAAGAATTTTTAGAGTTGAAATAGGGTCGGATGATAGTGTATCAGCGAAAATTCGTGAGACTTAGCCGGTATGCCTGAGAGTGTGTTTCTACTGAAGCTATAATGTGTAAAAGATTTGAAGATGGACTGAATGAAGGTATCAAACTGTTAGTTGACATACTTGAGATAAAAGTGTTTATAGTACTTGTTGAGCAAGCCTGTAAAGCTGAAGAGCTCGGGAAAGAGAAAAGAAAAGCTGACTTTAAAGCTAGAGATGCACGCAAAAGAACATCTGGTAAGTCATTCTAGTCGTCATCAAAGAAATTTTGAGAAGATTTTAGCCATTCTAAAACCATTTTAGGTTACTCCAGACGGGATCAGAACAGACCACCAGTGAGCTCGAGAGTTACCTTAGTAGTGAGCATGGGTAATGTCAGATCAAAACAACTTGAGTGTAAGCACTATGGTAAACGACATCTTGGCAGTTGTAGGTTGCATGATTAGGCCTATTTTAAATATGGATCGATAGATCATTATATTCGAGATTGCCCAATGTTAGCTGAGGAAAATCCAGTACAGAATACGAGACCAGGTAACACTATAACCCGAGGTAGACCACCTAAAAATGTTGGTAAAACGAGAGGCAGTTAGAGAGGGACTAAGGATATGGAAATCAGATCTGAGGCTCGTGCACCTACCAAAGCCTATGCTATACGTGCACGAGAGGAGGTTCTATATCAAAATGTTATTACTTGTACATTTACTCTTTATGATACTAATGTAATTATTGATCCTGGTTCTACTCATTATTATGTATGTGAGACATTAGTATTCAGCAAGACTCTGCCTGTTGAGTCTACTGAATTTGTGATTAGAGTGTCAAACCCCTTAGGCCGGTGTGTTATGGTTGATAAAGTGTGTAAGACTTGTCCCTTGATGGTTTGAGATCTAATCTTTCCAGTTGATTTGATGTTGCTGCCATTTGATGAGTTCGAAATAATTCTGGGTATGGACTGGTTAACGTTACATGATGCTATTGTAAATTACAAAAGAAAGACCATTGATCTACGGAGCCAAAATGATGAAGTCATTCGGATTGAGTCTAGTGATTTGTATGGCTTACCAGTAGTGATTTCTTTGATGTTAGCTCAAACATATGTGAGAAAAGGGTGTGAAGCTTATTTTGCCTACGTACTGGACAGTAAAGTGGCTGAAAGAAACATCGAATCAATACCTATTGTATGTGAGTATCTGGATGTCTTTCCAGAATAACTACTGGGTTTGCCACCTATTCAGGAAGTAGAGTTTGGTATTGAGTTAATGCCTAAGACGACTATGATATCCATAGCTCCGTACAGAATGGCACCTACAGAATTAAATGAATTGAAAGCTCAGTTGCAAGAATTAATAGATAGAGGTTTTGTACGACCAAGTTTCTCTCTGTGGGGTGCACATGTGTTGTTTGTAAAAAAGAAAGATTGAACTATGAGAATGTGCATCGATTACAGACAGTTTAATAAGGTGACTATAAAGAATAAGTATCTGTTAGCACAGTTTGATGATCTGTTTGACCAACTGAGAGGGGCTACAGTATTTTCGAAGATAGATTTGAGATCAGGCTACTATCAGTTGCTAGTAAAAGATTTAGATGTGCCAAAGACTACTTTCAGAATGAGGTATGGACATTATGAGTTTTTGGTTATGCCTTTCGGACTCACTAATGCACCTGCTGTTTTCATGGATTTGATGAATCGAATCTTCAGACCGTATCTGGATCAGTTTTTGGTTATATTTATAGATGACATTTTGATCTACTCTCGTGATGAAGCTGAACATGCCGATCATTTGAGACTTGTGTTGCAGACATTGCGAGATAAACAGTTGTATGCGAAATTCAGCAAATGTAAGTTTTGTTTAAGTGAAGTTAGTTTTCTGGGTCATGTATCAGCATCAGGAATTCGGCTGGATCCGAGCAAAATTTCATCTATATTGGATTGGAAACCTCCAAAGAATGTTTCTGAAGTCTGAAGCTTTCTGGGACTTGCTGGTTATTATAGACGGTTTGTGAATGGTTTCTCTATGATTGCAGCTCCAATGACAAAACTATTGCAGAAAGATGTTAAGTTCGAGTGGTCAGAGAAGTGCTAGAAAAGCTTTGATCACTTGAAAGCCCTTTTAACTGAAGCTCCAGTGCTAGTTCAGCCAGAATATGGTAAAGAATTTGTTATTTATAGTGATGCATCATTAAATGGTTTGGGTTGTGTTCTGATGCAGGAAGGCAGAGTGACAGCTTATGCATCGAGACAGTTGAAGCCACATGAAAAGAACTATCCTACACATGACCTAGAATTGGCAGCCATCATATTTTCCCTGAAAATTTGGCGTCACTATCTGTTCAGTGAGAAATGTCATGTCTATTCTAATTACAAAAGCCTGAAATACTTGATGACTCAGAATGATCTGAATCTGAGACAACGTCGATGGTTAGAATTACTAAAAGACTACAAGCTTGAGATTGACTATCACCAAGGAAAGGCTAACGTTTTTGCTGATGCTTTAAGCCAAAAGTCACTGTTTGCTTTGCGTGCAATGAATACGCATATGGCTATGTCTAATGATGGTTCAATAGTAGTTGAGTTGAAAGCTAAACCGTTATTTGTTCAACAAATATATGATGCCTAGAAAGTTAATAATGAATTGATTGCAAAACGAGCCCAGTGTGAGACAGATGCTAATTCAGAATTTAGAGTTGATGTAGATGATTGTTTGAGATTCAAAGATCGAATATGAGTTCCAAGGAATTCAGAGCTGATTTAGATGATTTTGAATGAAGCTCATAATAGTCGATTATCTATTCTCCCAGGTAGTACAAAGATGTATAATGATCTGAAACAGATTTACTGGTGGCATGGTATGAAATGAGACATTTCTGACTTTGTTGCAAGATGTTTAGTCTGTCAACAAGTAAAAGCTGAGCATCAGGTGCCTTCAGGATTACTTCATCCTATCATGATACCTTAGTGGAAGTGGGATAGAGTCACGATGAATTTTGTATCTGGTTTACCATTGACACCGAGCAAGAAAGATGCAATCTAGGTTGTTGTTAATAGATTGACTAAATTGACTCATTTTGTTCAGATACGTATGGACTACTCACTTGATAAGCTAGTTGAATTGTATGTCTCTCAGATTGTGAGATTACATGGTGTCCCTACATCTATCGTTTCAGATAAAGACCCGAGGTTTACATCGCAGTTTTGGAAGAAGCTGCAAGATGCACTAGGTACGAAATTACATTTCAGTACTGCTTTCCATCTGCAAACAGATGGCCAGTTTGAGCAAATCATTCAGATACTTGAGGATATGTTGAGATGTTGCATTCTCGAGTTCGAAGGTACGTGGGAACGATACCTTCCTATGGTTGAATTTTCATATAATAACAGTTATCAATCGCGTATCAAAATGGCACCATATGAAGCTTTGTATGGTCATAAATGTCATACGCCATTGTACTGAACTGAGCTCAGTGAAAATAAGATACACGGAGTCAATTTGATCAGAGAAACTGAACAGAAAGTGAAAGTGATCCGTGAAAGTTTAAAAGCAACATTAGATCGTCAGAAATCTTATGCGGACTTGAAACATAAAGATATATATTTCATATTGGAGACAAAGTCTTCTTGAAAGTCTCATCGTGGAAGAAAATACTCAGATTTGATCGTAAAGGAAAATTGAGTCCGAGGTTTATTGGGCCGTATGAGGTTATGGAGCGTATCAGACCGGTTGCTTACAAACTATTGTTGCCACCTGAGTTAGAAAAGATCCACAATGTATTCCACTTTTCAATGCTTCGGAGGTATCGATCTGATCCTTCCCATGTGATTAGTCCGTCTGAGATTGAAATTTAGCCTGATATGACTTACAAACAAGAACCGATTTGCATCTTGATTCGTGAGGTTAAAGAGTTGCGAAATAAGAAGATTCCGTTAGTTAAAGTATTGTGGCATAAGCACGGAGTTGAGGAAGCAATGTGGGAACCAGAGGATACAATGAGAGAACGCTATCCAAACCTATTCACTAGTAAGATTTTCAAGGACGAAAATCCTTAAGGGGGAGAGTTGTAACAACCCGATTTAGACCCTAATCGAAACGGTTGTTTCAGGACCACGAATCTGAGTCAAAAAAATTTTTAAAATTTATTTTCTGAGTTTATTTTGTGTGAATTTATATTTTTGAAATTTTCGTGATTTAATTTTATCGTTTAGCTGTCCGATTAAATAAAAGGACTTAGTCGCGTAAATTGAAAATTTAGTAGTTTAATATATAAAGGGCCGAATTGTTAGTGGCTTTTAAAGATGAAGAATTTATGTTGTAAATAACCCATAAATATTTTAGTGGGACGGTTTAAGACTTATATTATGTGGTTTTTATATTAAACTATTAAGGTTATAAAAGTAATTTAATTATTAAAACATATATATGATATAATTACATAAAATAAACTATGTTTTATCATTCTCTCGTGCACCGAATATAAGCTAAAAGAAAAATAAAGAACAAAAGGCTAGGGTTCGGCAAATTTGAAGCTTAATTAAGGTATGGGTTTAGCTCAGTTTTTGATAATTTCTACGTTTTTGAGATCGTTGCTTCGAGTACTACAAAACCCAAGCTTTAATTTTTGATTTTGATGAATATTTTGAGTTGTGCCATTGTTGATAGCTTGTGATTTTTGTTGTTTGATGATGAAAAATGAAAGATATATTTTAGATTAACATATTTTGTATTGGAGTTTTTGATGATTTTGAGTAATTAGGACTTAATTGCAAAAATAATAATTTGAGGGACTAAAACGTGAAATTAATGAATTATATGGGCTTGTATAGACATGGGTAATATTCGGCCCAGCTTGGGTATGGAGAAATTTGGTGTATTTTGTGTAATAGAGACTAAATTGTAAAAATTGTAAATGTCAGGGGTAAAATGGTAATTTGCTCATTTATGTGTTTTTGGACTAAATTGAATGGAAATATGTTTGAATGAGCTTAATTTGAATATGTTTAGATCAAGAACCAAAGAAATCAGATTTGGACCGGGGAAAAACGAAAGTTGTCGAATAGCAGCCCCGTCCCGTTTTACGACGTTCGAGGTAAGTTTATAAGCAAATAGACGTGTTTATTGATAGTATAATGTTATAATTACATGCTGTTATGAAATGTCATAATTAAATTATGCTAAGGCCGAATATGTTAAATTTGGCTATGACATTTTCGAGTTCGATTCGACCGAGATACGACGTCCGAAAGCCCCGTATGAACCTTAAGAATAGCTAGGATACATACGTCATGACATAGGATTCTGATATATGTGTGCGAGTAAGTCCATGGCATCGATTTGTGATTCTGATATGTGTTTACGAGTAAGACCCTGTATGGGATAGTGGCATCGATACGTGGCTACATGTAAGACCACGTCTGGGACGTTGGCATTGTACTATTTATGTGATTATCCAAGTATCCTATCCAATTTCGAATTGTTCATCGAGCAAAGATAATTGTGTACAGATTGTGTAACACAAGTTAAATGGCCAGGTATGAGTTAGTTGATTATTAACAAAAATAAGGTAAGTGTATTTGGTCTATTGTACATTATTGAATGAGTGTTAATTTTGTGTATGTGCATTTATGTGTATTCGGTCAAATGAGCAACATATGTACATGGGAATATATTATGAATGTGTGAACTAGGAACCTATTGATCATTCGGCCTTAAAGGTTAAATAGTGTTTTGTTAATTTTGATTATATAAGCATTCAGTTTAAGTAAAATACCATTGTATACAAATGCACATGATATTGTTAGTTGAATTCCTGTGCTTATGCGAATAAGTATGTATATGTATTTAATTCTATAGTGATGTTATAACCTAGGAAGTTGGTTTCACATTCGGTTAAAGTGGTTGTGATAGCATTCGGCTATGTAGAAATATGCATGGAAATGCTACTATTTATTTCACTTGTAAGTTTGAAGTTAAAATTGGTTTTGTTTATACCATTTGGCTTAGCTTGAAAGAATTGATCAAATCTTGAAATTGTCTTTTTGTTTTAAACTTACTAAGCTATGTTAGCTTACCCGTGTATTTGATTCTTTGTTTTATAGATTTTGGAGTCAAGCTACAAGCTTGGGAAACTGTCAGCCAAGTTCATCACACTATCTACCGTTTTGGTATTTTATTGGCTAAACTTAAATTATGGCATGTATCGGCTGGAATATATTTTTGGAATGTTGATTTTGGTTATGTAACTAAGGCCATGCGAAAATGGCTTGTTACTTATGTTTAGTTTTAGTTTTATATGTGCTTAGTTTTGGTGTCCATGATTTTGGTTTGGTATATGCTACAATGCTTGATCATGGTCTGTTATGTGGGAAGTATCTTGGTATAATGATAATGATTTTATATTTTAGGTTGAATTCGATTTAGGATTGAATTATTGTTCAAGCCTTTTGATAAATATATTATATGTTTTGGTCTTTTAAAATCATTATGTTATCCTGGAAGTGTATTAAAGTATATATATAAATATAGCTTGCAAAAATACTTATGGTTCGGTCATATGTTTATAATTGATGATATTTATGCTAAGTTTTGTCATGTGTTTGCTAGGTTACAATTATGTCATATGCTTGTAATAGATTAATAACCATCAATATATATACTAGGAATGTGTATATGAAATATTCGATCATCTTGATTTAGTTGAAAATTTATTTATACTTTACTAGGGCATAAAATGATTATATTATAGATGTTATATATATATGTAAATATGTGAATGGTTGATTTTATTAAATGTGCAGGTTGCTTACAATTTATATATATGTTAGGTGTTCTATGTTTTGAATCAGTTTGGTGATGATAGACACGATAAAATAAAAAGAAAATGTTGGATAAGTGTATACAAGTTAATTGATTCGTTTGTTAAGTGATGAATATTGCATGTGTATTGTGAATAAATAGTCAATTGTTTTATCATGTGTTTAATGCAAAATATGACTTCAACCTTAAGGTTGATTGCATATTATGTATATGTATATGTTAGTCTATTCGGCCATGGTGTAATGTATTAAACATCTATTCGTGATTACTTATTAAATTTCATAATATGGTTGCATGATTAGACGATTAAGAGATTAATAGTTAAGAAACCCAAATATTGATTCACTTTGTTTTAAAGAATAAAGCATGCAAGTTTATTTTGCCTATTTCCTATGTCACATATGTGGTGATTTAAAATATGTTTTATGGCTTATTAAATTTTAAATGTGTAAGTGAATTGGTATTAGAGGTATATTTGACCATGTTTAAATACTTTGATGCTGTAAGCAATACGTTGAGTTTAGTTGAAACATTGTTTATGCAAGATATATGTCATTACTTGTTTTGAAACGTAAATTGATTTTATTTTCTATTGTAAATGAATTCGACTTGAGTAAACATATGCATATGTATAAATGTTTGGAATTGAACCGTTGATCAGTAATGCCTCATAATCCTAATCCGACGACGGATACGGGTTAGGGGTGTTACAGACGAACTTGTCGAAGTATGACCAAAATATCCTATTCATTAGGTCCATAAATACGGCCGGTGCATTCATTAACCCAAACGGCATGACAAGAAATTCATAGTGGCCATACCTCGTTCTAAAGGCTGTCTTTGGCACGTCAAACTCCTTAACTTACAACTGATAGTAGCCGGATTTCAAGTCTATCTTAGAGAATACAGTAGCTTCCTTCAACAAATCATCGATCCTTGGCAAAGGATACTTATTCTTGATAGTCACCTTGTTCAATTACCGATAATCTATACATAGCCTCATTGAACCATCTTTCTTCTTTACAAATAATATGGAAGCACCCCAAGGCGAAAAGCTTGGCCTTGCAAAACCTTTATCCGTCAGCTCTTGCAACTGTGCTTTTAATTCTTTCAGCTCGGTTGGTGCCATCCTATACGAAGCAATAGAAATAGGAGCTATCCCTGGCACTAGTTCAATACCAAACTCTTATCTCTCTTTCAGGAGGTAATCTGGGTAATTCCTTTGGGAACACATCTGGATATTCACATACTATTGGCACGGACTCAATCTTCAACTCCATTTCCTTAGTATTTAGTACAAAAGCAAGGTAGGCTTCGTACCCTTTTCTCATATATTTTTGAGCAACCATTGTTGTGATTACAACTGGTGATGTATCCAATTCTCTTGAAACAACCCGTAGAATCTCACCATCTGGGCACTTCAATTCAATATACTTGCAACCACAATTTACAATTACATCATGCAGGGCTAACCAATCCATGCCAAGTATTACATCAAACTCATCAAATGGCAATAACATAAGATTAGCCAGAAAACAATGACCCTGAATCGTCAAGGGACAATTCTTACAGACTTTATTAACCAGGATTGACCTGCCTAGTGGTTTCGACACTCTGATTATAAGTTTCGTAGGTTCAATGGATATATTCATACTAGACACCAATCTCATGCAAATATATGAATGTGTTGACCCCGGATCAATTAAGGCAACAACACAAGTATTAAAAAGAGAAAAAGTACCCGTGATATTGTCAGGAGCAGAGGCTTCTTCACAAGTTTGTATTGCATACGTTCTTGCGAGGCTCGAGCCTCTGATTTCACAGTGTCTTTGGCCACAACTCGACTACCACTAGCACTTCCAGAATACCTCGGAGGTCTACCTCGTGGAATAAGAGCACTCGATTTCGGGGTTACTTCCACCTCTTTATCGGTTCGCTCTGGGCAGTCTCTGAGGAAGTGGTCAAGAGAACCACATCTATAACACACACCACTCTTCATCCTACATCTCCGAAGTGAAATTTATTGCAGTTTTACACTTCGGATTTTGGTTATCTACACTCTCCACACTAGTCACCATTAGGGAAGAAGACTTCTGATTACGCCATTTGGAGCCTCTCGCTCTACCCGAATATCCCACCGATGAAGTCGAGAGTTCATGTTGGCTTCTTGATTTCTTTATGGGAAATGAAAGCGTCTTAGTGCTGGATCTTTTGCTTGCAACTCGAGCTTCTCTCTTACCTTGCTTCCTTTCATTATTGAGCTCCTCAGTTTTCTTGGCCTGATCAGTTAATGCGGCAAACTATCATATCTCAAGGATCCTAATTAACAACTTAATTTCCTTATTTAGACCTTCCTACAAGCATTTACACATTTTTGACTCTATTTGAACCCATTCAGTTGCATACTGACTTATCCTTACAAACTCCCTTTTGTATTCCGTCACAGTCTTATTTCCTTTTTTGAGTTCCAAGAACTCCTTCCGTTTCGAGTCTAAGAACCCTTGGTTGATGTATTTCTTGTTAAACTCCGCTTGGAAAAATTCCCAAGTGACGTTTTCCTTTGGCACCACTGAAGATACGGTCTTCTACCAGTGGTATGCAGTATCCTTTAGCAGTGACACGGTACACTTTAAGCACTCCTTAGGTGTGCACGATAATTCATCCAATACTCATATAGTGTTCTCGAGCCAGAACTCGGCTCGTTCAGCATCATCATCAATCTTAGCTCTAAATTCCTCAGCCCCGTACTTGCTAAGCTTGTCTACAAGGGCTTTACCAATTCTTACAGGTGCCATACCTCGTGGCACTTCCTTATTAGGTTGGTTAGAGGGTGGGGGAGGTTGTGGTATGTTGGGGCGATTCCTCAAATAATCCCCAAACCACTCATCTATCATGTCAAAGAAGGCGGCTCTGGCCTCTTTCCGACATTCAGACATAGGTCTTCTACTACTGCTAGAAACAACTCATTGTACAAAAGCTGGAGCACGGCTCTCGGCTCCTTCAGACTCATCTTGTGCATCATTGGAAGGCAGTTACTATATTCAAATACAATTAAATAGTTAGGAGATATCACACTATCACATTCGTATAATGGAATGTATAGCTAAACTCGATACACTTTATGGTAGCCCTAGAACCGACTAAACCGTAGCTCTAATATGACTAACTGTAACACCCCTTACCCGTACCCAAGACCGGGATCAAGTACAAGGAGTTACCAGACATGTACTCGAACATTTTTGGGAAATACGGGTTATAAAATTTCATTCCAATTTTATCGGAACAAACAACATCTTAGTGTCCCTATTATGGGCCTACGGGGCCCAAAACATACATTGAGAAAGGTTCGAGACTAAACTGAGGACCTGAGAAAGTTATTGAAAACTTTTTTCAAAGTTAAGCCTTACACACCCGTGTAGAGGCAATGCACGCCCGGGTGCTTTGGGACACGCCTGTGTCCCCTACCCGTGTGGAATTAATTGAATTTATTTTTTATTTCGATCCTACAGGGGTTTTCACATAGCCAAGCACAAGCTCGTGCCCTTGGCCCATGTCCTTCACACGGCCTAGACATGCCCGTGTGGTCACCCGTGTCCAAAAACTCGAGCATTCTGTTTATGACGTCAGCATGCATTTAGGGGTACACGGCCAAGACACATGCTCATATGCTAGGTCGTTCCCTCCACACGGTTGAGACACACGGTCGTGTCTATACCCATGTGTTTACTACTATGCATTCTGACTTAATATTTTTAGGTGTAGGGGACACACGACCATTTTACACGCCCATAGGGTGGTCCGTGTGTCACACACGACCTAGACACATGCCCGTGTGTCCAACCGTGTGGACCTTGTTAGGCTATTTTCCAAGCCTTAGGTCACCATTTAATAACCATATCCACTTATAGTTTTCAATAACACTTAACATGTTCTAATTGTACTCTTAAATGACCTTAATATACCCCATTGCATGTAAACCTCATCTCATCGGTTTTTATACATGCTAGGTTGTCCCCTTTATCTTAAGGATTTTCATGACTTGTGACTCAATTAAGATTGGCTCATTATCTTAACTTATTGCCAAAATTGTGGCTTAACCATCCCATGTGATTTGGTCATGCTGCATATGACTAATTATAATACACCATATTTAATCATCACAAGAACATTGGAACTGGTAGGTCATAACCTACACCAACATGAGCCAATTTCCATGGCCATATACAAGTGAATATGTATACTTTTATAAGCCTTTATATTGGCTAATCAAATGACACATATAACAAAATAACAAAAAGCCAATACATGTCGTTGAACAAAATAAGAGTATCTATATACCAAAGCTAGACAAGATGATAGTGTGTTGACTCTCCAACCGTCTCCCAATCTTCACAAGTCCACGAGCTCTGTAAGATAGGGAAAAGAGAGGGGTAAGTATTTACATGCTTAGTAAGCCCGAATAGCTGGAAAGTAAACTTACCGATTAATTAGCATGCATCCATATTAGGCAACAAAACCAACAAGCATGAAATAGTTTCCCTATCACATGTACTCAATCAACAAGTTAGTCTCATAACAATGCACCATGTAATTTGTCTTAGATGAGCTCATCATCTAAAGTTTTCATTTTTATATCCCATGTTAATCCTGTTGAGTTTCCTGGAAATCTCGATGGATTACCCATTTATCGTCAAGTCATAAGAGTGATCATCTCATGTACGCACTCCCGCGAACCTCTCATCTTACGGTGGGATTACTAGTCCAGGCTAAAACCCTCGTAATATCAACTCATAAGGTGATGTCAGGATTACCAGTCCAAGCTAAATCCCTTATAGCGGCAAATACCCTTAATGAGCTTGGATCTAAATTACCAGTCCAGGCTAAATTCAGACCCTAATCGAATTACCTGTCTCGACTAAATCCACAATGCACATATATTCTTCGGGAGGCTCGATCACTCAACGAACACCCGTCCGGGCTAGATCCTTTCGATATTTGAGATCAATGGATTACCCGTCCGGGCTAAATCCTTTCTGCAACACATGCAGGATCTCAAGTCACATGTAAATCATGGTTTACCCATCGGACTTCCTTTTTAACCTCAATCGGGACATTTATCATGATGTCATTATTAATAACACATTTCATGGATTTTCATGTCATCATCAAATAAAATATTCATAAATTCATAAAACATGCAATTAGATGTATTATGAGTTTACTTTAAGTTATTCAAACTTACCTGGTATTCGTCTCGGTTTCGCGTTTCTGTCATTCCGAAACCTTTCGTTTTCCTTGGTTGACCTCCAAAATTTTCTCCTCGGGGTCTACAACAATAAAAATGAATCATCAATACCTCACATTATTCTTTTTGAGCCTAAATTTCACCCTCGAACAAAATGACCGCTTTGCCCCAAACTTTTCACATTTTTACGATTTAGTCCCTAGGCTCGTATAATAAAATACATGCAATTTCTACCTTACCCAAGCCTAGCTGATTGTTCTTTTCTCTTATGGAAGCTCACATTTCTCCATTATTTCACATTTCTAACACATTTTACACATTTTACAAAAAGGTCCTTTTAGGGGTTTTTCATGAAAATCACCTAAGAAAAGATGTTTAACACACATCCAACTTTCATATTCCTCCGTAAAACATCAATGAATAAACATTTCACACATGGGTCACTTTACAACCATGAACCGTAACTCAAAATATGGGTAGAAATGGAGAGAGTAGGCTACCGAGATTTTAAAAATGCGAAGAACATTAAAAACGGGGCTTAGGAGCACTTACTATTGAGCTTGAAAATGTTGAAAACCCTAGCTATGGAGGGCTTGAGAAATTTGGCTGGATGAGGGAGAAGAATGGCTGATTTTTGCCTTCATTTTCCCATTTTATTTCATTAATTAGCCAAATGACCAAAATGCCCTTAAGTCCTTCCTTTAAAGTTTTATCCATACATGCCCATTTTTGTCCAAAAACTTAGAAATTGGGAGAATTTCTCTTTAAGACCTTCTAATTAATAATCTAAAGTAATTTCATATACATTGCTTCTAGAATCCAAGTTTTGCACTTTATTCAATTTGGTCCTTATTTTCCAATTGGACACCTTACGCATAGAATTTCTTCATGAAACTTTAACACATTCATATACTCATATTCTAGAGCTCATAATAATCAGAAAATAAATATTTCAATGTCAGATATGTGGTCCGAAACCACTGCTCTGACTAGGCCCTATTTGGGGATGTTATAACCTAAGCATAATGTCCTCATTGAAACTTTGAGTGGGGTAGTGGAATTGCACGATTGGATCCATTTCTACCCCTGCTCGACAACACAGGTCTGTGATTAGGTGAAGGAAATAAATGCCTACCTTTATACCTAAGATGAACTTTCTGATTTCTTTATTTATCCACCACCCTAGGGACACTCTCTTGTTTTGCAAAATACAATACAAAAGAGCAACTCAAAATACATTAATAGTGCTTGTGTTCAAAAGGGGGCTAGTACATGTGTAGATAAACTACAGCCATAGTTTTGTAATCGAAAATATAATGGTCTGTTTAAAATATTGTGGGTGATTATGATTTACATGACCATAAACCAAAATTCAGTATAAATTCAATCAATTTACCATTCAACCAGCCCCCAAACACCCATTTATGAGTTCAAACCAATTTTTTAAATTTTAACTATTTTATGAATTCAAAGTAGTTTGATACCTTACACTGTATCAATGCAAACAATACGTACAATCGTTCTTTGCCTTTATGAATGATTTAGGGCATTTTGGTCAGCACCTAATTCAATAATATACTGGAAAATCAATAGCTAATTAATGATTAAAAACCTTCATTTAATCAATTCATAACCTTTACCCAACAACTATGTCGAAATAACAAACTAGTTATCCTTAATTACACTTACGTTTCACGATTTGTGGGATCCGCATGGCTAATTGATCAAGAAATTATCTCCTTAATTAACATGTGAATAAAGGATGATTAGGAGGGTTCAAGAACATAATTTAATTCTAGGAAATATTGGTAAGATCCAAGAAACAAAACAACCCCCTTTCTTGCACATAGGCGCACGCACCACCACCCATGGTGGCCAAAATTAGGGCTAAATTTTAAAATAGTTTGAGATCTCATTAAAATCTAGAAAAATAAATTTGAAATAATTTAAAATCCCCCAAATTCCAGATTTGGAAATTTTTGTGTTTAATTGATAAGATTAATCAAGAAATTGAAGAGAAAAAAGGTCTTACCCAAGCTAGTTGAGAGAAACAGTAATGAACTTTCTTGGCAATGTTCGAGATCGATATTGGGGTTCAAGATTTCAGATTGGGGTTGATTTAGATGAGGATAAATGATAGAAATAGAGTAAAAGATATGCTTCACAATCTTTATGCAAAAACAAGAAGAAAGAGATGGTAAAATGTGAGGTATAGACGATGACAACAATGGGAGAAAGAAAGAAAATTAAAGAGAAAAGAGGAGAGGAAGAGGGTGAACGGATAGGGTAGGGAAAAATTGAATTAAAGGCTTAAAAATATAATAAAATTAATATTTATACTTAAGGTTCAAGGGTATGGATGGCACAAACATTACAAAAACAAAAGGTTTTGCAAAATTTAATTATTTCGCAAGGGAAAGGGTTCGAACTTGGGACCTCATTTAATTTCGATGCTTTCTCATAATTCCTTTAACCATTAGGGTTTTTGCTCATTCTTGAAATAATTTTGGAATATTTATTTTAAAAATAAAGCATTTCACATACTAAGGTTTAAGGAAAAATTTGAAAAATAATAAAAATGATGCGAGATAAGGGATTTGAACTTAGGTTTCAAGAAATGTTTCACTAACACTTAACCAACAAACCAATACCTCAAAAATTAAAGCATGGCCACTCTCTCTTAATTAGCAAACCTGATTATACTAACCCCAGATTTTTGAGATGTTACAATTCTCCCCTCCTTAAAGAAATTTCGTCCTTAAAATTTTCTTGGTCACAAAATCTGTTACCCTTTTCTTTTAAATCGGGCCACCAAGCTTTCACTGTGCAACTCTGATTCTAACATAATTCCAGAAAATGTGTCTCCTTAAATTCCCAACATAAGTCTTATTGATCTAATTACGAAAACATTACTAACAAATTCCTTTACCCAAATTCCCAATTTTAACAGAAACTCTATTGGATGATGCTTACCACAATAACTACAAATTGGAACCTTAGCTGATCTAACAGTTTCTCCGATAATAACTACAACCTTTCATTGAGGTCTGGATCCTCTAACCTATTTTAAAGGTTGCGAATTTGGACCAGTGGAAGCAGACTCTCTCCTTTTTTTGAATTTTAATCTTTTCCTTTCTCTTACACTCTAAGCATTTATTCTATCCATCTGTATTAGTCTTTTCAACCATAATCTTGAAAACCTTTTCTAAGACTCCCAATATTGCTTAAGACACTGCATCATCCCCAACCTCCTAATTTTTGCCTTCTTATGTCATTCATCCCAAGGTTAGGCACAATTCCTTGAAAAGAAAATCATTCAACCTGGCAGCTCGACGTTGAGCCCCATTGTTTCTCATTCTATGTTTATTCATTTTGTATCCTACGATCTTAAATTTGATCTACAATTTTAGAAAAAGTTAATCAGTAGCTAACTTTAATCAATTTTCAGTTTCCTATCTTACAGTTTCAAAAAAAAATTAAATACTAACTATTTCAGTTCTGTGTCTACAGTAATACACCTCAAGTGTTTACCTATAATTTAACAGTAACTTTTCTATAGCAACCAACATCGGAGTCTCAGACCTGATTTTCTTTGTAGAAAATCATTTTCATAATTCTCTATGGCTTGTTTTTCCCAAAATTTCTGTAACACCCCAAACCCAGCCCAGACGTAATGGCCGAATCTGACGTGCCACATTGAAGTTAAAAATCCACGCTTTGTTTTAGTGTTTTAAAAAAAACCGTCATTTGATAAGGCTTAACCAAGTGAATGAAAGTTGCGCACCAGGTAGGTATCCAAAAACAGAAGAGGTGAGCCATGAAGGCTGCTTAAGTACCAAGCTCTTCGAATGGATCCAATCTTAGACATGCCCACAACCATTGCCACACTTTGGTGTGAGGTTAGGTTTTGAGAAAAACGAGTTAGAATTCATTTAAGTAGATATTTTTGATAAACTGATTAATTGTATCGTTGCGTTACTTTGAAAACAATTATCATTTTGAAAATGCGGCCTAAGTCTAACCCATTTTGGATTGTTATCGGTAAAATATAGGGTATAAAATAAAATAATCCCAGAAAAATAATTAAAATGGCCTTATTACAACCCAAAACCAAATAATAATATTAATAAGATAAAACTTATAAAGAAATAAATCGGCTACTTATTGCAATTAAAAGAAACAGAAACAGTAGTATGGCCATCTCCGAGTCCCTCGCAGCTCCAAACCATCTAAGCTTAGGGATTACCTGCACAGTTAGAAATGAGGTGAGTTTACGAAAAATCATTATGTAATCCCAATAACATACAAACAGTGAAAACACAGTATCAGTACAATCTGGGCCAAAGCCCTATTTAGTCTTGACATATACTGGGCCGAAGCTTTTCGTTTAACGGTTACTGGGCCGAAGCCTTTTCATAAATCATATCACTGGGCCGAAGCCTTTTCATAAATCATATCACTAGGCCGAAGCCTTTATTGTAAACGGTATGGCCCTTAGGCCCATTTTAATAACACATGAAATATCAACGAATGTATGCAAGCCCATTTCAATATCACATGAAATACCAATGAATGTATGCAAGCCCAATTGGGGAGACTACTCGACCCACCATCCGCTACTCTCCACCCGTACCAACCAACACACCATGTGGGGAATGATTCAACCCACCCAACCAACACACCACTGGCAGCATAGCTGCTTTATCATATATCTGGAGGCCTAACCTCTTTTAATAACTAGGGCAAAGCCCTTTTCGATAAACTGGGGCAAAGCCCTTTTCAATAAACTGGGGCATAAGCCCTTTTGATGGCAGGGGCATAAGCCCTTTTCAATAAACCGGGCATAAGCCCTTTTGCACTTCCTCCATCCATATAAAAACCCAACCCAATGCATTTATGAATACATCATGTGCATTTCATACATATCATGTGCATTTTATACATATCATGTGCATATCATATCAATCATGTATATCATATCCCACGTATCAAATTTATAATTAAACCCTAGGGGTATAATGGTCATTTTTACCTAGGGGCAAAACAGTCATTTTCATACTATAAGGGTAATTTCATAATTTTACCAAATATCAGGGTTTTCCATGTTCATCAACAATTATCAATATTTCCGAGTGTTTAAACAATGATCTTTAACCCACTTTATCAAACTCGGGCTTTTGGGCCCAAAACCTCTAATGGGCCCTACGAATGCCGATTTAGCCCATTAAGCCCACATAATCCAAATTTTACAGCAGTACTAACCGTGTTAACATGCAACTTTTCCAGATTCCATTTTCTATCAGTTTTACCCAAATGGGCCCCAAGCCCGTTGGGCCCGATTCCAGCCCATTGAGGCCCAACTTACCATCGTGCACAAAATTGAGTTCTTGCCTGTTCCATCGATCCAAACACCGATCATATCATATTTATCGCATCTATACCCAAATGCAACATTACAAGTTCCTGAAATACCGATATTTTAGCATTTCGGCTTCTCAGCAAATATTAATCCAAGCTATTAGAGGGTTAGTACACACTTGTTACGGGTTGAAGTTGAAACGTTTCCATAATCAATCACTTACGATAACCACCACCTGCCACTCAAACTTAACTATTCCAATATCAATATATGTAAATCCTAAGTACATCAGTCATACGGAACATAAGGGTGTATTCATCATTTTACCATACAAGGGTATTACGGTCACTTTACCCTATAGGGGCTTTACGGTCTTTTTACCTATTAGGGGTATTGTAGTCATTTCATCCTACAAGGGTGTTTTGGCAAATCTTCAAACCAAGGGTATTTCAGTAATTTTGTAAACTAATGGTATTTCTATAATTTTTAGAAAGTCAAGGGTATTTCTGTAATTTTGTAAATCAAGGGTATTTTGGTAATTTTACAAATTGAGGATATTTCGGTAATTTCACAAACCAGTAGTATTTTGGTAACTTTACAAACTAAGGGTATTTTGGTAATTTTACAAACTAGGGGTATTTTAGCAATTTTACAGACCAGGGTATTTTGGTAATTTTACTAATCGAGGGTATTTTGGTAATTTTGTAAACCAAGGGTATTTTAGTAATTTTGTAAATCGAGGGTAAAACAATAATTCTACAAATCAAGGGTAAAATGGTAATTCTGTAAATCGAGAGTAAAACGATAATTCTATAAATCGAGGGTAAAATGGTAATTCTATAAATCGAGGGTAAAACAGTAATTCTGTAAATTTAGGGTGAAACAGTAATTCTATAATCGAGGGTAAAATGGTAATTCTACAAATTGAGGGCATTTCAGTAATTTGGTAAACTAAAGTATTCTAAACAAGGATAACAATACGAATGGGCCTAAAGCCTATTCTCGGCCCAAATGGGCCCACACGCTCGTGTGGCCCTTTTAGCCCAAATCTAGCCACAAATATGAGATTCACCTAGCCTAGTCCAGTATTTACTACACAATCAAACAAACTTATTCAATTGGGCCCATAGGCTCATTGGGCCCACATGACCCCTTACGGCCCATCGCGGCCCGAAGTAGCCATCCTATAGCTAGAGTAGTGAGAAATACACACGTGATAGGAGACTAGAGTTAATCCACGTTCCGAGCACTCTTAGCCAACGCCCAACCCAAACGAGCACGCCATACAATGAAAGGGATCAGCCAAGAAAGGTACCTCTACTCTCCTCATGGTTCTCTCTATTTAAAACCAGCTTCGCAACCACTCTTATGTTAGCTTCCCGATGTGGGATCCCTCCAACATCAGAGTTTAAATTCAACACCAACTCTTGCCGCCCCCTGTTAGCAAAATGAATGCTCCTTGCTTGCCATGGGATTCGAACCCATGCCTTCCCTCAGTTGCTCCACACGCTACTTACCACTAAGCCACAAGGCTTTTTATGTCATATTTTATCCCCAATTAATTATAAGGTCTAAAGGCCAAAGTCCAGGTTCCCTAAAAAAACCAAAATAAATTGCAAGAGCCAAGGCTTGAACCCAGGCTCCCATACAACCTTAATGACACCACAACCACTAGACTATAAGCTTCCTTGTGTCATTTATTTAACACAATAATTTAAAAGCCCTCATCCAAGCATCTAGGTTTTTTTTTTCTCTTAATACCAAAATTTTTGCTAAAGCCCAAGTTTGAACCCAAGATTTCCCCAACACTTCTCAAAGCCATTAACCACTAAAGCAAACATTTAATTGTGTCATTTCATTGCACAATTAAATACCTATATACAACCTCCTTACGGACCCGCACTCAAGGCCCAATACTTCTAGGCCCAAATTCGGGGTGTTACAATTTCCCCTTTTTCATGTATGCATGCATGCAAACTTACTTAAGTAGATTTAAAAACTCAGTCCAAGGGTTCGAACCAAGGCTATGATACCACTAAATGTAACCTCCCTAACTCGGCCTAGATGTTATGGCTAGATTAAGAAGGCTACATAAGTCACCGAAATGGCTAAGCTAACTTATGTTACTTTTGAAGACCTTAAATAAACTCATTTTAGAGAAAAAAAACATAGTTTTACTTTGAGTTACCTTAAAAGCATTCATTCATTAGGTCTTGTATACTTAGGATTGTAACATCCCGAATTAAGGCCTAGTCGGAACAGTGGTTTCAAGACCACAAATCTGACCTAATAAATTTTTTTCATATTTTTATGGTCTACAATTTCACGGGAAGATTTCGTGAAAATTTTGTTCGAAAATTTTGACGTTTGGGCTCAATTTGGTCAAAAGGACTAAATTGTAAAAAAGTGTAAAAGTTGAGTTCTACATGTTAGAGGTGTCTAATTGTTATGAAATTTAAAATTGGAGGTCCTAAAATGGAAATTAGACCATTGGATAATTTTTTTGACAAAAATGGACATGAAATGGGTGAAATAGAATATTTCTAAGTTAGGGGTATTTTGGTAATCTAGTAATTAAAATGAATTAAAAACAAAATTAAAAGCCAATTTTTGTCCATCTTCTACCCCATGGCCAAAACTTGCATGGAGAAGACATATCTAGGGTTTTTCAAGCTTCCAAGCTCGATTGTAAGTCCGTTCTAGCCCTATTTTTAATGATTTTTACGTTTTTGAAATCCTCATAACAAGATCTACTCATTTCTACCCATATTTTGAGCTAGGGTTTGTGTTTAAAAATTTACCCATGGATGACATGCATGTTTTTTTATGTCTAATGGTAGAATATGAATGCTTGGTGTGTAATAAACGACTTTTACTAAGTGAGTTTCAGTGAAATTGTGAAAAAGGACCGTTTTGTAAAAGTTACAAAATTTATCATAAATGTGTGATTTAGTGGAAATTAGGGGCTGCTACAGTTATGAAAATGATTCATCTAGGCTTAAAATGCAAGGAAATTGAATAAAAAATATTTTACGATCCTAGGGGCAAAGTGCAAATATGTGAAAATTTAGGCGTTAAAATGTAAATTTTTAAAAGTATGATTTTTGGACCCATATGAATAATGTGACTAATTAGTAAGCTAAATGTGGTATTATAGATCAAGGAAAATGAGATTCGGGCATAGATTGGAAATGAATGAGATTATGGACTAAATCAGAATATATAGTCGTATTCGAACTCGAGGTAAGTTCATGTGATTTTAATAATGTAATATTGTATTTGAATGTTAATTCTTCGATATTACACGAGTTGTAAGTATATATATGTGAATAATTTGATATTATGTGATTATTTTGATGATATAACATGTTCTTGATGTTTTGCTATTATGATGAAAATGTTGCAATGTCATGTGATTATGAGATATTGCTATGTGAATGAAGCCACAATTCGAGTATGTCCGGTAAAGCTTTGGAAGTTTAATGAAATATGATATTTCTTTGAAATGAGTAAGTTTGTATGTAAATAATATTTCGATTCTTTTTATGTTATTATCTTTTGTTATTATATGAGATGTGGCTGCCTATAGAATGATCAATTGATGCAAACTACGAATTGGGATTGACTAAGAACGAGCTAGTAAAATGTTGAAAAGTGAAGAATTTCCCGATTGAACCTTCGGAATAGAAGAGATATTAATGATCCATTGTGAGAACACATGTGTAGTACTATGTATAGGCTAGTTTGTGTTTAAGACAGTTTTAGGTCACGTGTGTAGTACTAAGTGCAGGCTACTATGTGTACCAGATTGTTAGGTCGCATGTGTAGTACGAAGTGCTGGCTACTATGCGTACCCATTAACTTTGATCACGTGTGTGGTACTAAGTGCAGGCTACTATGTGTATCAGATGGATAAGTCACGTGTGTAGTACTAAGTGCAGACTACTATGCCTACCAGAGAGCTTCGGTTACAAGGGTGGTGTATGCACAGGCCACCGGGTATCTGTTATTATTCCGATGAGTTCAACGGGAAATTTACTAAGTGAAAATACATATGTACATGACTATGTTATGAATAAGTGCAAATATATCTATGTGAAAAGTTGTGAGCAATGTGCTCGATAGTTGAGCGAATCTTTTGGCAAGATTGAATGGAGTAAGTGAAATTTTGTAATAAAACAATTTTGGACAGCAACAGTTGTGTGACTTTGAAAAATCACCAAAAATGGTAGAAATTGAATTAGAGGTTGAATAAGAAATTAAATTAAAGCTTAATGAGTCTATTTTCTCATAAAAGAAACGGTGAAGGCAAAAGAATTTCATATTCTGTGATAATTGGATTTTTGTGAGATAGGGTCAGAATAATTTTGGAATCCCCTATTTTGATTTTGGAAAATAATTAAAAATTTTTAAAAAATAATTATGGGTTATAATTTACATTTTTAAAATCCTTAATTAGTCTAGTTTCTGGGAAAATTAGCGGTTCTCAATTTGGAGTAACGTACCATGAGATAAGTAATTTTTAGTGAAGAGAGGTCAGAACTGTTGGATAGTGAAATAGGGGTATATTTAATGAATAAACTGTACTTATTGGCTAGACCAAAAATTCTGAAAATTTTATATATGAGTCTAGTTTCAGATAAATTAATGGATCTTAATTTGAAGTTTTGTAGCTCTAAATATAAATAAATTAGTAACTATGACTTGAGAAAATAGCATGACCAGAAAATCAGCAAAAGTGTAATTATGATTACATTTCCATGGAATCATGTTGATAATTTGCTTATTATTTTCATATGGACTTACTAAGCTTTAAGCTTACTCCCTCCTCTCCATTTCCTTAGTGTTCTCAAGTCAGCTTGGGGTTGAAGACCGTTGGAGGCAGCATCACACTATCAGGCCAACAACTCCGGAGTATTGCCATATGTGTATTAAATACTTTCAAGTGAGTGGCATGTATAAGGACCAGCTTTTTTGTTAGATGTTGCTATGATTAGCCAAATGTATCGGCTTATATTGATTTATTGTATATGGACATGAGATGTGGCTTAAATGGTTATGGCTTTTAAGCCAAATTATTGTTGCTATGTGTTAATGTTTGTGATGTGTTTATAATTGGTTGTTATGAATGATTAGTATAACACATGTACATGATGAATGCTCTAAGACCATTCGAGGAGGCCGTGGCCATGGAATGAATGTGTGGCATGGTAGTAAGTTGATAATGATTGAATATGGAAAATTGTAGAATGTGAATTGGAATGTCTAACTAGGTGTAACATGAGTATAGGTAATAAACACATGTATGACAACATGTAAATGCTTTAACGAAATTTTACTAAAGGATGATCAACCATTAAATTGATGTTATAATGTGTGTCTATAATATGTATAAGTATGGGTGAGAATTAAGGACAACATAAGGCTTGGAAAATAGCCTAAGTGTTGGCTACATGGGTAGAGACACGACCATGTGTCTCAGCCGTGTAGAGGATACGACCTAGCACACGAGCATGCGGCTTGGCCGTGTGGATCAATTTGTTTTGCTGACATCATAAACAAAGAGTTACATGGCCTGAGGACACTGGCGTGTTGAAGACACACGAGCGTGTCCATGTGTCTACACGAGCATGTGACCCTGTTTCATGAAAATTTCTCTAAGTTTTCCCAGAATTTTCTAGAGTCCTCGGTTTAGTCCCGAACCACCCCAATGTATGTTTTAGGCCTCGAAGGCCTGTATAAGGGACGATTTATATGTGTTTGAAAAGTTTTAATTTAGATGAAATTTTATGGTCCAGTTTTGCATGTTTGTGAATGTTTAAGTCCGATAAAGCCTCGAATCCTGTCCTGGCTTTGGATACGGGTAAGGGGTGCTACAAGGATTCATTTTATTGTTAATTGTGTTATTTTAGAAAAACCGTTTGCTTGTCGTACTTCTTTAAAAAAAACTAAATGTTAAACTAATGCAACAGAAAATCCATTTTTCAAGTCATTTTGGAAACTTAGTTGCGTTATCGATTTGTTTTTCAAAAACGGTTCCTTTACAATGCAGTAGAAACTAGGGAACAATATCAAATTTTACTTAAGCTCGATATCATGCACTATTTGGTTATTATGCTTGAGTAATCTATGCATGCACAAATTCCATAAGAAAAGTTACCAAGCCACAGACCAGAAGTCATTAAAAATTACAAACCAAAACCAATAGAGACTGACTAATACTTATAAAAAAATAATTTAAGGTCTAAGGTGATTCTCCAAATGCTGAGTCCAGTCCTAATTTTGAGGTCTACCTGAAAAGTTAAACACTATTGGGGGGTGAGCTTATGAAAAGCTCAGTGTGAGTCGAACCATTATTTAAATAAACATAAATATCGAATACAGTGAAAAATATTAGCATTAACAAAAGAAAACAAAACCATCATAGGAATTTCATATAATTACAAGTCATTATCAAATTGATGTTAAACGGTGTATGAGCATGGGACATCATTCATTTGAGTAACAACCATTAATTTTGATACCATTCAATACAATACAATACAACACATATCACAAATCAATACATTTGAATATGTCGTGAGCATGATGCAATGCAAAAAAGTTTCTACCCATATCATCTGCTACACACCATGAGTTCCACAAAACCTGTCATCTGAACTCCAAGGCATTATAGGCTTAAACTCATTGTGGTTAAAACCAGCGATAACAATATGCAGAAAATTATTCCAGTAAAATTGTAGACAAGCCACCAGTAAAAATGTGATAAATTGTCATTCCCCTTGGTACTTGTAACACCTCTAACCCGTATTCGTCGCCGGATTACCAAACCATACACAGTTTAAAAGATATCATTCATTGATATTTATGCCTAAGATAATACAACTCAAATAAACGAAATATATTTACATCTCTGATATAGTGTTCGACTAATCAAATCAGAACATAGATATTTGCATGACAAATTCCACGTATAAATATTAAAACATTCAAACAAAAATATTGATTATATGTCAATACATTTAATTAACATGATGTTCATGTGTGCATATTACAAATCAAACATAATAATACAATAATGATTGTCTAAACTCATAATCAACTTCAATGTCATAACCATATAGTGAATAATACTATAATGTAACTTAAATAATGTGAAAAATTTTCAAACCAAATTACACTTCAATGGTACATCAAGTAAAAATTCATGCATAAATAATACTAACAAAACCAATTGCACATAATCACCTCATTTTGTCCAAACCGATCATAAATGCATTATATAAAATCATATTACTGTTTATTTTACCAATACAAAATTCACTATTCTTATGGTTATTTATTTCATTGCATTAACCAAATATAACCATGCTATGTTCAAAGTTTCATTTTCTTCATTTTACCCTATCACTTCATATTCATATATCTTATCAAGAAAATGAATTAACCTTAATATAAGTGCATATATATATAAGTTCAACTAACAAAGCATATTCGAATATATAAGCACATACCTTTTATCATCAACCCAATTTCCAATTAAAAGTCTAAATTCCAATATTTAAGACTTACCATAACAAACAAATCATGAATTATACATATCATTATTATAAACCATAAGGAACACCGAATATATCCTATGCATTTATCTGGACTATTACCTAACTAATTTATGATATACCTTAGCTCATTTAACAACAATTATATTCATATGGCCTAGACACATAAACAAACTTAACATCATATACCTTGGATGCACTTTCAATATAAGCTCAAACCAAGACCAAATATTTACAAAACCATTAACATTATAATCAACCACAATTTACATGAAAATATATAAAGCCGAATTATCCAAAATCACAACCAAGCATAACCATCATCAAAACGAAGCATTAAATCCGAGCATAACAAAATTTTAAGCCATTTTCGCATGGCTCATGGTTACATTAACTAAAATCAAACATTTCATAAGTAAAATCTAGCCTATACATGCCATAGTTCCAAAAATTCAGCTTATAAGATACCAAAGATAGTTGATAGTGTGAGACGATCCCCGAACTCGTAACTTGATCCAAAATCTATAAAACAGAAACAAACATACACATGCAAAGTAAGCTTTTATAACTTAGTAAGTCATAAGCGAATAAACAACTTAATTTAACTAAACAAAATTATAATAACATAACCACATTTAAGCTCAAGCTTTAAGTTTCATATATATAATCATGTACTTTATAGATGAAAATAGAATTTGCTGAATATACATATTGCTTTACCAAAGTATCACACACTTTAAAATGATATTATAATGCATAAAGCCGAATCTTGAAACACTTGTTTACATAGACTCATGTATCAAACCTTAATATCACATAATTACACTTAACTTGTGACCGAATATACTTCACAATTACTCACAAATTCAAACAAACATCATACATATGTTTTGTATCAGATATCATATCATTAACTTACCTTATTTTAAATAGGTAATCAACTATCACATACATGGTCACTTAGCCTGATTTATACATTCGTACATAACTTATCTTTGCTCATTGAACCATTCGTAATTTGGTAGGATACTCGGATTATCACACATATCGTACAATGCTAACGTCCCAGACGTGATCTTACATGTAATCACATATCGATGCCACTATCCCAAACAGGGTTTTACTCACACACATATATTGGAATCACATACCGATGCCAATGTATTAAATGTGGTCTTACTCACACACATATATTGATGCCATGGTGTTACTCGCACATCACATATCGGAATCCTATGTCATGACATATGTATCCTAGCTATTCCTAAGGCTCATACGGGGCTTTTGGATGTTGTGACTCAGTCGAAACGAATTCATAAACATAGCTGCCGAGCTTGTACACATTTGGCTAATGCATGTATTTATTCACATATTCATTTCAGCATATATAGTTCACATTTAATTAAAATTAATGTCTATTTGCTTATAAACTTACCTCGGACGATGAAAAACGGAACAGGACGATTAGTCGATAACTTTAGTTTTCCCTCGATCCAAATCCGATTCTCTCTTTTCTTGATATAAATTAATATAAATTAAACTTATTTAATCAAAAATATTCAATCAAATTTATCCAAAAACAAATAAATGGGAAAATTACCATTTACCCCTGACATCTTACACTTTTTACAATTTAGTCCAAATTGCATAAAACACAAAACATGCAAAATTTGCACACACCATGCTTAGGCCGAGTATTCCTAGTGTTCATACAAGTCCACACATTTTATTTATTTCACATTTTAGTCCCTTAATTTATTATTTTTGCAATTTAGTCAATAATTACTCAAATTCATCAAAAATTCTAATACAAAACATGTTAATCTATCACATATCTTTTATTTTCTACCATCAAACAACAAAAATCACAAGCTTTCAACAATGGCATGACTCAAAATATTCACCTAAATCAGAAATTCTAGCATGGTCTTGTAGATAACTTAGCAACGATCTCAAAAACGTAAAAATTATCAAAAACCGAGCTAAAACTTACCTTGAATCAAGCTTCAATAGTGCCAAACTTTAAAACCCTTTTATTTTCTTTTTATTTTCTTTTGTATTCGGCAAGAACAAGTATGGACACCAAAATGGCTTTAATTTTTTTTATGTTTTATGATATATTAACATATTAATAAGTTTACTTATTTAACTTTAATAATTTTATAATAAAACTATATATTATATGTCTAATGCTGTCCATACATAATATCAATGGCATAATTGCAACATAAATGCTTCATATTATGAAGACAACAACAATTAGGACTTTCACATTTAACCATCAAAATTTCATTTTACGCGATTAAGTCCTTTTATTTAATCGGGTACTCAAACGACAAAATTAAAGCACAAAAATTCCACACATATAAATTCACACATAATAAACACAAAAAATAAATTTTAAATTTTTTTATGACTTGGATTCATGGTCCCGAAACCACCATTCCAAATAAGGTCTAAATCGGGTTGTTACAACTCTCCCCCCTTAGGAATTTTCGTCCCCAAAAATCTTACCGGTGAATAGGTTCGGATAACGCTCTTTCATTGCATCTTCTAGCTCCCAAGTTGCTTCCTCAACTCCGTGTTTATGCCACAATACTTTAACTAACAAAATTTTCTTATTTCATAATCCTTTAACCTCGCGAGATAGAATACGAATCGGTTCTTCCTCATAGGTCATATCAGGCTTAATCTCAATCTCTGACGGACTAATCACATGTGAGGGATTAGATCTATAACAGCCTGAAATAGAGCCTAATCGAAACAGTAGCTATGACACCACAAATTCGAAGTAGAAATATTTATTTTATGACTATTTTAGAGTCCATGATATGTTTGAGTGATTGTGTGCAAATTTTGTTAAGTAAATTTTATTGATAAAGTGCCCAATTTTATTAATGGGATTAAATAGCATTAATTGCAAAATATGAGTTCTAGAATATAAGTACTTGTTTGAAATGGGGGTTTAAACTAGAGGTCTTTAATGGCAAATAGACCATCAAATTTTGGTATGGACAAAACTAAACATGGAAGGGTAAAAATTAAAGGGTTAGTAAAAAGGGCATTTTGGTCATTTGGGTGTTTTAAGGCATAAAAGACGAAATAAAAGCCCAAAAATCTGCTCAACTTCTTCATATGGTTGTCGAAATTTACATGACTCCATAGCTAGGGTTTCAAGCTTTTCAAAGCTCAATTGTAAGTGCATTTGAGCCCCGTTTTTAATGTTCTTCATATTTTTGAGATCCTAAAAGCTTAACCTTTCTATTTCTACCATTTATTTGCATGAAAAATAAAAGTTTAAAAATTGACCCATGCTAGATAATTGTGCATTTTGATGTTTAATGGTAGAATAAGGATGCTTGAGGTTAGGAGAACGGTTGTTGTTAAGTGATTTTCGTTGAAAATGGTGAAAATGGGTTAATTAGTAAAAGTTTTTAATGTTTATAAAAGCATGAAATAGTGAGAATTTGGGGTTGCCGTCGAGAGAAAAATGTTCAGCATGTCTTAAACCTTATAGAGATCTAATAAATTTCAATTTTCGAGCCTTGGGGTAAATTTGTACTTATGCAAAAGTTTAGGGGCAAAAATGTGAATTTTGCCAAAATATGTTTTATGTCCGAAATGATTAGTACGTTAATTAAATGAGTGAAATTCATCATGTTAGATCAAGAAAATCGAGATTTGGGCTTAAATCGAGAAAGTGCGTGGTTAAAGACAAAAAGAGAATAACTAGTCGAAATTTCATTTGAGGTAAGTCCGTGTGATTTAATAAGCATGTTATTAATGTTATTATTGTTATACTTGAAAATATCCTTGTTTTTATTGTATTGAATTATGTGTTAGTGCTAGGGTGTATGAGAAAATATTATACCCTATGAAACAATCGAAAGCTTAATATGTCGATTTCACTTTATGTATTTATGAAATATTGGAAATTGATGAAATATGATATCTTGTTGAGATGAGTAAATTATGGAATGATGAAATGAACTGAAAGTTCTTATGGTAACGAACCTTGTGAATTGTATGATCAATTCTTCAAACAAGCTTGGCTACGATGTGACCCTTGAGAAATCCCTGTTGGACCTTTGGAAATACCTAGGATACGGGTATCGAGACACTGCTGTTATGTGAGCCAGTGTAAGACATGTCTGGGACATGCATCGGCCATATTATGAAATGCTAGTGTAAGACATGTCTAGGACATGCATTGAAATTGAGACGAGAGCTAGTGTAAGACATGTTTGGGATATGCATCGACCTCGAGATGTAAGCCAGTCTAAGCTTTGTCTGGGACATGCATCGGCTACGAGATGTGCTAGTGTAAGACATGTCTGGGACATGCATCAGCACGGATATATGAGAGCCAGTGTAAGACCATATCGGGGATATGGCATCAGCATCGATATGTGTAAGATTTCCCGATTATCCTCTGGTATTCCAAGTGGTTCAACGGATAGTTCAAAGCTTGCGATGAAAGCGAGAAGGTAAATATATGAGCATGCTGAAAAAGTACAAGTATGTATTTAAAGCTTAAATGTTATTGCAAACATGAAACAATGCACCTTTGTTAAGGATACAAATAAGTAAGTTATGTCTATGAAAATGAAATTGTGGTGACCTTGTGATTATGATTTTATGTTTATGATGTATATATATGTATTCTTACCATGATGGTTGAAATGTGATTGATGATTATGTGTGAGACTTTGAGGCCACATTAAATTGAGACATGAAATGTATATTCCTTTACTTGGTGGCCTAATGAACATGAAAGGAGAAATGGATTGGAATAAATGCCCATTTAAAAATGATCATAAAAGAGTGAAATATAGTAATAAAACAGCTTCAGTCAGCAGCGGTAGTCTGACTTTGAAAATACACCAAAATAGAAGAAAGTGAATTAGAGACTGAATAAACTATGGAATTGAAGATTATTGAGTCTAGTAGCACATAGAAGAAACGATGTAAGAAAAAAAATTCCATATTATGAGATATTTGAGATTGAGTCTACTTTCAGGGAAAATTAGCGTATCTTAATTTGGAGTTCTGTATCTCCAGATATAAATAATTTAGTGACTATGACTCGAGAAAATAGTTTGACTAGAACATGAGTGAAAATGCAAATAGGGTTGTATTACCATGAGAAGCAAGTTGATAAATTGCTTATTATTTTCATATGGTCTTACTAAGATATAAAGCTTACTCCCTTCCCTTCCTTTCTTTTTGTGTTTTTAGGTCAACTCGGGGTCGGAGATCGTCGGAGGCAGCATCACACTATTAAGTCGCTATCTTTGGAATAATGAAGCATACATTAGAAATTTCAAGTGAGTGGCATGTATAGGGATCTATTTGATTGAACATGAGTGCTTGATGAATAAGTTGGTAACCATAACATAATGATAAAAGTGGTCGTCAAAATGAGAAGTCTTATGAATGTGAAATAAGGAGTCTAGACTTGGTATTACATGAGTAGATGTATTACTTGTAAGAGGACATGTTAATGTTAAGGATATGTCTTAATAAAGAGTTTTTAATCACTAAAATGATTCCATGATTTGTGATTTTGATGTGCATAAGGTTGTAAAAGATTATGGGTAACATGAAGGCTTGAAAAATAGCCTAAGTGTTGGCCACACGGGCTGAGACACAGCCGTGTGTCTCAACCATGTGAGGGACACGGCCTGGAGGCACAAGCGTGTGGCCCAGCCGTGTGGTTGGATGTGCATGCTGACATCATAAACAAAGAGTTACACGGCCTGAGGACACGGGTGTGCCAAAGGAACACAGGCGTGTCCCTATGTCCACACGAGCGTGTGACCCTGTTTCATGGGAAAATTTTCTAAGTTTTCCTGAAACTTCTTAAAGTTCTCGGTTTAGTCCCAAATCAATTCCGATGAATGTTTTTGGCTTTGTAGATCCAAATAAGGGACGGCATGCATGTGTTTGAAAGGTTTTGAATTAAAAGAGATTTTATGGCTCGGTTTTTGCATTAATGTGTATGTTTAAGTCCGGTAATGCCTCATGCCCTATTCTGGCGTCAGACATGGGTAAGGGGTGTTACAAGATCAATTCATCGAAACATGGAATACATTGTGAATCTTTTCTAGCTCAGGTGGCAGCAGTAGTCTATAAGCAGCTAGTCTGATACGCTCTATAATCTCATATAGTCCAATAAATCTCTGACTCAATTTGCCTTTACGACCGAATCTGAGTATTTTCTTCCACAGTGAAACTTTCAAAAAGACTTTGTCTCTAATCTGAAACTCTATATCTTTTCGTTTCAAGTCCGCATACGATTTCTGACAGTCCGATGCTATTTTCAGACTTTCACTAATCACCTTTACTTTTTGTTCAGTCTCTCTGATCAAATCGACCCCTTGTATCTTGTTTTCACTGAGCTCAGTCCAATACAATGGTGTATGACATTTATGACCGTAAAAAGCCTCGTAAAGTGTCATTTTGATACTCAATTGAAAGCTATTATTGTACGCAAATTCAATCAGAGGTAAGTATCGTTCCTACGTACCTTCGAACTCGAGAATGCAACATCTCGACATATCCTCAAGTATCTGAATGATTCATTCAGATTGACCATCTGTTTGTGGATGAAAAGCAGTGCTAAAATGTAATTTCGTACCTAATGCATCTTGCAGTTTCTTCCAAAAATGCTATGTAAACCTCGGATCTCTATCTAAAACAATAGAAATAGGCACTCCGTGTAATCTCACAATCTGAGAAACATACAATTCAGCTAGCTTATCGAGCAAAGAATCTGTACGAACTGAAACAAAGTGAGCTGATTTAGTCAATCTATCCACAATAACCCAGATTACATCTTTCTTACTCGGTGTCAATGGTAAACCGAATACAAAATCCATCGTGACTCTGTCCCATTTCCACTCAAGTATCATGATTGATTGAAGCAATCCAGAAGGTACCTGATGTTTGGCTTTTACATGCTGACAGACTAAACATTTTGAAACAAAGTCAGAAATGTCTCGTTTCATACCATGCCACCAATAAAGCTGTTTCAGATCATTATACATCTTCGTATTACTCGGGTGAATAGATAACCGACTGTTGTGAGCTTTGTTCAAAATCATCTAAATCAACTCTGAATTTCTCAGAACACATATTTGGTTTCTGAACCTCAAACAACCATCAGTATCAACTTGAAACTCGGATTCAACATTCAAATCACATTGAGCTTGTTTTGCTAAAAAATCATTATCAACGTTTTGAGCCTCATAAATCCATTAAACAAATAACGGTCTTGCTTTTAATTCAGCTATTGTCGAACCATCATTAGACATAGCCATATGCACATTCATTACACATAAAGCAACCAAGGATTTTCGACTTAAAGCATCAGCAACAACATTAGCCTTTCCTAGATGGTAGTTAATCACAAGCTCATAGTCTTTTAACAACTTTAACCATCGACGTTGTCTCAAATTCAGATCTTTCTGAGTCATCAAATACTTTAGGCTTTTGTGATCAGAATACACATGACATTTTTAACCAAACAGATAGTGATGCCATATTTTCAATGCAAACACAATAGCTGCCAATTCCAGGTCGTGTGTCAAATAGTTCTTTTCATGTGGCTTTAACTGTCTCGAGGCATAAGCTATAACTTTGCCTTCCTGCATCAAAACACAACCCAAACCATTTAAAGATGCATCACTATAGATAATAAATTTTTTACCCGATTCTGGCTGAACTAGCACTGGAGCTTCGGTCAAAAGGGCTTTCAACTGATCAAAACGTTTCTGACACTTTTCTGACCACTCAAACTTAACATCTTTCTGAAGTAGCTTTGTCATCAAGGTTGCAATTATAGAGAAACCTTTTACAAATTGTCTATAGTAACCAGCAAGTCCTAGAAAACTTCAGACTTCAGAAACATTTCTCAGAGGTTTCCAATCAAGTACAGCTGAAATTTTACTTGGATCAACCTGAATTCCCGATGCTGATACAACATGGCCCAAAAGATTGAATTCGCGTAACCAAAACTCACATTTACTGAACTTTGCATACAATTGTTTATCTCGCAAAGTCTGTAACTCAAGCCTCAGATGTTCGGCATGCTCGGTTTCATCACGGGAGTAGATCAAAATGTCATCTATGAACACAACCACAAACCGATCCAAATACTGTCTGAAGATTCGATTCATTAAATCCATGAAAATAGTAGGTGCATTACTAAGTCCGAAAGGCATAACCAAAAACTTATAGTGTCCGTACCTCGTTCGAAAAGCAGACTTTGGCACATCGGAGTCTTTAACTCGCAACTGATAGTAGCCTGATCTCAAATCTATCTTTGAAAACATTGTAGCCACTTTCAACTGATCGAATAGATTGTCAATCCGTGGCAACGGATACTTATTCTTTAGAGTCACCTTATTAAGTTCTCTATAATAGATACACATTCTCATAGTTCCGTCTTTTTTTTTCACAAACAAAACTGGTGCACCTCAGGGAGAGAAACTCGATCACGCTAAATCTCTATCTGTCAACTTTTGCAACTGAGCTTTCAATTCTTTTAATTTAGTAGGTGCCATCCTGTACGGAGCCATCGATATCGAAGTCGTCCCCGACACTAATTCAATACCAAACTCAACTTGTAACAGCCCGATTTAGGGCCAACACGGAATAGTGGTTTTGAAACCAAGAATCCGAGGTTGAAAGAAATTATTTTGATTCAATTTTAGTGTTTATATTATGATTTCATAATTGTGTGAAAATTTCGTTGCGAAATTTTATCGATTGGGTGTTTAATTTGATATTTAGGACTAAATTGAAATAGATAAAAAAATGTGTGTTCTAGTTCATAAAGTACTTGATTGAAATAGGGGTTTTAAGTAGAGGTCCTTAAATGGAAATTAGACCATTATACTTTATATGGACAAAAATTAGGACATGGATGGAATTTTAAGAAAGTTTAGTAGTAAGGGCATTTTTGTCATTTGTATATTAAATGAAATAAAATGGGAAAAATAACACAAAAATGTGTTCATCTTCATTCAAGCTTGGCCGAAACTTACATGTTCTCCATAGCTAGGGTTTTTCCCAAGCGTTCAAGCTCAATAGTAAGTGCATTCAAGCCCCGTTTTTAATGTTCTTTACATTTTTGAAATCCTCGTAGCTCAGTCTACCTATTTCTACCATTATTTCGAGCTAGGGTTTATGTTTAAAATTTTACCCATGAATGATATGCATGTATTTTGATGTTTGATGGTAGAATATGAATGTTTGAAGTTAGGAGAATGATCTTTTCTAAGCGATTTTTAGCGAAAACGAGCAAAACAACATAATCGGTAAAAATACCTATTGTTCATAACTATGTGTTAGAGTGAGAATTTGATGTTGTCATAGAAGGGAAAAATGATCAGCATGTCATAAAACATAATCATAAGGGCTGAAATTAAGTTCCCGAGCCCAGGGGTAAAATCATAATTTTGTAAAAGTTAGGGGGCAAAAATGTAATTTTTCCATAATGTGATTTTTTTATTGAAATAAATAGTATGAGTGTTAAATGAGTTAAATGTGTTGTTATAGATCAAGAAAGGCGTGGAATCGATCTCGAACGGGGGAAGGAAAACGTTTTGGACTAAATTGCAAAATTTCTATATTTTGCACCGAGGTAAGTTTGTATGTAAATAATACATTAACTTCATTTACATTTTTATATTTCAGCCTATTATATGTATTTTAGCTAATTTTGAAACATAAATCGACTATTGGAGGAATGGAAATAAGTAATAGAGAGAAATCGATTGAACATTCGGAAAGATTGAATAATATAGATGGAGCGTAGCTAGGTCACATGTATAGTCTTTGAGTGCACATTATGTGTACAAGAAAGCTACGAGATACTATGTAGTAGCTAGGTCACATGTGTGATACGGGATGTATCCCATGTAGACAAGAGAGCTACGGGAGAGATAAATGTAGCTAGGTCGCATGTGTGATTCCAAGTGAAGGACACCATTTAGACAAGAGAGCTACGAGATAAATTGGGTAGGTCACATGGGTGGTACTAAGTGTTCACCATGTGTACAAGAGAGCCAATTATATGAAATATGATAGTGGGCGGTGTCTTTGAAACCATCAAGTATCGAGGATTGATCCGAATTGTTCAACGGGATAATTTTACGGTGGCATTGTAATCATGGACTTATACTTTTGATGTATGAAATGTGGTGAAAATGAATTGTGATATGCATGCTAATTGAGGTTAATACAAAGAAAGTGTGAAGAGTGAATTTGCAATAATACTGTTTTGGACAGTAGCAGTGACGTGATTTTGAAAAATCACCAAAAATAGTATAAATTTAATTAGAGGCTGAATAAGATGCAATATTAAAGCTCAATAAGTCTATTTTCATATAAAAGAAACAGAGCAAGCAAAGGAACTCCATATTTTGAGATATTTATATTTGTGTGTGACTTGTTCAGATTGACTATATGATCCCCTATTCTGACTTTGATAAATCATTAAAACTTGTACAAAAATAATTAAGAAATATAGTTTATATGTATAGATTCCTTATTGAGTTTAGTTTTAAATGAAACATGTTTCAAGGCTATTTGAATTGTGTACTGTGAGAAATTCAACTTGTAGTGAACAGAGGTCAGATCAGTTGAGCTGTATAACAGGGGAAACTTTAACTAATAAACTATACTAATTGGCTGGACCAAAAATTCTAGAAAAAAATTAGTAATAGTTTATATGAGTCTAGTTTCAGAAAAATTTTACGGATTTTAATTTCGAGTTTTGTAACTCGAGTTGTGATTTATTTAGTGAACATGACGCAGGAGAGACAGCTTAATCAAAGTGGAGTAAATATTGAAATTAAAAGTAGATACACTTGAGTTAATGTGTAAACATATTAGATTCTTTAATTATTATTTATATACTTACTTACTAAGCTATATAAGCTTACTTTCTTTTCTCTCTTTTGTCTTATAGTGTCGTCCGGCATTGCTCGGGAGTTAAGGATCGTTGAAGATCTGCCACACTATCAATACTTTTGGGTATTTGAAATAAACATTTCTTTTGAATTATGGCATGTATAGTAGGCGTCGTTATTTTGTTACGTGTCATAATTGCCTAGGTTTAAAATATTGGTTACATTATTTAACCAAATTATTTTGTATAAGCCATTGAATTTGGCTAATATTGTTCAAGACATATGTTATAACGATACATTATCTATTTGGACAACATTTCTATTTCGGTTTCGTTTAATGATATATATTATGATCTGGTAATACCTCGTACCCTGTTTCAATGTGGAACATGGGTAAGGGGCGTTACACAACTTCTCGAATAGGTGGCAAACCCGACAATTCTTAAGGAAACACATTTGGATACTCACACACAATAGGCACTGATTCAATCTTTCTTTTGGCCACTTTACTATTAAGCACGTAGGCAAAATAAGCTTCGCAACCTTTCCTCACATATTTCTGAGCTAAGATCGAAGAAATCACTGCCGGTAAACCATTAAGATCATTAGATCCAATCTGAATAATCCTGTAATTCTGGCACCGTAAATTAATAGTCTTTCTTTTGCAATTTACGACAATATCGTACAAAGTCAACCAGTCCATACCTAGGATTAAATCGAACGTATCGAACGGCAACAACATCAAATCATCAGGAAAACATGAGTCTCGAATCATCAAGGGACAATTTTTACACACTTTGTCAACCATAACACTCTGGCCCAAGGGGTTTGATACTCTAATCACAAACTTAGTAGACTCAATAGGTAAAGTCTTACTTAATACTAAAGTCTCACACACATAAGAACGAGTTGAACCAGAATCAATCAATGCAATTACACTAGTATCATATAAAGTGAACGTACCACTAATAACATTTGGGGATGAGGCCTCCTCGCGTGCGCGGATAGCATAAGCTCTGGCAGGTGCTTGAGCCTTAGATCTAACGGCCGTATCTTTAGTTCCTCTTTGACTGTTACTCACATTACCTGTATTTCTAGGTTGTCTACCTCGAGCTGCAGTGTTACCCGATCTCGTATTCTGTACTGGATTTTGTTCAACTAACTCAGGGCATTCACGAATATAATGATCCATCGATCTACATTTGAAACAAGCTCGATCATACAATCCACAACTACTAGGATGTCATTTACCAAAATGTTTAGACTCGGGTTGATTTGATTTGACATTACCCATAATAGCTACTGAGGTAGCTCTCCAGCTCACAAGTGGTCTATCCTTAACCCGTCGAGAATAACCCGAAGTAGCCTTAGAACAGCTAAAATCATCTCGAAACTTCTTCGATGCCGACTGAAATGACTTATTCGACAATCTCTTATGTGAATCTCTAACTTCAAAGTCAGCTTTTCTTTTCTCTTTCCCGAGCTTTTCAGCTTTGCAGGCTCACTCAACCAGTACTAGAACTCTTTTATCTCAAGTATACCAACAAGCAGTTTAATGTCTTCGTTCAACCCGTCTTCAAATCTTTTACACATTATAGCTTCTGTCGAAACACAATCTCTGGCATATCGACTAAGTCTCATGAATTTTCGTTCATATTTTATCACAGTCATGTGACCCTGGTTCAATTCCAGAAATTCTTTGCGCTTCTGGTTGATAAATCTCTGGCTGATGTATTTCTTACGGAACTCAGTCTGAAAGAAGTCCTAAGTCATCCGTTCTTTCAGAACCACTGATACTAGTGTATTCCACTAATGATATGCAGCATCTCGTAGCAAAGATATGGCACATTTCAAACATTCATTTGGGTTACAAAATAGTTTATCAAACAGATAGATAGTATTATCAAGCCAGAATTCAGCTCGCTTAGCACCATCATCATCATCAGTGGCTCTAAACTCTTCAGCCCCGTGTTTTCTGATTTTATCAACAGGAGGCTTAAGCAATCTCAACAGATCACTCACTTGAGGTATAGTAGGTATCAAAGATGGATTAATCAGGGGTGGAGGTTGTTGTGTAGTCGGATTTGTCCAAATATACTGAGTAAACCAGTCATTCATCATTTGGTAAAAGGCTTGCTTAGCCCCTCCTTGTTGATTACTCGAGGTTGATCGAGAATCAACTGGAGCTGTCCCTTGCACGGGAGTAGGCGCTATACTCTCTGCATCATCAGCTACAGCTCTGTCGGGATCCATATACTATACAAAAACACATTTTCAAATGTCAAAAGTCATCAGACTATCGCAGTATATATTATGGCATGTACAGCTAGACTCACATGCGCTACGTTAGTCCTATAATCGACTAAACCGTAGCTTTGATACTAATCAAATGTACAGCCCCTAACCCGTATCCATCGCTGGATTAGGGTTATAAGGTATTACCGAACCATACACAATTTAAAAGATATCATTCGTTGATATTTATGCCTAAGATAATACAACTCAAATAAACAAAATATATTTACATCTCTGATATAGCATGCGACTAATCAAATCATAACATAGATATTTGCATGACAAATTCCACGTATAAATATTAAAACATTCAAACACAAATATTAATTATATGTCAATACATTTAATTAACATGACATTCATGTGTGCATATTACAAATCAAACATACTAAAACAATAATGATTGTCTAAACTCATAATCAACTTCAATGTCATAACCATATAGCCAAATAATACTATAATGTAACTTAAATACTGTGCAAAATTTTCAAACCAAATTACACTTCAATCGTACATCAAATAAAAATTCATGCATAAATAATACTAACAAAACCGATTGCACATAATCACCTTATTTTGTCCAAACTGATCATAAATGCATTATATAAAATCATATTATCTATTTGTTTTACCAATACAAAATTCACTATTCATATGATCATTTACTTCATTGCATTAACCGAATATAACCATGCTATGTTCAAAGTTTCATTTTCTTCATTTTACCCTATCACTTCATATTCATATATCTTATCAAGAAAATGAATTAACATACACATATACCAACCTTAATATAAGTGCATATATATATATATATAGGTTAAACTAAAAAGCATATCCGAATATATTAGCACATACCTTTTACCATCAACTCAATTTCCAATTATAAGTCTAAATTCCAATAAGTCGACTTACCATAACAAACAAATCATGAATTATACATATCATTATTATAAACCATAGGGGAACACCAAATATATCCCATGCATGTATCTGGATTATTACCTAACTAATATATGATATACCTTAGCTCATTTAACAACAATTATTTATCATATGGGCTAGACACATAAACAAACTTCATGAACATCATATACCTTGGATGCACTTTCAATAAAAGCTCAAACTAAGACCAAATATTTACACAACCATTAACATTATAATAAACCATAATTCACATGAAAATATATAAAGCCAAATCACCCAAAATCACAACCAAGCATAACCATCATCAAAACGAAGCATTAAATCTGAGCATAACAAAATTTTAAGCCATTTTCGGATGGCTCATGGTTACATTAACAAAAAATAAAAAATTTCATAAGTAAAATCCAGCCTATACATGCCATAGTTCCAAACATTTAGCTTATAAAATACCAAATATAGTTGATAGTGTGATAGACTTTACTGACGATCCCTGAGCTCGTAACTTGATCCAAAATCTATAAAACAGAAACAAACATACACATACAAAGTAAGCTTTTCTAGCTTAGTAAGTCATAAGAAAATAAACAACTTAATTTAACTAAACAAAATTATAATAATATAACCGCATTTAATCTCATGCTTTAAGTTTCATATATATAATCATGTACTTTATAGATAAAAATAGAATTGGCTGAATATACATATTGCTTTACCAAAGTATCACACACTTTAAAATCATATTATCAATGCATAAAGCCGAATTTTTAAACACTTGTTTGCATATATACTCATGTTGAAATAACAAACTATGTTGAAATGTGACATCCCTAAATTGACCCTAGTCGGAAAGTGGTTTCGGGACCACTAAACCGAGTCGGAATAATAATTAACCATCTTAATTGATGCTCATTATATGCATATATGCATGTGTGAAAATTTCATGTTTGGATTTTGTTAATTGTAAGTGAATTTTATCAATTAGGACTTGTGTGAGAAAACTTAGAAATGTGATAGGCAAATGTTGAAGTGGCCTATTGATGCATGCTAGAAAATGTTGTCCTTGCATGTCAAATTACCCAATTTATTCTCTAGTGGCGGCCAAGATGGAGGTGGATGGGCAAATATATATGTTTAATAGATATTAAATTAAGAAGTGGCATTAATTTAGATAAAAATAATATGAGTTTCATAAAGTAAAGAAAAAAAAAGGGGTGAAGAAAGACTTACCTACCAACTTCTCCATCTTGCCGTGAATGAGCAAAGAAAACAAAAAAAAAAAATAATAGTAATACAAGAGAAATTAGAAGAGGAGTGTTCATCTTCTTCTCCATCTTGCCAAAGCCGAAAACCAAAGGAAGGAATTAGAGAGCTCTTCATTAAGCAAATTCAGCAACCTTCTTCTAGTTGGAGGTAAGTCTTGAGATGTTGGCTTTAACTTCTTTGCATGGTGAGCTAATTGTCAAAGTGCATTTCGGCAATGTCATGAAAAATCAAACTTTCATGGTGTTTGGAACATCAAGCCGTGTATCAAGAGGTTAGGAGAAGAGGTTGTTTCATGTTGTATTGAATAAGTAGGGTCGATATAAGGTTAAAATTTGTGAAGTCTTAGTTAGGCAATGCTTGGTGCATTCGCCATGGTTGATAGTGAAGTGGGTGATTTATTTCCTTTATGTTAAATGAATAAGTGTGAATGGGTGAAGTTTGGATTGGTTAAATGTTCATATAGGTTGTTTGATAAAAGGAAAAGAGAAGAATTAGATATCATCTTTGATGCTAGTGTCGATAGGAGGATGTTGAACTTGAATAAGTAATATTCGGCTAGCATGATAGGTACGAAATATTAAGTAGATGAGATAATTGATGGGGAAGTGGCTAATAGGACTTTTAAATGAAATTATGCTAAGGCCGAATGTATCAAATGCTAAGTGTGCTTATATGTGTATTCGGCCAAGGAAGCATGATAGGAAGCTTCGATAGGTTTGAGAGAACCAAATGAACTATGGGTCATGTATGAATAAATTTTTATGTATGTGTGTGATTGATTGGGAAGTAAATTTGTTTGATGTAGCTCAAGAGCTCAAAGGATCGAAGTTGGACAAGGGAAAGAAAAAGTAATTGAATAGCCGTTGAAGGCGCATGCGACAACATCCGAGGTAAGTCGTTAAGCATATATGTTTGATATTGCTTGAATGATTGGAAAATCTATGCAATTGTGTTTAATGGAATGCTATATATGTATAAATGATATTGTATGCGTATGGAGTGATGACAATTGTTGAAGGTAAAAGAGATAGTGAAAGGGTAGAAGATTTACTATGGCACTGTGTATGCGATTTACTATGGCACTTGTGTATGCGATTTACTATGGCACTTGTGTGCGATTTACTATGGCACTATGTGTGCGATCATAATAAGCACTATGTGTGCCACATTCGGTTGTGGAAATAACTTGTGCATGAACGAGGTAAGTGATTGAGCTACTATCTAAATATCGAAATTGGGACCTGCACGGTGTATGCATAAAATTATCTAGTACGTTGTTGTTCCAACTAGAGGAAACGGATCCAAATCGATGGGGCTAACTTGGCGTTTGATTCGGTTGAAGGTCTTGACATGAGATCGAACTTAAAAATTTAAGAAATTGTAGTATAGATTGTTATGGTTGGAAACATCGATTTTGTATTATTTGTTTATTCACTTATGATTGTTATTGTTGGATGGTAGAGTAGTGCTTACGACTTCTCGAGTTATGTACTCATTTGGTGTGCTTATTCGTTGTTTATTTAGGTTCTTGATCCATTTTGCGTGCTCGGGACTGTCATCGAAGTCATCACACCGTCTAGCAACTTTTGGTATCTTCTTCTTAGATGGTTTAAGAAAACATTTCGGCATGTATAGGCTATTATGTTTTGTTTGAACTTGGTATGTAAAATATTGCATAGCCATGCGAAAATGGCTTATAAATGTTTTGGGCATAATGTTATAATCATTTGGTATGTATATGCTCATTAAGAGGCATGGAAGTGTTTGGCAATGACCAGCCATTAGAATGGGTCATCATGCTTATATTTTGGACCATATATGAAAAAAGGGTGGTTGAATCATAGAGACTATGTGTTAGAGAAAGTCTATCCTAGAATATGATGCTGGCAGCAACAGTGACGTGGATGTGAAAAATCACTAAAAATAGTAGGAATAGAATTAAATAGTGAATAAATTATGTAAATGAACCTTGATGAATCTATTTTCACATGGAGGAAACGAAACGGTTATATGAGTTGTATGTTGAGAGATATTTGGGTTTTAGTGAAACGGGGCCAGAACGGTTTCTGGATTCCCTGTTCGGACCTTGAAAATTCATTATAAATTAACCAGAAATAATTAGGAGTCATACCATATATGTATGAATTCCTCTTTGAGTCTAGTTTCTATAGAACCAAACGGCACCAGTATTGAAGCCCTGCACAGGGAGTTATTTGGGTTGTAACGCGCGAAGGTCAGTGTAGTCGGCCCCTGTAATATGGGAGACTTTAACTAATAAACTGTACTAAATGGCTCGACCAAAAATTCTAGAAAAAAATCTGTAGACGGAAATGTGAGTCTAGTTCCAGAAAAAAATTACGAAACCGATTTTGAGTTCTAAAACTCAAGTTATGATTTTTGAAGCGACTAGTACACAGATTGGCAGCTTGTCTGAAACTTTTCAATAAGTGGTTTGAAGTCTGTTAACACCTCGTGTTCGACTCGTGACGGTCTCGGTTCGGGTGTTACAATTTTATTGGTATCGAGCCATGGTTTAGTCGGTTCTAGGACTACCATGGCACGTATGAGTCTAGCTATACATGCCTTAATGTTAATGTTTAAATGTGTGATGACTTCGACGGTTAAAATGTTTTTTTGTTTTGTTTTGTTGTTTTGATTAGTAAATGGATCCCGATGTAGAGAGAACCTTGGCGGATGACGTTGAAAGTGTAGCGGCTGCTCTCTGCACAAGGGACGCCGCTGTTGAACCTCAGTCATCTGCGAATAATCAAGGTGAGGGGCTAAACAAGCCTTCTTTACCATGATGAATGAGTGGGTCGCGCAATATGCCCGATCCAACCCGGCTGTCCAACAATTCCGAATTTGAATAATCCACCCCAAGAGCCCGTAATGCCATCGCCATCGACCACGTGAGGCTGAGTAAGCCACCAGATTTGATTAGGAAGCGCAGGCTGAAGAGTTCGGTATCGTAATTATCGATGATGCCGAAAGGGCCGAAGTTACGCTTGACAACACCATTCGGTGTTTGATGAACTATCATGCACACCGATGAATGTCTAAAGTGTGCTATATCCTTGTTGCGGGACTCACCTACTATTGGTGGAGGACCTTGATTTCCATAGTTCCAAACGAACGAGTTACTTGGGATTTCTTTCAAGCGGAGTTTGAAAGAAATATATTAGTCAACGGTTCATCGATCAAAAGCGTAAGGAATTCTCGAACTCAAGCAAGGCCGCATGACAAGATTCTAATCTGAACATGAGTTCGTAAGACTCGATCGGTATGCCCGGAGTGTGTGGCTGATGAGGTTGCTATGTGCAAGAGGTTTGAAGAAGGGTTGAATGAAGATCTAAGACTACTAGTGGGTATTTTGGAGATAAAAGAATTCGTAACACTAGTTGAACGAGCACAAGGCGGAGGAACTTGGAAAGGAGAAGAAGAAGGCTGAATTTGAAGCTAGAGACTATCGCAAAAGATCGACGGGTAAAGCTCCGTTCTCGGCTGTAAAGAAGTTCGTGGAGGACACCAATAGATCGAGGACGATCAGGGATTTCCATTAGACCACGACCATTGACGGACTCCGAGCTACTTGGTAGCTAGTGTGGGCAATAACCGTCAAGAGAAACTGAATGCCCCCAATGTGGGAGAAGACACATAGGTGAATGTTGGGGTAAGACTACCAATAAGGCTTGTTACGGATGCGGTTCAAGGACCACCTCATTAGAGATTGCACAGAGCTTGATGAGAAGAATAGGATGCAAGGTGCGAGACCTAGTGGAATGACAACTAGAGGTAGACCACCAAGAATTTCGTGGAGGTAGGGGTGGTAGTCGAGAGGGGACTCTTGACTGCTCGATCCGAGACTCAGCGCTCCTGCTAGAGCATATGCCATCTGCAAGACGAGAGGAGGCATCCTCCCCGACGTTATCACCGGTACTTTCACTCTTTTCGATACTAATGTGATTGCTTTGATTGACCCCGGTTCTACTCATTCTTATATATGCGAAACCTTAGCATCCAAAGAAGACTTTGCCTATTGAGTCTCATCGAGTTTGTAATTCGGTGTCAAACCCTTGGGTCATTACGTGCTTGTCAACAAAGTGTGTAAGAAAAGTCCCTAGTGTTTGAGGTTCTTGTTTTCCGGCGGACTTGATGCTTTTGCCGTTCGGCGAATTGACGTTATTCTTGGGTTGGATTGGTTGACCACGCACGACGATCGGTTATAAATTGCAAAGGCAAGACTATCGATCCGAGGTGCGCTAATAACGAGATTGTTCGGGTTGAGTCTACGGACTTAAAGGGTTGCCACCGTAATATCGCGATGTTGGCCCGAAATATGTAAGAAAAGGGTGCAAAGCGTACCTTGCGTATGTGCTCGATGACAAGGAGTCGGAAAGAAACCCGAATTTGTGCGTTGGTTTGTGAATTCCGGATGTTTTCCTCAAGAATTGCGGGTTTGCCACTGTTCGAAATAGAGTTTGGCATCGAATTGGTACCGGTACCACTCCAATTTCGATAGCTCCGTATCGTATGGCACCAACGGAATTAAAGGAGTTGAAAGCTCGGTTGCAAGAATTGGTGGATAGAGGTTTTGCTCGCCCGAGTTTTTCTCCTTGGGTGCGCCGGTGTTGTTTGTGAAAAGAAGGATGGAACCATGAGGTCGTGCATCGACTATCGTCGACTTAATAAAGCGGCGATAAAGAACAAATATCCGCTATCACAGATCGATGATTTGTTCGATCAACTGAAGGAGCCTCGGTGTTTTGAAAATAGATCCGAGATCGGGCTATTATCGATTGAGAATTGAGATTCTGGACGTACCCAAGACCGCCTTGAACCGGATATGGTCACTACGAGTTCCTAGTGATGCCATTTGGGCTTACTAATGCCCTGCGGTATTTATGGATTTGATGAATCGGATTTTCAGACCATATCCGGATCGGTTCGTAGTTGTCTTCATTGATGACATTTTAGTCTATTCGCAAAATGAGACCGAACACTTTGAACACCGAGAATAGTGTTGCGAATTTTACGGGATAAGCGATTATATGCTAAGTTCAGCAAGTGTGAGTTACGGTTGAGGAGGTTAGCTTCTTGGGTCATGTGATATCTCGATCGTATTCGAGTCGACCGAACAAAATTTCAGCCATAGTCGATTGGAAACCTCCAAGGAATGTTACGAAGTTAGGAGCTTTTGGGGCTTGCTTACATACTACCGACGGTTTGTAAAAGGATTCTCGATGATAGCCACACCCATGACAAAACTGCTTCAGAAAAATGTCAAATTTGAATGGACGGAAAAGTGTCAGAAAAGTTTCGACCAATTGAAAACTCAGTTGACGAAAGCTCCAGTTCTAGTACAGCCCGAATCTGGCAAAGAGTTTGTCATCTATAGCGATGCCTCCCTACTTGGGTTAGGTTGCGTATTAATGCAAGAAGGTCGAGTTGTGGCCTATGCGTCGAGACAATTAAAGCCACATGAGAAAAATTATCCAACCCATGATCTCGAATTGGCTGCCATCATATTCGCCTTAAAGATATGGCGACATTATTTATTTGGTGAGAAGTGCCATGTGTATTCGGATCACAAAAGTCTCAAATATTTGATGACTCAAAGAGACTTAAATCTGCGACAAAGACGATGGCTCGAGTTGTTAAAAGATTATGAGCTCGTCATTGATTATCACCGGACAAAGCTAATATGGTTGCGGATGCCTTAAGCCGAAATCACTTGTTTTCTTTACGAGACGATGAATGTACACTTGTCAATCCTACCCGACAATGTGTTAGTAGTGAATTAAAGGCCAAACCATTGTTGGCTCATCAAATTCGGAAGCTCGAAAAGTTGATGAGGAGTTGCTTGCAAAACGGGCCGAGTGTGTTCTAACAAGGAATCGAGTTTCAAATTGATGATAACGATTGTTTGAGGTTCGAAGTCGTCTGTGTTCCAAAGAATTGAACTTATTTTGATAATTCTAAATGAAGCCCATTGTAGCCGAATGACAATCCACCCGGGAGTAATGAAGATGTACAACGATTTGAAACGCGGTTTTGGTGGCATGGTATGAAACGAGACATCTCGATTTTGTTTGAAATGTTTAATATGTCAACAAGTGAAAGCGGAACATCAAGTGCCATCGGGATTACTTCACCGATCACGATACCGAGTGGAAATGGGATCGAGTCATAATGGACTTCGTGTCCGGACCGCCATTGTCGACAAGTAAGAAGGATGCGATTTGGGTCGTTGTAGATAGATTGACTAAGTCGGCTCACTTTGTCCCGATGACGCACGGATTTTTCAATGGACAAACTAGCCGAATTGTACGCTTCTCGGTTGTGAGACTACACGGGTGCCTATTTCCATCGTGTCGATAGAGATCCGAGATTTACCTCGCGATTTTGGAAGAAGTTGCAAGAGGCTTTGGGTACCAAGTGCATTTTAGCAATCGCTTTTCATCCCCAAACCGATGGTCAATCCGAACGGATAATTCAAATCTGGAGGATATGTTGAGATGTTGCATCCTTGAGTTTAGTGGTTCGTGGGAAAGATATTTGCCTTTGATTGAATTCGCACAACAATAGCTTTCAATCAAGTATTAAGATGGCGCCTTACGAGGCTTTATACGGTCGTAAATGCCGTACCCATTATTCGGACTGAACTTAGTGAAGGTAAATTCTTGAGGTTGATTTGGTTAAGGATACCGAGCAAAAGTTCAAGTGATTCGTGAAAGTTTGAAAGTGCATCGGATCGCCAAAAGTCGTATGCGATTTGAAAAGAAAAGATATTGAATATCAAGTTGGAGACAAGGTTTTTCTCAAAGTTTCACCTTGGAAGAAGGTGCTTAGATTTGGTCGTAAGGGCAAATTGAGTCCGAGGTTCATCGGGCCATATGAAGTGTCCGAACGAGTTGGGCCGATTGCATATCGATTAATTTTGCCCCGAGCTCGAAAAGATTCACAACGTTTTCATGTCTCGATGCTTGACGATATAGGTCGATCCATCGCACGTAATTGCTCCATCCGAGATTGAGATCCACCTAATTTGAGCTATGAAGAGGAACCGGTTTGCATTATGAAGCGTGAAGTAAAGGAAATGCGCAATAGGAAAATCCGTTAGTGAAGGTGTTGTGGCATAAACACGGAATGGAAGAAGCCACTTGGGAACTTGAAGACTCTATGAAAGAGCGATACCGAGCCTATTTACCGTAAGATTTTTCTGGGACGAAAATTTCTTAAGTGGGGAGAGTTGTGACATCCTAAATTGACCCTAGTCGGAAAGTGGTTTCGGGACCACTAAACCGAGTCGAATAATAATTAACCATCTTAATTGATGCTCATTATATGCATATATGCATGTGTGAAAATTTCATGTTTGGATTTTGTTAATTGTAAGTGAATTTTATCAATTAGGACTTGTGTGAGAAAACTTAGAAATGTGATAGGCAAATGTTGAAGTGGCCTATTGATGCATGCTAGAAAATGTTGTCCTTGCATGTCAAATTACCCAATTTATTCTCTAGTGGTAGGCCAAGATGGAGGTGGATGGGCAAATATATATGTTTAATAGATATTAAATTAAGAAGTGGCATTAATTTAGATAAAAATAATATGAGTTTCATAAAGTAAAGAAAAAAAAAGGGGTGAAGAAAGACTTACCTACCAACTTCTCCATCTTGCCGTGAATGAGCAAAGAAAACAAAAAAAAAATAATAGTAATACAAGAGAAATTAGAAGAGGAGTGTTCATCTTCTTCTCCATCTTGCCAAAGCCGAAAACCAAAGGAAGGAATTAGAGAGCTCTTCATTAAGCAAATTCAGAACCTTCTTCTAGTTGGAGGTAAGTCTTGAGATGTTGGCTTTAACTTCTTTGCATGGTGAGCTAATTGTCAAAGTGCATTTCGGCAATGTCATGAAAAATCAAACTTTCATGGTGTTTGGAACATCAAGCCGTGTATCAAGAGGTTAGGAGAAGAGGTTGTTTCATGTTGTATTGAATAAGTAGGGTCGATATAAGGTTAAAAATTTGTGAAGTCTTAGTTAGGTAATGCTTGGTGCATTCGGCCATGGTTGATAGTGAAGTGGGTGATTTATTTCCTTTATGTTAAATGAATAAGTGTGAATGGGTGAAGTTTGGATTGGTTAAATGTTCATATAGGTTGTTTGATAAAAAGGGAAAAGAGAAGAATTAGATATCATCTTTGATGCTAGTGTCGATAGGAGGATGTTGAACTTGAATAAGTAATATTAGGCTAGCATGATAGGTACGAAATATTAAGTAGATGAGATAATTGATGGGGAAGTGGCTAATAGGACTTTTAAATGAAATTATGCTAAGGCCGAATGTATCAAATGCTAAGTGTGCTTATATGTGTATTCGCCAAGGAAGCATGATAGGAAGCTTGATAGGTTTGAGAGATGAATGACCAAATGAACTATGGGTCATGTATGAATAAATTTTTATGTATGTGTGTGATTGATTGGGAAGTAAATTTGTTTGATGTAGCTCAAGAGCTCAAAGGATCGAAGTTGGACAAGGGGAAAGAAAAAGTAATTGAATAGCCGTTGAAGGCGCATGCGACAACATCCGAGGTAAGTCGTTAAGCATATATGTTTGATATTGCTTGAATGATTGGAAAATCTATGCAATTGTGTTTAATGGAATGCTATATATGTATAAATGATATTGTATGCGTATGGAGTGATGACAATTGTTGAAGGTAAAAGAGATAGTGAAAGGGGTAGAAGATTTACTATGGCACTATGTGTGCGATTTACTATGGCACTGTGTGTGCGATTTACTATGGCACTGTGTGTGCGATTTACTATGGCACTGTGTGTGCGATTTACTATGGCACTGTGTGTGCGATTTACTATGGCACTATGTGTGCGATCATAATAAGCACTATGTGTGCCACATTCGGTTGTGGAAATAACTTGTGCATGAACGAGGTAAGTGATTAAGCTACTATCTAAATATCGAAATTGGGACCTGCGGTGTATGCATAAAATTATCTAGTACGTTGTTGTTCCAACTAGAGGAAACGGATCCAAATCGATGGGGCTAACTTGGCGTTTGATTCGGTTGAAGGTCTTGACATGAGATCGAACTTAAAAATTTAAGAAATTGTAGTATAGATTGTTATGGTTGGAAACATCGATTTTGTATTATTTGTTTATTCACTTATGATTGTTATTGTTGGATGGTAGAGTAGTGCTTACGACTTACTGAGTTATGTACTCATTTGGTGTGCTTATTCGTTGTTTATTTAGGTTCTTGATCCATTTTGCGTGCTCGGGACTGTCATCAAGTCATCACACCGCCTAGCAACTTTTGGTATCTTCTTCTTAGATGGTTTAAGAAAACATTTCGCATGTATAGGCTATTATGTTTTGTTTGAACTTGGTATGTAAAATATTGCATAGCCATGCGAAAATGGCTTATAAATGTTTTGGGCATAATGTTATAATCATTTGGTATGTATATGCTCATTAAGAGGCATGGAAGTGTTTGGCAATGACCAGCCATTAGAATGGGTCATCATGCTTATATTTTGGACCATATATGAAAAAAGGGTGGTTGAATCATAGAGACTATGTGTTAGAGAAAGTCTATCCTAGAATATGATGCTGGCAGCAACAGTGACGTGGATGTGAAAAATCACTAAAAATAGTAGGAATAGAATTAAATAGTGAATAAATTATGTAAATGAACCTTGATGAATCTATTTTCACATGGAGGAAACGAAACGGTTATATGAGTTGTATGTTGAGAGATATTTGGGTTTTAGTGAAACGGGGCCAGAACGGTTTCTGGATTCCCTGTTCGGACCTTGAAAATTCATTATAAATTAACCAGAAATAATTAGGAGTCATACCATATATGTATGAATTCCTCTTTGAGTCTAGTTTCTATAGAACCAAACGGCACCAGTATTGAAGCCCTGCACAGGGAGTTATTTGGGTTGTAACGCGAAGGTCAGTGTAGTCGGCCCCTGTAATATGGGAGACTTTAACTAATAAACTGTACTAAATGGCTCGACCAAAAATTCTAGAAAAAAATCTGTAGACGGAAATGTGAGTCTAGTTCCAGAAAAAAATTACGAAACCGATTTTCGAGTTCTAAAACTCAAGTTATGATTTTTGAAGCGACTAGTACACAGATTGGCAGCTTGTCTGAAACTTTTCAATAAGTGGTTTGAAGTCTGTTAACACCTCGTGTTCGACTCCGGCGACGGTCTCGGTTCGGGGTGTTACATGAAATAACAAACTAGTTATCCTTAATTGCACTTAGGCTTCACGCTTTGTGGGACCCGATTGGCTAATTGATCAAGAACATCTCTCCTTGATTAACATGTGATTAAAGGCTGATTAGGAGGGTTCAAAAACAAAATTTAATACTGGAAAAATATGGGAAAGACCCAAAAGACAAAACAACCCCATTTCTTGCACATAGGCGCATGCACCACCACCCATGGTGGCCAAAATTGGGGCTGAATTTTAAAACGGTTTGAGATCTCTTTAAAATATTGAAAAATATCTTTGAAATTATTTAAAATCCCAAAAATTAAAGATTTAAAATTTTGGTTTTTAATTGACAAGATTAATCAAGAAATTGAAGAGAAAAGAGATCTTACCTAAGCTAGTTGAAAGAAACGGCGATGAAACTTTCTTGGCAATGTTCGGGATCAATCTTGGGGTTCAAGATTTATGATTTGAGTTTATTTAGATGAGGATAAATGGAAAAAATAGGTAAAGGAGATGATGCACAATCTTGATGCAAAAAGAAGAAGAAAGATGTAACACCCCTTACCCGAGTCTGAGGCCGGGGTAGGGTACGAGCCATTACCGGACTTAAATGTACACAACTATGTAAAACTGGGTCATAAAAAAATTTTGTTCAAATTAAAAACATTCATTCCTATTCATAATGTTTCTTTTACGGCCTTACGAGGTCCAAAACATACATCGGGGGTGGTTCAGGACAAAATCGAGAACTTACGAACTTTTTAAAACACTTAGAAAATTTTCTAGTTTTAGAGAGTCACACGCCCGTGTGGTTAGGCCGTGTGGTCACACACATCCGTGTGGCTCGAACACGTCCGTGTCCTTAGCCTGTGTAACTCTCTGTTTATGATGTCAGAAATATTTTAATATCACACGGCCAAGACACACGCCCGTGTGCTAGGCCTTGTCTTCCACACGGCTGAGACGCACAGCCGTGTCTCTATCCATGTGGCCAACACTTAGGCTATTTTCCAAGCCTTGGTCAACCATAAACCCTTATACATTTATACAACATCAAGGACATATAACATGACATCCATTTAATGATTAAACATCTTCAATTAGGCCAAAAACATAGCATTTGCATGTCATGATACATGTGTTTTACATACTCATTTTATACTAAATTAAACACACCAATTCACACTCATTTGGCCTTGTCTATTATGTTATCACTTATACTTTTATACCATGGTTACCATCATACCAAAAGATTTCAACTTAATTATCAAACATTCATATTCAAGGCTAACTCATGACTTTATAAAATACCAACATATTGTACATGCGTAGAATAACATGCTTGTCTGAGACATTGCACACCATATCAAATCACATACACACATCACATGAAATTTTTAAGCTTGTGCATCCACATATAATAGGGTTACAACCCAATAATCAATATAAGCCACATCTCATGGCTATATACAATTGAATCATTATAACCCAATATATTTGGCCAAATCATAAAACACATATCACAAGAACTAAATCTGTATACATGCCACTCACCTGAAAACACTTAAGGCTTATTAATACCCAAATTGATAATTTGATAGTGTGATGTTGCATCCGACGATCTCCAACCCGGAGCTAACATGACAACACTAAAGAAATGGAAAGGAGAGGGTAAGCTTTATGGCTTAGTAAGTACATATGAAAATAATAAGCAATTTATTAATGTGCTTTTTCCAAATTCTTACAACATGTTCTAATGGTAACACAATCGGAATTGCACATAATTCCATTATTTGCTCATATTCCAGTCAAGCTGTCTACTCGAGTCATAGTCACTAAATTATTTATAACTTGAACTATAGAATTATAAATTTAGATCTGTTAAAATAATTTGAAACTAGACTCACATATATTTCTACCATGAAATTTTTAGAATTTATAGAATGCCCAATAAGTACAATTTATTCTTCAAAGTTACCCCTGTTCTGCTATTTTACATCTTCGACCTTTCTTTACTAAAAATTAATTATCTCTTCGTACGAGATCCGGATGATGTTCCTGTCTATTTCTTTTAAAAACTATACTCATTAAGAACTTATTCATATCATTTCTAACCCATAATTATTCTTGTACAATTTTTAGTGATTTTCCAAAGTTAAGATAGGGGAACCCAAAATCACTCTTACCCTGTCTCACAAAAATTCAAATATCTCATAATATGAAATTATTTTGCTTACATCATTTCCTCTATGTGAAACTAGACTCAATAATCTTTAATTTCATATCTTCTTCAGTCTCTAATTCGATTTCCACAATTTTTGGTGGATTTTCGATGTTGGACTACTACTGCTATCCAAAACTATTTTAGTGCAATATGATGATAACTATCATAAGTTCATTTTCAACTAATCATGAACACACCTGTGACAGCCTTAAAATGACCCTAGTCGGAATGTGGTTTCGGGACCACAAAACCGAGGCATAAAAATAATTTAATATTTATTTTATTGCCTATAATATGTGTTAACTCATGTGTGACATTTTTGATGTTTTGATTTAGAGTTATAAATGTGAATTTCACTAGAAAGGACCTAGTAGAAAACTTTGGAAGTATGATGGGGAATGTGTAATGACTAATTAAAGCATGCATGCAAAATAATGGCCTTGCATGTCAAATATCCCTCTTTTATAAGAGGTGGCGGCCATGACAATGAGGATGGGCAAAACATGTCATAGACATGTTTTGTTGGTGCATTAGGAGAAAAGAAATAAACAAATAAGCATGGGTAATAAAGAATGAAAAAAAAATGTGTGTGAGTGAACCCCTATTGCCGTGTATTGAAGAAAAGAAAAGAAAAAATTGATCATCCTTTCATTCTCTCTTGACCGAAAATCCTAAGGAAGAAGAGGAATTTTGCTTCATGTTTGGTTTGGAAGAGGATTAGGAAGGGTTTGGCTATACTTGCATCAAGATTAAGGTATGTTTGAGGTTGTGCCATGAGATTCATGCATGTTTTTAGTTACTAGCTTGATGTTCTTATTAGCCCATGGTTCAAATCTTTGTTATATCATGGGGATGGTATTTGGCCAAGGTGGATTTTGTGTTAATGCCATTGCATGTTAAATACGAAGCTTGTTAATGGTATATGTGATGGGGGATTGATGGCTCTTGGACTTTCTTTTTAGTATTTTTGAGTAAGACATTAAGTTCTTTGCTTAATCATGACCAAAATTATGGTGTTGTGATGTATTCGGTCATGGTATATCCATAAGTATGATTCATGCATGTTGCATGGTAGGTAAGATTTGAGCTTTGGATATGTGTTTATATTTGGATATAAACAACTTGAGATTCGCCCTTGCACCTACATGAATATGTGTTTGCACATGATGAATTGGTATGACATATATACTATTTCAAGGTGTGTATTTGCTTGTGATGATGTTTCGGTTATGTAGTAAATGAGAGATGTGTATTGAGCTACAATATGTAATGCGTTAGTTAGTAAAATGTATGCTATTTTTTTGTGTGGTATTAAGTGTAAAATTGGCCTCAACATAGAATGCATATTCGCCAAATGAAGTAGATTGGTGTGCATGTATTCGGTTAGAGGCAACCGTATTGAAGCCTTATCTTGGCTTAGATAATTGACTAAATGGGTAATAAGTGAGGATGGTTGCGAATATACAAACATACATATGCATGTGTAATTGAATTATGAATGTTTAGCAAGATGGTTAAACTAGTTGATTTATTGATTAAGCTCAAGGAGTTAAAGAAGGAGAATCAAGCAAGGGAAAGACGAAGGTCATCGAGTAGCCGACTTGGACCTGCTTTTACCCAACACAAGGTAAGTCACTAAGCATATATTTTGTATTGATTTGAATAGACATAATGTCTATGTAATTATGCCGAAAGGAATGATGAATTTATATACATGTGTGTATGTGGTGATGGAAGTATTGAATGGAAGGAAAAGAGGTGAGATGTATTGAGTTGTTGATTTCGGCACTAAGTGTGCGGGTATAAACATTTGTGATCATGAGAATGGCACTAAGTGTGCGGTTTAAAACTTGTACAAAGACTAAGTGTGAAGTTTGATCATGTAGCATCGAGTGTGCGAAGTTGATTATATAGCACTAAGTGTGCGGACTCACTATATGCTTTTGAATCACTATTGACTCGAAAAGTGCGACACTATTGAGTTGATCACGACAGCGGATCGGGTAAGTACCTTGAGTTCATGGCTAATAGGCGCTATGTTTATATTTGGGGTCGAGCTTGGTAAGTTTGAACCTATGTGACAATGTAAATTGAAGTCACGTACATAAGAATTATCGCGAATGAGTGAAAGGTCATGTAGATGTATGATTGAATCGAAGGTCTAAGGAACTATGGTATAGTTCGGTTTGAATGGAGTAATTAGCCTCGCTCCATTTTGTTTCCTCTTGCGATAATGTTATTAATGGTTGTTAGTGCATTGCTTATGACTTCATCGAGTTATATACTCATTCGGTGTTTGCTTGTCACCTATTTTAGGTTTCTTGGACTCGACTTTTTGCGTATTCGGGACCGTCATCAAGTCATCACACCGCTAACAACTTTTGGTATTTTCTTCGTAGTTGGTCTTGGAGTACATTTCGCATGTATAGGCTATTATGTTTTGTTTGAACTTGGTATGTAAAATTTTGAATAGCCATGCGAAAATGGCTTATAAATGTTTTGAGCATAATGTTATAATCATTTGGTATGTATATGCTCATTAAGAAGCACGGAAATGTTTGGCAATGACCAGCCATTAGAATGGGTCATCATGATTATATTTTGGACTATATATGTAAAAGGGTGGTTGAATCATAGAAACTATGTGTTAGAGAAAGTCTACCCTAGAAATAGATGTCTGGCAATAAAGGACGTGGATGTGAAAAATCACTAAAAATAGTAGGAATGGAATTAAATAGTGAATAAATTATGTAAATGAACCTTGATGAATCCATTTTCATATGGAAGAAACGAAACGGTCATATGAGTTGTATGTTAAAAGATATTTGGGTTTTCGTGAAACAGGGCAGAACGGTTTCTGGATTCCCTGTTCCGACTGTGAGAATTCATTATAAATTAACCAGAGATAATTAGGAGTCATACCATATATGTATAAATTCCTCTTTGAGTCTAGTTTCTATAGAAGCAAACGGCATCAGTATTGAAGCCCTGCACAGGGAGTTATTCGAGTTGTAAAACTCAAGTTATGATTTTTGAAGCGACTAGTGCACAGATTGGCAGCTTGTCTGGGAAATTCTCAATAAGTGGTTTGAAGTCTGTTAACACCTCATGTTCGACTCCAGCGACGGTCTCGGGTTCGGGGTGTTACAACACCATTTCATGGATTCCATGTTCAATTACACAATGTAAGTTAGCATGATATTGCAACAAAATTCATAATCATAATTCATACATCTTAGCTCACCGAGGTCTCAGCATTTCAAAGTTTCAATAACCATAGCTCAGGGTACATACCTGTACCTTTTCAACACTTTTCACATATTACTCCACTTCTTAACCATAATCTTGAATGACCCATTGGACCACATGGAATACTGAATGACATTTGGGATTATCATACACCAAATAGAGTGCCAAAGCCATGTCCTAGACATGGTCTTACATGGATCCACATATCGATGCATATTCTAGACATGGTCTTATACAAAGTCTCATGTCAATACCGATGCCATGTCCCAGACATGGTCTTACATTTGGACACATATCAATGCCGATGTCATGTCCCAGACATGGTCTTACACTCGCACACATATCAGCGCCGTTGCTATGTCCTAAACATGGTCTTACATTGGCTCACATATCAATGTCGATGCCATGTCCCAAACATGGTCTTACACTGGCTCACATATCAACACCGATGCCATGTCCCAAACATGGTCTTACACGGGATCTCATTAACCAT